>NC_079509.1:57341743-57711224 GCF_030052815.1 Hevea brasiliensis | reverse complement strand
GAAAAAAAAATCAGTTTTATTTTTCATGAAAAAAAACTATGAAAAATACATTCAGATGTTAAATTTTTTAATATAAAAGTTAAAGACAATTATTCATATCTTTTTAATTAAAAAATATTATAAAATGTACTAAAATTATATGATTAGCTTTTATGATTTAAAATTAATATTTTTCTAAACAATTATTCAATTTTGGTTATAAATGAAAAAGTTATTTTATAATTATAATTTTAATTATAAAAAATAATTGTTTTCAGTTTAAAAAATAATTGAAAAAATAACTTTGTTATAAAAAGAACAGTTGAAGAAAATAATTAAAATTTTAATTAAATTTTGCAATGAAGAGTAGACACCCATGAATATGAAATTTTATTTGTCAAATTTCATAAAAAATTTTATTCAAAATTTTTAATATTTTTTATCAGACAGATACGAATTGAAAATTCAATAGAAGAGCAAGGTTGTAAAGTAAATTAATTTTTAATATTTTTTATTTAATATATATATATATATATATATATTTTTTTTTTTAATGGTGGGCGAGAATAAGGTTTCACGTGTAAGTAGATGTCACGCTTTACGGACTGATTTGTAATCATCGTTATTAACTAGACAAATGACTGAAGGACACGTGATGGCTTGGTCCTAGCATAAATTAATATCACTGTGTTGGGCCCCATATTGTCTTTTAGTGCAACAAATCCACAATTTTGAAGCCCATGTCCTATCACGCCTTGTTTGGGTCGAAGTAGAATGAGAAAGAAAGGGTTTATTTCATACTGTTTTTTTTTTTTTTTTTTTTTTAAATATATATATATATACATATAAAGAGAGAAAATTAATTTATTTTAGGTAAAATTATTTTATTTTAATTATATTATTTTATTAAGATATAAGTAATATAAAGTATTGAAATTGTTTATTTTTTATTATATATTAATTTTTTTAAAATATTAATATTTTAAAAAAAAATTATTATTTAATTATACTCTTTTATAGTATTTTTAAACATATAATATTAACTCTTTAAAATATTTAAAGAATAAGAAATATATAAAAATAAGTATAATTAAATAATGAATTGAATCAATAACATTGATCTCTTCAAAAATAATTTTTTAACTCTGATATTGCTAGTTAAAGAATATTAAAAATAATTAAAAATTAAATTTGATAAGTTTTAATTATAATAATATTAAAATAATAAAATAATTTTTTTAATTATTTTTTTAATAACATTTAAAATTATATTTTTATTAGTTTTGAATATTCAAATACAATATCAAACAAACACTAAGAGGTTTTGTTTAATATTACTGTTAAAATTACTTTTTTAAAAAATATCTTTTAAAATATATTAATTAAAAAAATAATTTAAATTTTAGTTTATTAAAATGTTAAGATATTAAAACAGTTTTTTCAAATTATTTTTTTAATAATGTCTAAAATAACTTTTCTTATAAAAAATAATTTCAGTTTTGAAATCTCACTGCAAAACAGCTACACAGACAATTTAGGAATATGATAGTGAATACTTAAATCCCAATCCTATGCCCTTCATGTTGGGGAAAAGAAAATCTATTACTTCGCTAAAATATCAATTGGAGGTCAAAATTAACACACTCTTTGATAAGAGATTTTATAAAATTACAAAAATATTTCTTAAAATTTTAATTATTTTTATTTTTTCTTTTAAAATTTAGTGAATGAAAATATATAAAATTTGAATTTCTTTATCTATTTATTGAAGATTAATTATTATTATGACAAAAAAAATACCATCTCTTGATGTGTAACTTGCTTATTATTATTTAATTTATTGAATTTTTATTAAATAAAAATTTAAAATTTTAAAACTCTGAATTTATTTATGAGAGAATTTATGAATAATAAATTCTTACAACTGTATCGTTTTTAATTGGTAATATGAAAATTTTAATTTTAAAGAACCTATTATTATGAGACTTAGTATGTTTATTTCAACCAAATATTATGAACTAAATTACATACATAATAAAACTTTAAGGACTAAATTATTTTTAGATTAAAAATAAAATTAAGAATATTTTGATTATTTTTATTAGAATTAATGGGACTTAAATGAAATTCGAATAGTAAAGATTAAGTTATAAGTTTATTAAAATGTTAGGGATTCAATTGATTAATTTAAAAACTATAAAGACGAAGTTATAGATTTAACCAAACTTTAAAGACTTAATTGTAATTATCTTGATAAAAATAGATAATGACAAGTCTTTTTTTTTTGTTGTAGTGTAATTATCTATGTTTTTAGTTCATTTATGAACTATTTCACCATAAGAAATATAAATTATTGAGCTTTTGGAGGATCCTTTTTTTTTTTTTATCACAAATAGGCTCCATAATTGGCTTCTTTTGACAAGAAGAATAGAAGACTTTCTAAGTTGCTTTCCCCATTATGAGCTTTTGGGTTTATATCTTTCAATTAAACTGTAAAGTTTTGATTTGAAAATTTTAGGTTTCGTTTGGTAAAAAATTATTTAAAAAAAATTAATTTAATTTTCACATAATTATGTTATTTTTGATATATTTTTATTTTTTAAATAATTTTTTAAATTAAAAAAAATTAAATTCTTTCACCTATTAAATATCTAAATATAAAAATTAATAAAAAATCAATAAAATTAAATTTTTGTAAAAATTTTAGTTTTAAACAGAAAGTTAACAATTTTGTTGAAGGAGTTTACACAATTTTGGCCTGAAATATAACCGTCTTTAAAAGTATGTTTTATATTATTAATCTTAAGAAAGTGAGTTTTGGAAAAAAAAAATCTTATTTACATACTATTTTAAAAGTTATTTTTATGAATGGTGAAAACACTTATACATATTATTTATGTCACGATCCAACCTATGGGCCGGACCGGCACTAGGACCTGGGCCAGCATAAAGCCCCTGAGGCCCGTAGTAAGCCTTAACTATTCACTAGCCCAACTCTAAGGCCCATTTGGGCCCAATTTCAAGAAAACAAACGGACAGAGTCCGGCCATAAAATGGACTTCCCAACGGGGAGTTTTCGACTCACCCGACCTGTAAACACAATATACAGTCAATTGGGGAGCTCAGCTCACCCTCCACATACTCATCAACATAAAATTAAATGGGAGCTCAGCTCCCTCATCCAATCCATCAAACATGCATAGCATATTTAGTTTACAGGTCCCAAAATAATAATTTAGTTTACAGACCCAAATTACATAAACATTTCTAACAAATGCGGAAATTTTAAGATTTAACAAGTTTATACAAACAGTAATAATTGACCTGCGAGGGAGAAAACAGGTTAACCTCAAAAATATCCTCCTGTGGCCTGTAAAAATTTTTGAACAAGAGTGAGCGTTCGACTCAGAGAGTAAAATATCAATTTTAACCATAATCTCTATAACTATCTAGTACTAATGCAACCTGTGGAGTGAAATGCAACAGCAACAACATTTTCACATCATAACATCGAAAAGGTAATTTGGAGCACTCACGCACCCTGTAGCATCAATCATAACATATGGGAGCTGATCCCCTATACAGCTCTCTTAAATCCAACCTGGTGCCAGCGAAGAACTCAAGCCGGACTTTCGCTTAATAAACCAAATCGAGGGTCCCAACGAAGAACTCAAGCCGTGACTACCCCTCGAAGGATCGGGTTCCCAGCGAAGAACTCAAGCCGTGACTACCCGTCCTATCCATAGTGTCACGACCCAACCTATGGCCGACCGCACTAGGTTGGGTCGTGACCAAGGTGGTATCAGATCTTAGCCTCCAGATTCTTAGTGAATGTTGTCTAAAGTGTTGGGAAGAGTCTACTAGGAGTCACATGCGGAAATATAAGGTCCACATTCGTCTTGCATTGTCATCTTTGCTTCTAGTTTCTGCTCCATATGTTATGTATAAATATGAGTCTATAGAGCTGTGTAATGTGCAGTTTTGAATTTTGTGGGCTAATGCTGCTGAATTTCAGGAAAATGCGTAGAAGCAGGAGAGGCGCCATCGCACTGTAACCAGATGTGCCCGACGAGGTGTCGGACAGATGAGGCGCCGCCAGGAGGCGGGGTAGGAGGCCTAGAGGCTGCTCAAGTAGAAGCAGCCAACCCCAAGACTGAGAACAGTCCTTTATGGCACAGGTCCCATGGACCCCATGGCGGCTACTCTAGGCTGATGCAGAGAACCATCGACATGATGGCTCAAGATATGGTCCACCCTCCACAGCAGCAGATCCACCGCACCAAGAGAGGAATCTTACAAGCAGATCATAAATTTCAAGAAGTTGGTGCACGGTACCTATGATGTGTCGACGATGCATATCGGTTTTGGATTCTATGACAGGCGAGAAGCAGTCTGATTGGTGATAGAAGATTGATAGAGTGTATGCGGACGTCATGGGGCCCATGCCTAGGCAATGGATGAATGACTACGTGTTACCCCGTATGGACGGTTTGACATGAGCTCATTTTGTTGCACTAATTATCAACCTGTTTGTGACAGAAAGTTTCAGAGATCGAAGCGATGGGCCTTTGAGGCCTTAAGACGAATGGCGGTGCAGTAGATGAATATGCTCTGGAATTTCTGGAATTGAGCAGATATGCCCCTACAGCAGTATCTACAGAGACTATGAAGGTGAAAAGATTCCTAAAGGGGCTTGACAGGAGATATGCAAACCTGGCCATGATGTCTGATCAGTCTTTTGATGTGGTGGTTGACCAAGCTAGACAGATTGAGATCAGTTATGCTGTAGATGACAGCGGAAGAGCAAAGAAAAACAGAGCAGAGGGTTCCTCAGGTGTCCCTTCCATGGGTACTCCGGATAGTGGTGGCCAGAGTAATTCCAGAGGAAAGAGTATGAACAAGAAAAGTGGTTTTAGACACAAACCACGAGGATTCAGACCAGAGTACGGATCGAGCAGTGGTCACAGTTCGGGGTACAGCAGTTCTGGGTCTGGCTCAGGATCCTCCTTGGCACCTTGTGCACAGTGTGGAAGAGGACATTCAGGACCTTGTTTGATGGGATCAGGAGTATGCTTCAGGTGTGGCCAACCGGGTCACTTTGCTAGAGAATGCCCCATGTTCAGCGAGCCACAGATGGGGTCACAGGGTTCTGTTGCGAATGTTCCTCGGCGATTGTATCCGGCGCTTCCAACATGGCGGCGATCGATTCGATGGCCAACAGGCGAGACAAGGGGGCGTGGATTTGGAGGCGGTCAGAGGTAGAAGTCGATGTCGAGTTACGCCACTCGGGGTAGGGTCAAGCTCGGGTTTTCACCACGACCCACGGGATGCTCAAGCTTCAAATGCGGTTGTGGCGGTATTCTTACAGTCCATTCTTATGAGGCTCGTGTTTTGATAGATCCGGTGCTACGCACTCATTTGTGTCCCGTGTGTTTGCCATGAGGTTGGGTAGAAACCCTTCTACTTTTGAGTGCCATTTGTCATTAGCTACCCCACTTAGTGACAACATAGATGTAGACATGGTATTTCCGGTAGCCCGGTGGTAGTGGATGGAAAGATCCTCCCACAGACTTGGTTCCTCTACCGATGTGGATTTCATGTAATCACGGGATGGATTGGTTGGCAACTCATTATGCCACCTTAGACCGAGGAACAAAGGTATACTTCCACATACCGTGTGGAAGAGTTTAGCTTTGATGGTGACAGAGCGTGGCTTCATATAATTTGGTGTCGCAATTAGTGCGAGAAAAATGTTGAGGCGTGGATGCCAAGGGTATTTGGCATTGGTGAGAGATACATCTGTAGAAGGTGTCGGCATGGAAAATGTTCTGTTGTCGAGAATTCATGGATGTCTTCCTGAAGAGCTTCTGGGTTGCCACGAGAAGGGAATAGAGTTACGCATTGATGTTATTAGGGTACAAACCCCATATCCATGCCACCTTACAGGATGGCACCAGAATTGAAAGAGTGAAGGAGCAACTACAGGAGCTTTTGGACAAGGGTTTCATACGTCCGAGCACTTCACCACAGGGTGCTCTCTGTTCTATTTGTGAGAAAGAAGGATGGGTCATTGAGGTTGTGTATCGACTACGCATACCGAACAAGGTGACTGTGAAGAACAAGTATCCACTTCCTCGGATCGATGATTTGTTTGATCAGCTCCAAGGAGCTAGATTCTTTTCCAAGATAGACCTGCGATCAGGCTACCATCAGTTGAGAATCAGGAATGAGGATGTGTCCAAAACGGCTTTCAGGACAAGATATGGTCATTATGAGTTCTTGGTGATGTCTTTTGGACTCACTAATGCACCAGTAGCCTTCATGGACTTGATGAACAGGGTGTTCAAGCCATTTTTGGACCGTTTTGTCATCGTATTCATAGATGACATTCTGGTATACTCTCGGACCGAGGAAGAACACGTGTGGCACTTGAGGATGGTGTTGTAGACCTTGAGGGAGCACCAGCTATACGCCAAATTTTCGAAATGTGAATTTTGGCTAGAAAGCATCTCATTCTTGGGACACGTGGTTTCTAGTGACGGTATTCAAGTGGATCCCAAGAAAATTGAAGCTGTAACTGATTGGCTTAGGCCTACAACAGTCACAGAGGTGCGAAGTTTTCTGGGTTTAGCTGGCTACTATAGGCGTTTTGTGCAAGATTTCTCCAGGATAGCGGCTCCCCTAACTAAGTTGACCAGGAAGAATGTTCCATTCATTTGGACAGATGACTGTGAGGTGAGTTTCCAGAAGCTTAAGGAGTGTCTAACCACTGCCCCTGTGTTGACACTACCTGTGAGTGGTGAAGGATACACCGTGTATTGTGACTCCTCCAGAGTTGGCCTAGGGTGTGTTTTGATGCAGAATGGAAAGGTAGTGGCTTATCTTTGCAAGGCACCAAGAGGCATGAGCAGAACTACCCCACCCATGATTTGGAAATGGCGGCTGTAATCTTTGCACTAAAGATCTGGAGACACTATCTGTATGGTGAAGTGTGCGAGATATACACCGACCACAAAAGTTTGAAGTACATCTTCCAACAGAGGGATTTAAACTTGAGACAGAGGAGATGGATGGAGCTTCTGAAAGACTATGATTGCACCATCCAGTACCACCCTGGGAAGGCCAATGTTGTGGCAGATGCTCTGAGCAGAAAATCTTCTGGCAGTTTGGCGCACATTTCAGTAGAGAAGAGACCGTTGATTCGGGAGGTACATGAGTTGATGGATCAAGGTTTAATCCTAGATCTTTCAGATGAGGGGGTATTGTTGGCTCACTTTTCAGTGAGGCCAGACTTGAGGGACAGAGTTAGAGTTTCCCAGCACAGAGACCAACAAATGATGAAGATCATAGAAAGAATACAGCAGGGTGAAGGTGGTGAGTTTGGATTTGCCAATGATGGCGCCCTAGTGCAAGGTTCTAGGATATGTGTGCCCGATGTGGACAACCTCAGGAATGAAATCATGCGAGAGGCACACTACACATCATGCAAGATCCACCTGTGTTCCACCAAGATGTACCATGATGTGAAAGATAGCTCTGGTGGAATGGCATGAAGAGAGACATAGCGGACTTTGTGTCCAAGTGCTTGACTTGTCGAAGGTGAAGTTTGAACACTGGAGACCGTCGGGGAAGGCTGCAAGAGCTCCCTATCCCGAGAATGGAAGTGGGAAATGATTACTATGGATTTTGTGGTAGGTTGCCTCGTACCACGCGAGGATATGATTCGATATGGGTAATTGTAGACCGCTTGACCAAATCAGCTCACTTCTTACCTGTGAAGACTACATATTCTGTGGCACAGTATGCCCGGCTCTACATTCGAGAAATAGTCAGATTGCATGGAGTTCCGGCTTCCATAATATCTGACAGAGGGCCCCAGTTCACTTCTCGGTTTTGGAGAAAGTTGCAGGAGGCTCTTGGCACACAGTTGAACTTCAGTACAGCCTTCCACCCTCAGACAGACGGACAGTCCGAAAGGACAATCCAAACACTGGAAGACATGCTTCGCATGAGTGTCTTGGATTTTGGAGGTCAATGGGATGAGCAGCTAGCTTTAGTGGAGTTTGCCTATAACAACAGTTATCACTCCAGCATAGGGATGGCACCCTATGAGGCACTATATGGAAGAAAGTGTAGGTCTCCTCTGTGTTGGACAGAAATGGGGGAAGCGAAGGTGCATGATGTAGACCTAGTGCAGTACACTTCAGAGGTAGTTCCTTTAATCAGGGAACGACTGAAGACAGCTTTCAGCAGACAGAAGAGTTATGCAGACCCCAGACGGAGGGATGTGGAGTTTGCAGTGGGCGACTATGTATTCCTGAAGGTTTCTCCAATGAAGGGAGTCATGAGATTTGGAAAGAAGGGCAAGTTGGCACCTCGGTATATCGGACCTTTTGAGGTTACTGATAGAGTTGGAGCAGTTGCCTACCGGTTGGAGCTACCACCCAACCTCTCTCACGTTCATCCCGTGTTTCACATCTCCATGCTCAGGAAATACATTCCCGATCCTTCTCATGTACTGCAGCCGGATGTGATAGAGCTAAAGGAGAATTTGACATTTGAGGAGCAACCTGTAGCCATAGTGGACTACCAAGTAAGACAGCTAAGATCCAAACAGATCCCTATGGTTAAGGTTTTGTGGAGGAGCCAGTCAGTGGAAGAGTGCACCTGGGAGTCAGAACGGGACATGCGTAGCAAGTACCCTTACTTGTTCAATGTATAATCATGTACTTTATTCTGCCTTGTGTAAAAATTCGAGGACGAATTTTTTTGTAAGGGGGGAAGAATGTAACACCCCAAAATTTTATTATTTATGAGTATTTTTGGTATTTTAATTTTATTTGAATTTTAGGAATTTTTTTGAGATTTTTCGGATTTTAAAAATCGGGTTCGATTTTCGGAAAATATAAACTTTGATGATTTTTAAAAATTAATTTAAAGACCACGTGGCAAAACTAAAAATATATTTGGAGTCTACGTATTTTTACGAGTTTTACGGAATTTTTGAATTTTTGGACCTCGTTTTGGTCGAGGCGTAGTAAAAATTTAAAATTTTGTATTTGAATCGAACCGGCCGAATCGAGCCGGACGGATCGGACCGGTCGAATCGGACCGTCTCTTCTCTTTTCTTCCTCCCGCGCGACGCCTCTCCTCTCTTCTCTCGTTTCTCTCTCCTCTCGCTTCTAGCGCCTTGACCAGCCTCAGCCAGACGGCGTCGCGCTTGACCAATGCCGCCACTAAACAATGGCCGAAACGCCTCGCGAACGTCCCTGCGCGCGCCGCCCGACTTCCTCGGCCAAATCCGGCCGATCCGGCCACCAATTGGACCGGGTCTTGTGTCCAAAATCATCTACTCGGCGAGAGCTTTCCATAGACACCAAGAACGCCAAAATCCGTCGAGCGGATTGTCCGATTTTAGCTCGGGAAGATTTTAGCCCATTTCGACTTTCGGGCTAGATTTCTCGAAAACCGTGAATCCCACGAGAAAATCGAGGCCACCAGCATGCTCCATTCGTCGAGAGCTTCGCAACGACATAAATTTCGAATTTTTCTGACACCGTTTTTCGGTGGGTCCCACGGAACTTCGCAGTGTATTTTCGAGCATTAAATGAGCTTAGAAAATTTTGAAAAATTTATGTACTAACCCCCGTGTTATGGGCTTCGTGTAGGTATTCTCGATTCGCGAAAATTCGACAGTTGATCGAGTCTGCAAATTTCGGGCCAGACAGACCCGTTACCGGAAAAGTCTCCGAATTGGGCCGAGGTTTTGGCTAGCCCCCCATTGTCAGACGCCCCGAGCGCGTTCCCGAAGTCGGAATCGGCAAAGGTAAACCCGAACCTTGTTTTTACTTAATTTTCTAGTGCTTAAATAGGATTAAAAATCCATAAAATATTCGTGGTAGCTTAGAAAATTACGATTCTTTTTGCAATAGCTTAGTAATATTGCTAAGGACCGCGGGGCAAAGTTTTATAATTTTTAGAGCTTGTTTGGGCAGTTTTTGCAAAAATGATCAATAATAAGGACTAAATTGAAATTTTGCGTATTGTGATGGATGATTGATTTGATGGGCCCAGGAGGGGCTGTGTGATATGATTGAACTGTTGATGTATGGATTGCGAGTATAGAAGTGCGTTTTTAGCCCTTTTGCAGGTTGGGTAGGTCCTAGGTATAGGGGAGACTCTGCCGGATTTTCGGCACGACTTAGGACGTACTTGATATTTTTCTTTGTTTGTATTGAGTCAAATTTATTAAATAGATGTAATGTAATTGTCAGGTGAGCCGGGACAGCCTTCTTCCTCCGCCCAGCCGCCACAGTAATTTGTCGTCAAGTTTGTGAGTAAAATATTAATTTTAATTGTAATTTCGATATTATTATATGTTCAGCATGCCCATGCATCACTTATATGCATATATTTATGTAGTTAAACTCTAGGCACGATTTATGTTGCATTCATAAATGTTAAAGTGCCATGAGTGTTCCGTGGTAATTTGGAGCAGCGTGCGTGCTGGCGCGTGTGATGTGGTGTGGACTATGGATAGGACGGGTAGTCACGCTTGAGTTCTTCGCCGACCTGCCTTCGAGGGGTAGTCACGCTTGAGTTCTTCACGGGACCCTCGATTTGGTTTATTGCGAAAGTCCGCTTGAGTTCTTCACGCACCAAAGTTGGATTTAAGAGAGTCAGATAGGGGATCAGCTCCCAATATATTATGATTGATGCTACAGGGTGCGTGAGTGCTCCAAATTACCTTTTTGATGCTATGATGTGAATATGATGTTGATGTTGCATTTCACTCCACAGGGTGCATTAGTTACAGTTAGTTATAGAGATTATGGTTAAAATTGATATTTTACTCTCTGAGTCGAACGCTCACTCCTGTTCAAAAATTTTTACAGGCCACAGGAGGATATTTTGTTCAGGGTTAACCTGCTTTTCTACTTCGCAGGTTGTTTATTAATATTTGTGTAATTTTAGTTACTCCTAGAATTTCCGCATGTGTTAGCAGTAATTATTTGAATTTGGTCTGTAATATTATTATCATGTTGGACCTGTAAACTTAATATTTTAAGTCTGTTTTGATGGATTGGATGAGGGAGCTGAGCTCCCATTTATTATTATGTTGATGAGTATGTGGAGGGTGAGCTGAGCTCCCCAATGGATTGTTTATTGTGTTTACAGGTCAGGTGAGTCGAAAACTCCCCGTTGGAAAGTCCATTTTATGGCCGGACTCTGTCCGTTTGTTTTCTTGAATTTGGGCCCAATGGGCCTTAGAGTTGGGTTAATGAACAGTTAGGCTTACTACGGGCCTCGGGGGCTTTAAGCTGGCCCAGGTCCTAGTGCCGGTCCGGCCCATAGGTTGGGTCGTGACACATAGTCCACACCACATCACACGCACACCAACGCACGCACACTGCTCCAAATTACCACAACAGCATCATGGCACTTTAACAGTTATCAATGCAACATAATTCGTGCCTAGAGTTTAACTACATAAATATATGCATATAAGTGATGCATGGGCATGCTTGAACATATAATAATAGTGAAATTACAATTAAAATTAATATTTTACTCACAGACTTGACGACAATCATTGTGGCGGTCAGGAGGAAGAAGGTCATTCCTGGCTCACCTGACAATTATATTACATTTATTTAATACAATCTGACTCAATACAAACAAAGAAAAGACCAATTACGTCCTAAGTCGTGCCGAAAATCAGCCAGAGTCTCCCCTATACCTAGGACCTACCCAACCTGCAAAATGGCTCAAAACACACTTCTATATTCACAATCCATATATCCACAGTTCAATCATATCACACAGCTCTCCCGCCCATCAAATCATCATCCATCACAATACACAAAATTTCAATTTAGTCCTTATTATTGATCATTTTTGCAAAACTGCCCAAACAAGCTCTAAAAATTATAAAACTTTGCCCGCGTCCTTAGCAATATTACTAAGCTATTGCAAAAAGAATCATAATTTTCTAAGCTACCACGAATATTTTATGGATTTTTAATCCTATTTAAGCACTAGAAAATTACGAAAAAGCAAGGTTCGGGTTTACCTTTGCCGATTCTGACTTCGGGGACGCACTCGGGACGTCTGACAATGGGGGGTAGCCAAAACCTCGGTCCAATTCGGAGACTTTTCCAGAACGGTCCGTTCGCCCGAAATTTGCGCATCTTGGCCAATCGCCGAATTTTCGCGAATTGAGGATACCTACACGAAGCCCATAACACGGGGGTTAGTACATAAAATTTTTCAGAATTTTCTAAGCTCATTAAATGCTCGGAAAACATCGCGGTTCCGTGGGACCCACCAAAAATGGTGTCGGAAAAATTCAAATTTATGTCGCTAAGCTCTAGACGAATGGAGCGCGGCCGGTAGCCTCGGTTTTCTCGTGGATTCACGGTTTTAGAAATCTAGCCCAAAAGTCGAAATGGGCTAAAATCTTCCCGAGCAAAAATCGGACAAACCGCTCGATGGATTTCGTTCTTGGTGTCTATGGAAAGCTCTCGCCGAGTAGATGATTTTAGACACAAGACTCGGTCCAATTGGTGGCCGGATCGCCGATTTGCCGGAATCGAATCGACGCGCGCGCTGCGTTTTTAGCCGTCGGCGCTGGGCCGCTAGCCGGGAGGGGTCACGCGCCGGCCTACTGGGTGGGAGGAGAGAGAAAACGAGAGGAAGAGAGAAGGAGGAAGGAGCGCGCGGAGGAAGAAAAGAGAAGAAGACCGTCCGATTCGGCCCGATCCGGCCGGCTCGATTCGCCTGGCTCGATTCAGACACAAAATTTTGAATTTTTACTCGCCTCGGATCAAAACGAGGTCCAAAATTCAAAAATTCTAGAAAACTCGTAAAAATACGTAGACTCCAAATATATTTTTAGTTTTGCCACGTGGTCTTTAAATTAATTTTTAAAAATCATCAAAGTTTATATTTTCTGAAAATCGAACCCGATTTTTAAAATCCGAAAAATCTCAAAAAAATTCCTAAAATTTAAATAAAATTAAAATACCAAAAATGCTCATAAAATTTAAAATTTTGGGGTGTTACATTCTTCCCCCCTTACAAAAAATTCGTCCTCGAATTTTACACAAGGCAGAATAAAGCACATGATTATACATTGAACAGATAAGGGTACTTGCTACGCATGTCCCGTTCTGACTCTCAGGTGCACTCTTCCACTGGCTGACTCCTCCACAAAACCTTAACCATGGGGATCTGTTTTGATCTCAGCTGTCTCACTTGGTAGTCCACTATGGCTACAGGCTGCTCCTCAAACGTTAAGTTCTCTTTTAGTTCTATTACATCCGGCTGCAATACATGAGAAGGATCGGGAATGTATTTCCTGAGCATGGAGATGTGAAACACGGGATGAACGTGAGAGAGGTTGGGTGGTAGCACCAACCGGTAGGCAACTGCTCCAACTCTATCAGTAACCTCAAAAGGTCTAATATACCGAGGTGCCAACTTACCCTTCTTTCCAAATCTCATGACTCCCTTCATTGGAGAAACCTTCAGGAATACATAGTCGCCTACTGCAAACTCCACATCCCTCCGTCTGGGGTCTGCATAACTCTTCTCGCTTCATCGAAAGTCGCCCTCGCCGTTCCTTGATTAAAGGAACTACCTCTGAAGTGTACTGCACTAAGTCTACATCATGCACCTTCGCTTCCCCCATTCCTGTCCAACACAGAGGAGACCTACACTTTCTTCCATATAATGCCTCATAGGGTGCCATCCCTATGCTGGAGTGATAACTGTTATTGTAGGCAAACTCCACCAAAGCTAGCTGCTCATCCCATTGACCTCCAAAATCCAAGACACTCATGCGAAGCATGTCTTCCAGTGTTTGGATTGTCCTTTCGGACTGTCCGTCTGTCTGAGGGTGGAAAGCCGTACTGAAGTTCAACTGCGTGCCAAGTGCCTCCTGCAACTTTCTCCAAAACCGAGAAGTGAACTGGGGCCCTCTGTCAGATATTATGGAAGCCGGAACTCCATGCAATCTGACTATTTCTCGAATGTAGAGCCGGGCATACTGTGCCACAGAGTATGTAGTCTTCACAGGCAAGAAGTGAGCTGATTTGGTTAGGCAGTCTACAATTACCCATATCGAGTCATATCCTCGCGTGGTACGAGGCAACCCAGTCACAAAATCCATAGTGATCATTTCCCACTTCCATTCTGGGATAGGGAGCTCTTGCAGCTTCCCTGACGGTCTCTGGTGTTCAAACTTCACCTTCTGACAAGTCAAGCACTTGGACACAAAGTCTGCTATGTCTTTCTTCATGCCATTCCACCAATAGCTATCTTTCACATCATGGTACATCTTGGTGGAACCTGGGTGGACACTGTACAGTGTATAGTGTGCCTCTTGCATGATTTCATTTCTGAGATTGTCCACATCGGGCACACATATCCTAGAACCTTGCACTAGGGCGCCATCATTGGCAAATCCAAACTCACCACCTTTACCTTGTCAGACTCTTTCTATGATCTTCATCAATTGTTGGTCTCGTGGCCGGGAAACTCGACTGCCTTCAAGTCCGGCCTCACCGAAAAGTGAGCCAACAATACCCCTCATCCGACAGATCTAGGATTAAACCTTGATCCATCAACTCATGTACTTCCGAATCAATGGTCTCTTCTCTCTTAAATGTGCGCCAAACCGCGTAAGATTTTCTCGCTCAAAGCATCTGCTACAACATTGGCCTTCCTGTGGTGGTACCGATGGTGCAATCATAGTCTTTCAGAAGCTCCATCCATCTCCTCTGTCTCAAGTTTAAATCCCTCTGTTGGAAGATGTACTTCAAACTTTTGTGGTCGGTGTATATCTCGCACACTTCGCCATACAAGTAGTGTCTCCAGATTTTAAGTGCAAAGACTACAGCCGCCATTTCCAAATCATGGGTGGGGTAGTTCTGCTCATGCCTCTTCAGCTGCCTTGAAGCATAAGCCACTACCTTTCCATTCTGCATCAAAACACACCCTAGGCCAACTCTGGAGGCGTCACAGTACACGGCGTATCCTTCACTGCTCATAGGTAGTGTCAACACAGGGGCAGTGGTTAGACACTCCTTAAGCTTCTGGAAACTCACCTCACAGTCATCTGTCCAAATGAATGGAACATTCTTCCTGGTCAACTTAGTTAGGGGAGCCGCTATCCTGGAGAAATCTTGCACAAAACGCCTGTAGTAGCCAGCTAAACCCAGAAAACTTCGCACCTCGATCGTTGTAGGCCTAAGCCAATCGGGCCATGTGACTTCAATTTTCTTGGGATCCACTTGAATGCCGTCACTAGAAACCACATGTCCTAAGAATGAGATGCTTTCTAGCCAAAATTCACATTTCGAAAATTTGGCATATAGCTGGTGCTCCCTCAAAGTCTGCAACACCATTCTCAAGTGCCACACGTGTTCTTCCTCGGTCCGAGAGTATACCAAAATGTCATATATGAATACGATGACAAAACGGTCCAAAAATGGCTTGAACACCCTGTTCATCAAGTCCATGAAGGCTGCTGGTGCATTAGTGAGTCCAAAAGACATCACCAAGAACTCATAATGACCATATCTTGTCCTGAAGCCGCTTTGACACGTCCTCATTCCCGATTCTCAATCGATGGTAGCCCGATCGCAGTCTATCTTGAAAAGAATCTAGCTCCTTGAGCCGATCAAACAAATCATCGATCCGAGGAAGTGGATACTTGTTCTTCACAAATACCTTGTTCATTGTCGTAGTCGATACACAACCTCAATGACCCATCCTTCTTTCTCACAAATAAAACAGGAGCGCCCCAAGGTGAAGTGGTCGGACGTATAAAACCCTTGTCCAAAAGCTCCTGTAGTTGCTCCTTCAGCTCTTTCAATTCTGCTGGTGCCATCCTGTAAGGTGGCATCGATATGGGGTTTGTACCCGGAACAATATCAATGCAGAACTCTATTCCCTTTTCTGGTGGCAACCCTGGAAGCTCCTCTGGGAAGACATCCATAAATTCTCTGACAACAGGAACATTTTCCATGCTGACACCTTCTACAGATGTATCTCTCACCAATGCTAAATACCCTTGGCATCCACGCCTCAACATTTTTCTGGCACTAATCGCTGACACCAAATTATATGGAGCCACGCTCCTGTCACCATCAAAGCTAAACTCTTCCACACCAGGTATGTGGAAATACACCTTTTTGTTCCTGCAGTCTAAGGTGGTATAATGAGTTGCCAACCAATCCATCCCCAAGATTACATCGAAATCCATTACTGGTAGAGGAACCAAGTCTGCTGGGAGGATCTTTCCATCCACTACTACTGGGCTACCCGGAAAAATCATATCTACATCTATGTTGTCGCTAAGTGGGGTAGCTACTGACAAAGGGCACTCTAAAGTTGTAGGGTTTCTACCCAACCTCATGGCAAACACAGGGGAGACAAATGAGTGCGTAGCACCCGGATCTATCAAAACACGAGCCTCATAAGAACAGACCAGAAGAATACCTGCCACAATTGCATTTGAAGCTTGAGCATCCTGGTGGGTCAGGGTGAAAACCCGAGCTTGACCCCTACCCTGAGTGGCGTAACCACGACATCGACTTCTACCTCGACCGCCTCCAAATCCACGTCTCCCTTGTCCTCGCCTGGCCATCGAATCGATCGCCGCCATGTTGGAAGTATCCGGATACAACTGGCGAGGAACATTTGCAATGTAACCTTGTGACCCCATCCGTGGCTCAGAACACGGGGCATTCTCTAGCAAAGTGGCCTGGTTGGCCACACCTGAAGCATGCTCCTGAACCCATCAAACAAGGTCCTGAATGTCCTCTTCCACACTGTGCACAAGGTGCCAAGGAGGATCCCAACTGCACCAGTAATCGCCAGACTGAATCGTGACCACCGCCGATCCGCACTCGGTGCGAATCCTCGAGGTTTATGTCTAAAACCACTCTTCTTGTTCCTACTTTTTCCTCTGTAATTACCCTGGCCACCACTGTCCGGAGTACCCATGGAAGGGACACCTGAGGAACCTCTCGCTCGCTTTTCTTTGCTCTCCACGTCATCCGCAGCATAGCTAATCTCAATCTGTCTGGCTCGATCAACCACCACATCAAAAGACTGATTAGACATCATGGCCAGGTTCGCATACCTCCTGTCAAGCCCCTTTAAGAATCTCTTCACCTTCATAGTTTCTGTAGCTACTGCTGCAGGGGCATATCTGCTCAATTCCAAAAATTCTGTAGCATATTCATCTACAGACCTGCCATTCTGTCTTAAGGCCTCAAAGGCCCACTACTTCTGATCTCTGAAGCTTTCTGGCACAAACCGATTGATAAAAAGTTCCACAAACTGAGCCCATGTCAAACCCTCCATCCGGGGTAACACGTAGTCATTCATCCATTGTCTAGGCATAGGCCCCATGACATGCTGCATACACTCTATCAGTCTTCCATCAGTCAACTATAATTCTGTTCCTGCCTGTCTGCAGGAATCCAAAAACCGATATGCTTCGTCTGACACATCATAAGTACCAGGCACCAACTTATTGAAATTAATTATCTGTTTATAAGGTTCCCCTCTTGGTGCGGTGGACTGCTGCTGCTGTGGAGGATGGACCATATACTGCACCATCATGTCGATGGTTCTCTCGCATCACCAGAGTAGCCGCCATGGGGTCCATGGGACCCTGTGCCATAAAGGATCGATCTCAGATCGGGGTGGTGCTCCTCTACTTGAGCGACTCTAGGCCTCCTACCCCGCCTCCTGGGCAGCGCCTCATCTTGTGCCGACACTCGCCGACACATCCGTTCTCGTGCAAGGGCGCCTCTCCGCTTCTACGCATTTTCCTGAAATTCAGCAGCATTAGCCCACAAAAATTCAAAACTGCTCATTACACAGCTCTATAGACTCATATTTATACATAATATATGGAGCAGAAACTAGAAGCAAAGATGACAATGCAAGACGAATGTGAACCCTATTTTCCGCATGTGACTCATAGTAGACTCTTCCTAATACTTTAGACAGACATTCCCTAAGAATCTGGAGCCTAAGCTCTGATACCACATTTGTCACGACCCAACCTATGGGCCGGACCGGCACTAGGACCTGGGCCAGCATAAAGCCCCCGAGGCCCGTAGTAAGCCTTAACTATTCACTAGCCCAACTCTAAGGCCCATTTGGGCCCAATTTCAAGAAAATAAACGGACAGAGTCCGGCCATAAAATGGACTTCCCAACGGGGAGTTTTCGACTCACCCGACCTGTAAACACAATATACAGTCAATTGGGGAGCTCAGCTCACCCTCCACATACTCATCAACATAAAAATAAATGGGAGCTCAGCTCCCTCATCCAATCCATCAAACATGCATAGCATATTAAGTTTACAGGTCCCAAAATAATAATTTAGTTTACAGACCCAAATTACATAAACATTTCTAACACATGCGGAAATTCTAAGATTTAACAAGTTTATACAAACAGTAATAATTGACCTGCGAGGGAAAAAGCAGGTTAACCTCAAAAATATCCTCCTGTGGCCTGTAAAAATTTTTGAACAGGAGTGAGCGTTCGACTCAGAGAGTAAAATATCAATTTTAACCATAATCTCTATAACTATCTAGTACTAATGCAACCTATGGAGTGAAATGCAACAGCAACAATATTTTCACATCATAACATCGAAAAGGTAATTTGGAGCACTCACGCACCCTGTAGCATCAATCATAACATATGGGAGCTGATCCCCTATACAGCTCTCTTAAATCCAACCTGGTGCCAGCGAAGAACTCAAGCCGGACTTTCGCTTAATAAACCAAATCGAGGGTCCCAGCGAAGAACTCAAGCCGTGACTACCCCTCGAAGGATCGGGTTCCCAGCGAAGAACTCAAGCCGTGACTACCCGTCCTATCCATAGTCCACACCACATCACACGCACACCAACGCACGCACACTGCTCCAAATTACCACAACAGCATCATGGCACTTTAACAGTTATCAATGCAATATAATTCGTGCCTAGAGTTTAACTACATAAATATATGCATATAAGTGATGCATGGGCATGCTTGAACATATAATAATAGTGAAATTACAATTAAAATTAATATTTTACTCACAGACTTGACGACAATCATTGTGGCGGCTGGGCGGAGGAAGAAGGCTGTCCCGGCTCACCTGACAATTATATTACATTTATTTAATACAATCTGACTCAATACAAACAAAGAAAAGACCAATTACGTCCTAAGTCGTGCCGAAAATCCGGCAGAGTCTCCCCTATACCTAAGACCTACCCAACCTGCAAAATGGCTCAAAACACACTTCTATATTCACAATCCATATATCCACAGTTCAATCATATCACACAGCCCCTCCTGGGCCCATCAAATCAGTCATCCATCACAATACGCAAAATTTCAATTTAGTCCTTATTATTGATCATTTTTGCAAAAACTGCCCAAACAAGCTCTAAAAATTATAAAACTTTGCCCCGCAGTCCTTAGCAATATTACTAAGCTATTGCAAAAAGAATCATAATTTTCTAAGCTACCACAAATATTTTATGGATTTTTAATCCTATTTAAGCACTAGAAAATTACGAAAAAGCAAGGTTCGGGTTTACCTTTGCCGATTCCGACTTCGGGGACGCACTCGGGACATCTGACAATGGGGGGTAGCCAAAACCTTGGTTCAATTCGGAGACTTTTCCGGTAACGGGTCTATCTGGCCCGAAATTTGCAGACCCGGTCAACTGTCGAATTTCCGCGAATTGAGGATACCTACACGAAGCCCATAACACGGGGTTAGTACATAAATTTTTCAGAATTTTCTAAGCTCATTAAATGCTCGGAAAAACACTGCGAAGTTCCGTGGGACCCACCGAAAAACAGTGTCGGAAAAATTCGAAATTTATGTCGTTGCGAAGCTCTTGACGAATGGAGCGTGCTGGTAGCCTCGGTTTTCTCGTGGGATTCACGGTTTTCGAGAAATCTAGCCCAAAAGTCGAAATGGGCTAAAATCTTCCCGAGCAAAAATCGGACAAACCGCTCGATGGATTTCGGCGTTCTTGGTGTCTATGGAAAGCTCTCTCAGAGTCGATGAATTTAGACACAAGACCGGCCCAATTGGTGGCCGGATCGGCCGGATTTGGCCGGGAAGCGAATCGACGCCAGCGTTTGGCGTTCGCCGCGTTTTCAAGGCCGCCGGGAGGGTCAGGGCGCGCCGGCGGTGGGTCGGCTACCGGGGTGGGGAGGAGAGAGAAAACGCGAGGAAGAGAGAAGGAGGAAGGAACGCGCGCGGGAGGAAGAAAAAGAGAAGAAGACCGGTCCGATTCGACCGGTCCGATCCGATCCGGTTCGATTCGGCCGGTTCGATTCAGAATACAAAATTTTGAATTTTTACTCTGCCTCGGGACCGAAAACGAGATTCAAAAATTCCGAAAAAATTCCAGAAAACTCAGAAAAATACGTAGACTCCAAATATATTTTTAGTTTTGCCACGTGGTCTTTAAATTAATTTTTAAAAATCATCAAAGTTTATATTTTCGGAAAATCAAACCCGATTTTTAAAATCCGAAAAATCTCAAAAAAATTCCTAAAATTTAAATAAAATTAAAATACCAAAAATGCTTATAAAATTTAAAATTTTGGGGTGTTACAATTTACATCAAATTAATTAATTAATTAATTAATTTTAAATTAAAATATTAATTAAATTAATTATTGTAAACTTAATTTAATTATTTTTCAAAATATATATATGAAATAAAGAAATATATATAATTAATTTAATATTATAATTAAATAATAAAAAATATTTTTATATATAAATTATTTTCTACTAAATAAATGAAATCTTATTACGAGGAAGGGAAAAAGTTAAGGGAGAGTGCTATTTGATATTAAATTCAAAACAAAGAATTTTAAATCTATAATTTTAACATTATCGAATCAAAACTTATTAACATTATTAATTATGAGAATTTATATTAAAACTCCATTTAACATTGTGGTCAAAATGTTGAAAAGGTATTTCTCTATTAGAAAAAATAATTTAAAATATTTAATTATTATAGGGTTTTTATAATTAAAATATACTAAATTTAATTTTATATTAATTTTTAATATTCTTTCATTAACATATTTAAAGATTTATTTTATGTGCATTCCAATTTATTATTTAGTATAATTGTGCACTCCAATTTTGTGTTTTAAGTCACAAAAAAAATCCAAGCTCAATTTATTTTATTTTGTGTTTTTATTATCGAAGTTAGCTTTTTATTGTATTAGAATAACAAAATTAGTTAAATTAATGCTAATCATAAATATTTTTCAAATCATAATTTATAAAATAATAAATTAGCACAAAATTATATTTAATAATTAAAATTGACAACAAAATGTGATAATCATCCCATTTAGAAATTGAAAGGACAAAATAATTACAAGCTAATATTTAAGATATATAAAAATTATAATTTAATTTTTTATTTTTTAAAAAATAAATTGACTTCAGGCATATTTTTGCTTATAAAATAATTTTTATTAAAATTCACTATTAATAAATTAAAAATTATAAAAGTTATATAATTTTAATATTTATAATAATTTAATCTCAAAATTTAGATTAACGGTTTTAAAAAGAATTATTTTTGTATAAATATTTACATGGAAAAAATAAATTAAAATTTATAAATTTATAAAATTAAATAATTAAATTATAATTTTATTATACATCGAATTATTAAATTTTAATTACCAAAAAAAAAAATTCAGTTAACCGGAATCGCCCCGACCCGTTGAGACCTTGTGGCGAAGAAAAGACGCATCCAAAGGCCAAAGCCTTAAAAAACCATTCACGCATATCGCATTTGTAGTCTGCACGCTAGGTTGCTTCCAGAAAAGCCACACTGCCCACACACGCCTCTCTTTTCCTGCCTTTCACTGTCTATCTCTCAAAACCCTAGCAACTCTTGTGCCATGGGTACTTCTCTGAATCTCCCTGCTAATCTTTCAATTTCAATTTTGCTATTTATCTGCTTTGAATCTCTGAAATCACTTGGATTTTCATTTTTGGTTATGGATCTACTATTTTACGGTTGATTTATTGATACTAACAATCTGAACTATCTACTTTATTTATCAATTTCCTTGGATTATATTTTTAGTTTATCAATTCATTTTTTGTAATTTGTTGGTTTGGATTGATGAATTTTCATTGAGCTTCGATGAAGTAAGCTAAATTATTGGGCACATTTGCATAGAGAGTTTTTTGCTGTATTAGATAATGAATGTGATGCTAAATTAATATTTATTGATGTTCTTAGTGTTTAGCTTGTCTGTGATTTTTGACACTTGCTCGTGCTTTAACTTGTTCAAACATTTCTTTGTTTTGATGGTAGATATTGAGGAGGAGATTCGCTCATTGCAGCTTGACTCTGCAGGTGGTATTAGGACTAACATGGTTTATAGTTTTTATCAATGAGATATTGGTTGTATTTTGATTTCCTTCTCTTCTTTGTTTTGCAATCTTATGTTGAATGCTTTGATTAAAACGTAGCAGAAGAGAATAATGGAGTGATTAAGGCAGAAGATGCGAAGACGGAAGAAGTAGAGAAGTTGGATAGAATGGAGGAAGGTTGGTGGTACAGTCAAGTGTTTGGAACTTTTGTTATTGTTATATATTTTTGTGAAATAAGTATGTTCATGCTTAAAACTTTAAAAAGTGTACCTATGGCTAAGGTTATATTTTGACTTAAATTCAAATTGGATGTCATGGAACTTCTTGAACTAATAACTAATCTCATAAAAATTTTGAGATGGCTTACTATTAAATTCGATTATATGATGCTTGTAGTTTTTAAAGCTGTGCATTAGGCTCAAGGCCCAACAATGCGAGGGCTAATGCCTCTACTGTGTTCAGATTGGCTACCTGAGGTGTGTGCCTTTCTGGTGTAAAGTGCAATAAAGGCATGCCTATGTTATATTTTGACTTCCCCCTTTTACTTTCTCTATTTTCTTAATGTTGTTTTTTCTGTGCTATTGATATAAGATTGGGTATCAGTTTATGGTATATTGTATACACATAATTAAAATGATATAGTGTTACCATTACCATATTATGCCATGAAGTGTTTCTGTTTGGTTGGTAAATTTATTTAATTGTTTTGTCAAGCTTTCACCTTGAATCATGTCAGATGAATTGATCTCTCGACGCCATGGTCCTTCCACCTGTTTCTATTTTAAAATGTGACTCTGTATGTGGTTTGTTTCCATTGGTCTCCAACTCTGCTTTTGCATTTAGTTAGCCAAGATTGATTACAGAAAACCTAGGATGTGGCTCCCTTCCAGAACTCAAGTATCATTGGTGGTTTCATTTTGGGCCCTTCTTTTCTCATTTTTTACCTAGTCCTACTCCTTCATCTCTCTCTCTACATGCACTCATTCTATGTAAGAATGAACTTCCTTTCCTTTATCTGTTTTTCCTTAAATTAGAGACATTTATGCATGTATGTATATATCTGTCATTCTTTGCAAGAGGACAAATCAGTGACCACAATAAAATTACATCTCTTTTCTTAATTCTCACAAAAAAGGAGGAATTTTTTTTTGGCAAAATAAACAGTAGTCTATATTTCTTTCTTTGCAAAAATTAAATGTGAAGTATGATTGTTCTTGTTTTGTTTAGGGATCTGGAATTTTCAAACATTTGTTATGTTTACGTGTGCAGTGCACACTCTATACTATGTGACAGTTTTAATATGTGTATAAGATCTTTGATTAGAGTTTGATATTGAATCTTTCTTTGATAAGTTTTGCTTTGTGTATTTCCAGATTCCAAAGATGATGTTAATCTGAACTCTACAGAAGTGCAGGCTGAGTCAAAAGGTACTCTGAAGTTTTTTGTTATTTATTTATTTATTTATTTATTTTTTAAATATCTGTGCATCTAGATATCTTCTTTGCAGGCAATGTGCTTTTGTTATTTGTATGTCTCGGTTTATTGCTTTTCCATGCTCATTTTGTGGTTGGTTCTCACAGTGAAAGATAAGGAAGTATCTGCACTGGTAGATGTTGAAACGCCAGACGAGATGGAAGAAGACAATAGGAAGCGGCACCTGAATGTGGTTTCTATTGGCCATGTTGGTAGGTTTACTTCATGATTTTGCCAAATACATCTCAGCCTTATAAGGTTTTTTTTTTTTTTTTTTCCCCCAGTCATACTCAATTATTGATGTCATCACATCACACTGGCTGTTTATCAGATATTATTATTTATTAATGTAGTAAGTTTCTTGTTATTATGCTGTTACATTTAGTTGTGCTGTTATTGCTATTTGTTGTTTTCTTGTTATTTGAAAATTGATTTATATTGTTATCTCATTTTCCTCTCTCACAGTTTTAGAGTACCTGGTTTTCTAAGAGGAGTGTTATCTTTCTTCTTTTAAAAGGATCATTCTGGTTTCTTTGTATTTTGTTGGCCAAAGGCCCAAATTGAACCTTAAACTAAAAGTCTGATAGTTAAATATGTCCGTGACTTTTATTTACAGTAAATTGAACCCTACAATTTTTAATTGGAGTCCATTAAATTCTATATATTTCAATTTTTGTCCATTTAAGCTCAATTTCAGTCACGTGCATGTCTATTAAATGATAGTGTCTTAGAGACTGTGGGACCCACAAAAACTAATAAAGTATACTCAACTCAACTAAGCCTTTATCCCAAAAATTTGGGGTTGGCTATATGGATTCGCCTTCTCCACTCTAAACGATTTTGGGTTAAATCTTCACAAATATGTAATGCTTTTAGGTCATGTTGTACTACTCTCCTCCAAGTCAATTTAGGTCTACCCCTTTTTTTCTTTCTATCCTCTAACCTAATGTGCTCTACTTGTCTAGCTGGAGTCTCCGTATGTCTACGCTTCACATGACCAAACCATCTCAATCTTCCTTCTCTCAACTTATCTTCAATTGGCACCACTCCTACCTTTTCTCTAATACTCTCATTACGAACTTTATCTAGTCTAGTATGGCCACTCATCCACCTTAACATTCTCATCTCTGCAACTCTTATCTTAGACGCATACGACTCTTTCAGTGCCCAACACTCACTACCATATAACATAGCTGGTCGTATGGCTGTACGGTAAAATTTTCCTTTCAACTTATTGGGAATCTTACGATCACATAAAACTCCCGTGGCACGTCTCCACTTCAACCATCCGGCTTTAATCCTATGACTAACATTCTCCTCACATCTCCTATCTACTTGAAGGACTGAGCCTAGATATTTAAAGTGATTACTTTGGGACAGTACAACTCCATTCAAACTAACTCTTTCCCTATCATCCGTTTGGCCTTCACTGAACTTGCAATGCATGTATTCTGTCTTCGTTCTACTTTAACTTAAAACCCTTTGACTCTAGAGTACTTCTCCAAAGCTCTAGCTTTCTATTGACTCCTTCTCGTGTCTCATCTATCAGAACAATATCATCTGCAAACATCATGCACCAAGGAATACTCTCTTGTATATGTTTCGTCAATTCATCTAAAACTAATGTAAAAAGGTAAGGGCTTATGGCTGATCCTTGGTGTAATCCAATTGAGATCGGAAAATCTCTTGTGTCCCCTCCCACTGTACGCACAATAGTAGTTGCTCCTTCATACATATCTTTCAACACTTGTATATACCTAATAGATACCCTCTTTTGTTCTAACACATTCCATAAGACATCTCTTGGAACACTATCATAAGCCTTCTCCAAATCAATAAAAATCATGTGTAGATCTTTCTTCATATCTCTATATTTCTCCATCAAGCTTCTAATGAGAAAGATCACTTCCATAGTTGAACGACCGGGCATGAAACCAAATTGATTGAGAGAGATAGAAGTATCATGACGTAGTTAATGCTCCACAACTCTCTCTCACAACTTTATAGTATGACTCATGAGTTTAATTCTCCTATAGTTTGAGCAACTCTGTATGTCTCTCTTATTTTTAAACATAGGTACTACAATACTCCTCCTCTATTCATCAGGCATTTTCTTTGAGTTTAGAATCTTATTAAATAATTTAGTTAACCATGCCACTCCCATATCTCCCAAACACTTCCACACTTCAATTGGTATTTCATCGGGTCCACAGGCTTTACTTACTTTCATTCTCTTAAGTGATTCCTTTACTTCTAAAGATCTAATCCTTCTAGTATAATTCACATTTTTTTTCTATTGTTCTATAGTCTATATTCACGCTATTACCATTTTGACTATTATTAAAGAGATCATTAAAATAATTTCTCCATCTTTCTTTAATGTCCTCATCTTTCACCAACACTTTTCCTTCTTTATCCGTAATGCACCTAACTTGATTAAGATCTTCACATTTCCTTTCTCTCCTCTTTGCTAATCTATAAATATCTTTCTCCCCTTCTTTAGTTCCAAGTTTCTCATATAACTTTTTAAAGGCCTATGCTCTTGCTTGACTAACTGCCTTTTTTGCCTCTTTCTTTGCTATCTTGTACTGTTCATATGCCTCATTATTATCACATTTAGGTAATTTCTTATACCATTCTTTTTTTCTCTTCACTGCCTTTTGTACTTCCTCCTTCCACCACCATCTCTCTTTTGAGGGTGGTCCATGTTCTTTAGACTCTCCAAGTACTTTTCTAGCTACTTCTCTAATCTTTGATGCCTGAATCCACATATCATTAGCCTCCATACCCAGCTTCCATACTTCGGACTTGAGAAGCTCATTTTTGAACTTCACTTGCTTTACTCTTTTGAACTCCCACCACTTTGTTCGAGCTACACTATTTCTTCTGACCTTACTTGAATTGTTCCTAAACTTGACATCCAAGACCACCAACCGATGTTGACTTGTTAAAGCCTCTCCTGGAATGACCTTGCAATCCTTGCATAGAGCTCTATTTGTCTTCCTGGTTAAGAGGAAGTCGATTTGGTTCCTATATTGCCCACTTTTGAAAGTCACTAAATGTGACTCTCTTTTTATAAAGTAGGTATTTGCTAGTATTAGATCGTATGCCATAGCAAAATCCAGGATGTTTTTTCCCTCCTCATTTCGACTGCCAAAACCAAAACCTCCATGAATATTCTTATAACCTTGTCTATCACTTCCTACATGTCCATTCAAATATCCACCAATGAAAATATTTTCTTCATTCGGTATGTTTTGCATTAAATCATCCATATCTTCCCAAAACTTTTGTTTACTCTCACTGTCTAGTCCTATTTGTGGGGCATAAGCACTAACTATATTTATTGTTTCTCCTTCTAGTACTAGCTTTACTAGTATAATTCTATCTCCTACTCTTTCCACAGCTATTACTGCGTCTTTTAATGTCCTGTCTATGATTATGCCTACTCCGTTCTTGTTTCTCTCCTTTCTGGTAAACCACAGTTTGTACCATGAATTACCCACTTCCTTACTTTTCTCTCCTACCTATTTAGTCTCCTGAATGCAAGCAATATTCACCATTCTCCTTTGCAAGGTATCCACAAGCTCCATTAATTTTCCTTTAAGGATCCAACATTCCAAGTGCCGACCCTGATCTTCCTCCTATCCTACTCCTTCCTAATTGGTCTCCTTCTATGATATCTTCTGTTGTTTTCTATCTCTATCTTATATTCTGTTCCACTATCTATTCTACTATCTGTTCTATGGACTAACTTCTTTACCCACACCCGTCCATGATGTGGAAACCCTTGCTCACTTAACACCACACCCGGGCGCCGGCATGGCGCGTCACTTTCGGTGAACGCCCTACATCCTTGCATATTTCTCACTACACCCGGGCTCCGATGTAGCGTGTCGTTAGTAGAGGACGCCCCAACGTTTATATCATTTGAATCCATATCATAAGGTGTGATGAAATTTTTACGCTGTTTGTCACCTACCGCAACCCTCTTCATTTATCCGGGCTTGGGACCGGCTAAGCGCAAACTACTTAGGCGGAGTTAAAAACTAATAAAGTATATTATTATTTAATCATGTGCATGCCCATTTAAGATCAATTAGTTAATCATCTATATATTATTATTTAAATCCAACTTAACTCTCCTTCCTTGTGAAGTTATTTTCCTTGTGGACTAGATGTTTGACCATCCTACCTACCAGGAACTTGGTTTGGTAGTGGAACCCAAAAAAGACAACTGGATGCACTACGAGGAATGTCTTGTTTCCTGAGTCTACTTACCTGATACCAAACGTGGACTAAAAAGATGGTGAAAGTGATTGATTTTACTGAATATTATACAACTGAAACTTATTTGTGATTTTTAAAGTTTTTACTGTATTTTGCATATGGTTGCTACAATACGTTTACTCAAAGTTAAATGAACTAGCTCTATCGTTTTGTGATTGTCTCTGGGTTCATTTATTGTGTTTGGATTGCAGATGCTGGCAAGTCCACAATTGGAGGTCAGATACTTTTGCTCAGTGGTCAGGTTGATGATCGTACAATCCAAAAATATGAGAAAGAAGCTAAGGAAAAGAGTAGAGAAAGCTGGTAGGAGTTCCCTTTTGCACTTTTGAAACTGATGTGTATATTACCGAGTATTCAGAATGCAAATTGGTTGTCTTCCTAATTATGTCTATATAACTGGTCGGTTGTATCTTTTTTTCCCTTGCATTAGTATTTATGACTAATGATACAACTTGTGACACCAACTTTTTAGATTGGCTAGGTTTGTCATTCTTGTTGCATAAGCCACCTATGATGTTGGTGAAGTCTCTATCTCCCTCTCTATCTATTTCAGGATGGGTTTATTGGAAAAAAAAAATAAATTAATGGGATATTTAGTCTTTCTATGTGTTCTTAGGTTAGTTTTATTCTTGGCTGCTGATAGTAAACTAATCACTTTTTATTGAACTTGCAAAAGAGCAATGGGATCTAAAGCCTTAGTAGGTTCAAACTGTAAATATTCATGACAAAGCCTTGGTAGTATCTTGGATCTGGTATCTAACAGCTATTGAACTGCAGTAGGTTTTTGAATCCTTGGCCAAGCTAACAAAAATTTTATTCTGAAATTGGATCTGCTATTAGCTTTTATCATTTGGGGAGTAATTTGCTAAAAAAAGAGTGTTTAACATGGCCAAGCTAACAAAATTTTTATTCTGAAATTGGATCTGCTATTAAGCTGTTATCATTTTGGGAGTAATTTCATGAAAAAGGAGTTTTTATCATCCTCGTTCCTGTGTGAAAAAGGAGTTTTTAACATCCTTGAATCTGTGATCTGGTTTTAAAACCTTCAATAGATTCAATATAAGTTCTATGAGGTAGGGGAGGGGGTCTTGTTTTCAAGTTAAATCCTGTACAATTTTCAAATATCTATTTGAGAAGAAAGTGGTGGTTTGATCTATATCATTTTGGTAACCAAGAACCTTGTGTTTTGTAGAAAGACCCATTAAAACGCAAGACTTATTTGTGTAACATGATTTATAGATTTTTCTAGATTATTGTTTTACTTCTTACTCTGGAATTTGCCTGAATTTTTACTGCATTACTAGAAAATTATCCCTTTCTTTCCTGGATTCTGAGTTTTGTTATCATTATAGCAAATTTTGAACCAGTATTCGACAAATTTGGTTTTTGAATATGAGTTTGTGTCCTATCTAGCTATTAATGACCAAATAAAATTATTGCAAAATTTGTTTATTCTTTTAATAAATTAAAATTATTGTAGTTTTCTCATCTTGCATTAGAATGGGTGTTTTAGTTCATTCTCACTTAGTGAATACCTTTTAATTACTACAATTTTCTTTCTGTGTGTTTAGGTACATGGCATATATTATGGATACTAATGAAGAGGAAAGGATTAAGGTATCCTTAGATCTTCTGAGAATGTTGGTTTCATGAGGCTAGATGTTGCTTCTCCTTTGCTAATTTTGGCTTACAAGTTGGATACTAACATTCTAAATGTGTACTGCTGACTATAGGGTATAACAGTTGAAGTTGGAAGAGCACATTTTGAAACAGAGACAACTAGATTTACAATTTTAGATGCACCAGTACGGGATCAGTTCTCCAATTTATTTTTCTAATTTTTTTTATCTAATTGTTTGTATCTAAAGTTGCTGCATTCAGTTGGTTTTACTAGATTAGCTGATCAAAATGTGTGCAGAAGTTGTAATTTGCATCACATTTATTGTTTGAGTGTAGTACTGGGAGATTGTTTTTGGGCTGCATGTTCTTATAGTTGGTTCTATTGCCTTTTTATTTTCTTCTTTCTTCTTCCATTCCAGTGAGAACTTCTCTGCTGTCCCTCCTTTTCTCCAATTTTATGTTCTTAGTATATACATATGCATTACTTCCATAAATTACGCATTTCATAAATCATATAGGTGTACTTTTTTATGTAACAGAAAAAATTTTTGCTTATTTATTGTGTAATATTGTTCATATCTCTCATGGTTCGCAGTCACAATTAGTGTGTTTCTGGTATTTGATGGATGACAAATCTCCACATTTCACTTAATTACACTTTTTATTTGATGATTGATTTCATTTTTTTTTTTGGTTTGATGAACCATTTCCTGTTGTGCTTTCATTCCATCTTCAGGGTCACAAGAGTTATGTTCCTAATATGATTAGTGGAGCATCTCAAGCTGATATTGGTATATTGGTGCGTTTATATTAACATTTTTTTTTGCTTTCTGCTTGTTCTTTTATGGGGTTTGGTTGTGGCTTTAACAGACTCTCTTTCTTACTAATTAGGTGATTGCTGCTCGGAAAGGAGAATTTGAAACTGGGTATGAGAGAGGTGGGCAGACCCGTGAGCATGTTCAGCTGGCAAAGACATTGGGGGTGTCTAAGCTTCTTGTTGTTGTAAATAAAATGGATGATCCCACTGTAAACTGGTCAAAGGAAAGGTGCTTTTCTTGGCTTAACTCTTGTGTGTATGCATGTCATTTGTGTGTGTGTAATGTGCATGAATAATTAGGGTTCTATTTTTTGTGTGCTTGTTTGTAACTGGTAAAAAAAAAGAGATTTTTCTGGGGTTGGTTTTGTTGCAGGTGAGTATGAACTTGTGTACATACCTATGTTCTTATGCAGGTGTGCATGCATAAGTGGCTCTAGTCTTTGGTAGTTTCTTCATTCTATTTTTCCCCTTCCCAGGTATGATGAAATTGAAGCAAAGATGATACCATTTCTGAGGTCTTCAGGCTACAATGTGAAGAAAGGTATTGGATAATTTTTTAATTTAATGGATTTAGCGTTTATTTGGCATTTTTGTTTTAGCTTCAGTTGAGAACACTATTTCAAAAATGTTTATCAAGGAGCTTTAAATATTGATTTTAATTTAAATTTGACATATTTTAGTGATAATAATTTCAGCAAAACAACTTTTTTAAACTTTTTTTTTTCAACGGTATCTAAAAGGGTACTTTTCCAAAAAGCAATTTCAAACTAGCCTTTTGGCCTCTCAACCACAATGGTTCAATCCCAAACGGAGCCTTAGCCAACCATACAATTGTTAGTCCCTAAATGTTTTATGCTGCAACTATGTTTTTCTTTTCAATTGTATGTTGTCACCTAGTTTGAATTGTAACAATTAAAAGTTAATAGTATTATTGATCATGTCAAAACTATGCTAATAGTTATTGGGATGTATTAATAATAATCAATAGGGATGGACTAATATGATTTTGGCTGTCACCTTGTTCTTTCTTCTTTTCTTCTCTCTCTCTCTCTCTCTCTCTCTCTCTCCCTCTCTTTTATTATTTATTTATTTATTTATTTTTTGAATTGTTTATGGTATGAATTGAAACCGTGGTGTGAGGATCTGAACCTAGTGTCTGAGTCTTATCTGTTTTAATGCCACGAGTGCCTTCTTCAAGTTGTTTAGGATAATTGGTAGGATAGTTGGAATCAGAAGTTGTGAGAGCTGACAATCTCCAATCTTTTTACCTGTAGTAATCTTATTCATAAAGATCACGCTTTTTGCATCCCTACAATTTAGTCATTGTTTGCCATTTGAAGATTCCAAAAAGATGCTTTATACAGGGAGTGGTGCATTGGATGGCGGTGCCTTAAGAAGTCAGTATGTCTCTTGGCGACCTATTAGAGGCTTTTAGCATTGGTTGGCTTTAGTTTTCAGGATGGTTGGCTCTAGTTTTCCCTCTCGATGTTTTGAAAGTCGAGGTTAGAGATGGCTGGCTCATTACTTTGATTTTGTGAAGACATATGGTGGTAGGGATGATGGTACTCTTATGGAAGTGCATTTTTCACTTTACAAAGTGTTCAACTAGGCTTTGGTTAGAGAGCACATGGTGTACGAGGCTAGTGTGATTAATTGGAACCATGGATTTAAATTGTAGTCGTGGGTAATGGAACAGGTATGTAACAACTGTAATGTAACAGCAACGGCATATTGCTATGCAAATTTTTTGAAAAATTTGCAAAGCTTATGAAATGAGTAGATATTTAAAGATATAATATACAGCCAATTCCAAATAATAAGCATAAATACTTTAAATAAAGATATTAAATTCATCATTCTTAGACATTATTAGCATTAATCAATTTAAATCTAAAATAACTATGTAAATAACAAAGAATCATGCATCATACTATAAATTTAACAAAAGAAACCTAGCATCAAACATAATATTCTTCAACAATGAAGCAAAAAAACCAAAAAAAAAAAAGACAAAAATAAATAACTCATCTTTTGCAAGATATAGATGTGCAAAACTAGAAAGATAGTTGATAATCTTAACTCAAGAGAGAAGTGAAAGATTTTGTATAAAGATAGAAAAGTTCAAATCGAAATTTGAGAGAGAGTGAGACAACAACTTAAAACTCCCCAGACCAGAAAAAAGTAATGAGGAACAGCTGCTATCCTCATCTGGCTTAAGAAAATGAGGTGACAGACTGTTATTGTTATGTAGTGGCTGTAATGGCCGTCGCGTGAACAATTTTTTTTTTTTTGCCTTTAAATAAGGGGAGTCATGGTAACGGGAGGGCAAAAAGGCTATAAATAATGGTTGATATTTAAAACCATGATTGGAACCTGATTGCATAGGTGGAAAGCTTCAAAGAATGCAAATTTTACGTTGCAAGCTTTTGTGAAACTCGTTAGAGATAGCAGTGAAGAATTCCCTTGGTTGAATTGTTTAATTTTAGATGAAGGTACAACTTGCAATGACTATTTTGTAGGCATGCTTTGCGTAGTTTCATCTTGGATTGTGGATAATTCGAAGGAAAATGAATATTTCCTTGACTGGATGGTAGATGAAGTGCAATAGGAAGGAGGAATTTTTAGAAGAACTTGTTAGAGATTAGGGTGGTATTTAGAGTAGTTGCAAAATAAATAAATAAATAAATAAAGAGATTATGTTTTTCCTGGCTGTTTGGACATTAGGGAGGAAACAAATGGGATTGAACAAAGAGTTAATCTGACATCTAAATTGAAAACACTCTCTTAAAATGATTATATCTTGTGATGTACTGTAAATGATACTTCTTTTCCCCGTGTATTTTTCTTGGTAGTGGTAAATGTGTGAGGTGCTTTTGATTTGTGAAGGTTCTCGGTTTTTGTTTGTTGACTCGTGGATTTGCCTCTTTGGTATGGAATCCATTTTATTTTATTTATACTTTCATCACGGTTTTCCATTTTATTTCATAATTTGTGTTGTAAATTTATAATTTGATTTAGACAATTGCTTGTTGATCTTGATGATGAGTCCATAATTGTTTTGATACATGAGATTATTCAAATTTCTTTTTGAGCATTATTCTTATTTGAAATTTGCAGATGTCCAGTTCCTGCCAATATCTGGTTTGCTTGGTGCAAACATGAAAACCAGAGTGGAAAAAAGCGTGTGTCCATGGTGGAATGGCCCCTGTCTTTTCGAAGCTCTTGATGCCATTGAAGTTCCTCCACGGGATCCAAAAGGTCCTTTCAGGTGAGATTCGATTTTTTTTGCTTTTCCTTTTTTCTCTCTGCTGATCTGTTTATTTTCGCCCTCTCCCCCCACCCCCTCTCTCTGGTCTTGTAGTTTGATGTAATATGGATGCTTTGTCTTTCATTATCATCAATAATAATGCTTATACAATGCTTCAACGTTATTTGTTGATGTTTTGGTCAAGTTCATACCTAGTGCATGACTTGTTCATTCTTTTGTTTCTCTTTGGCTTTATCAATGCTTTGTAAACATGCTTACTAATTTTTCAATTTTACTTGGTCAATCTACATTGCTTATTTACATGGTCTTTAAGATCTTGGTAATGTTATCTATGTGCCCTTTATTTTGGAATCGAAGAAAAGTATGGCTGTCCCTTAAGGGTATCTTGAGAGTCCAGTTTTGTTTTATTTTGAGGCAGTTAATGAAGGACTGCTTTTGAATTGGTTGATGTAATTTGTTCTCATTTTATAACACATGATATCTTTATTACTCTTAAAATCACCTACAAGAATTGTGTAAATGGTAATATTTGGCTAAAGTTTCTTGTTATGATGAGAGTTGGAATTAAGGCTGTGCATGATTTTGGGGGTTTCAAACTGAACCTAAGAACTGTACTACATTGTACTAGAACCGAAAAGAACCATTATTGTGAGAACCAAACTTATATTTACTGTTTTGGTGGTTATGGTTCTTTATCAAGAATCGAACCAAAACCTTATTGTAATCGTCTCAAACCGAAAAACTGTTTTTATAGATACACAAGAATGTTGTAGTTTATGTATAAAAATCGAGATTTGAATTGAAATTAGAATCAAAATTGAAATCCAATTAGAATTGGAACTGTACTGAAATTGCTTAGAACTGAACCAACCGGAATCAAAATCTGGTTCCAAGTGTTGTTCCTAAAAATCGAAGGACTGAAGGTTTGGTTCTGGTTCCAGTCCTTAGCTAGAACTGTACTGGAGCTGGAACTGTTACGGGAACCCAACACTCCTAGTTGGAATAAAAACTACTTGATCTACTAATGCTTGGGAGGTTTGAGCAGTGGTGTACAATGCTACTCTATTAGTGGAGAGTTCTTTTACCTAATATATACTCAATACTCAATACTCAACTAAGCCTTTATCCCAAAAATTTGGGGTCGGCTATGTGGATTCGCTTTCTCCACTCTAAACGACTTTTACCTAATATATATATATATATATATATATATATATATATATATATTATTCTCTGCATTATTTAGAAGATTTTTATCATTGATTTCAACTAAGCTAATTTTTATCTAAACTCTTTGAGCTTTCAGGATGCCTATTATTGACAAATTTAAAGATATGGGAACTGTAGTCATGGGCAGAGCAGAATCTGGTACTGTGACTGAGGGTGATTCCTTGCTGGTCATGCCAAATAAGGTGTTCCCTAAACCTGCCTTGATCTTTTTACTCTTCTTTTCAATTATTTTTATTTCTTTGCTGTTGGGATGGGGCCTGACGGTTATACACATCCATCTTCAGACTCGGGTGAAAGTTGTTGCTGTATATTGTGATGAAAACAAAGTTAGACGTGCAGGGCCTGGAGAAAATCTTCGTGTTAGGTTATCTGGGATTGATGACGAGGATATATTGGCAGGTTTTGTCATGTCTAGTGTTGGTAAGTTGTTCTGTAAGTCTGTCCCTTGAAGTACCTAATCAGGGTGTATTTTGGTTGTAGTGATGAGAAGCTAAATTATTTGTTTTTAAAGAATTTGCCTTTTTGTGTGTGTGTTTATCTGCAGTTCATGTGTCTAAATATGTGGACATCAAATATTCCTCATTTGGTTTGTGCTCCTAAATTTTTATGTTACTTACTGTTTTTTATACTTTCATTGTGCAGCAAAGCCAATAGCCTCGGTTACAGAATTTGTTGCTCAGTTGCAGATCCTCGAATTGCTGGACAATGTATGCTGCCAAACTTTAATTTTTTGGTCTTTCTTTTTTCAACAGATAATCTTGATGTCAACTTTTCTTAGAATTATTATTATTATTATTTTTTTAAAAACCTTTTGCTCATATTTACCCTGATGATTGATTGTAATTGCTGCTTCTAGGCAATTTTTACAGCTGGCTATAAAGCTGTTTTGCATATTCATTCTGTAGTTGAGGAATGTGAGATTGTTGAACTACTAAAACAAATTGATCCGAAGACAAAGAAACCTATGAAAAAGAAAGTTCTCTTTGTGAAGAATGGTGCTGTTATTGTGTGCCGCGTTCAGGTATTTTGGTTCAGCCTGTTTCTCCCAAATAAGTTCAGTTGGAATGTTGCTTTAATTTTTATGAGTCTATAGAATGCAAATGCACATCTGAGCATAAATAATGCATTAATGATTTCCATTTGATATAGTATAATTGCTAAAAAGTTTTATTGATGTGTGATATTTGATGATATGCTTCGCAGGTAAATAACTTGATATGCATTGAGAAGTTTACAGATTTTCCTCAACTCGGCAGGTTTACTCTTCGTACTGAGGGTAGGTCTATGAATATTGCTTGTCTTGCCAGTACACGATTTATCCGTAGTCTGAGTCACATCTGAATTGGAGTCCTGGGCTTTACAGGGAAAACGGTTGCAGTGGGGAAAGTGATTGACCTTTCTTCTGGTTCTACTTTTTAAACAGTTTTGGCGTTACAGGTAATTAAGCAGTTACTTTTTTTTTTTTCTTTCTCTTGGTTAAATTGTTAGGGTTCTAGTTTTCCTTGGGCATGACTTCATTGTACCAGTTGCCTGCTGGATGCCAAGCGTTTAAGATTGAGTCATTTTGCTTATTTTGCTGAATTTGAGCCAGTTTGCTAATGGCTGTGCAGTAAATTGTGGACCATTCCGGTATTTAATACCTATGCTTAAACCCTGCTTCCCAACCTACCCAACATTTAAGTCAGGTTTTTCATTGTATGTGCCGCCATCTTTATTTGATTTGTTTTATAAACATTACTGGCACTTAGCTAGTCTTACCTGTTTGTGAAATCCGTGTTGCATGGTATTTTGTCACATTAGATACAAATTTTAATTGAGATTTTGGGTTTCTACATGTATTGCTGTGCAATTTTTCAAACTTTTTCATACAACTTTTGACATGCAGGCTGAGTAAAAAAGAATAGCTTTTCTTTATTGTGTACTTTGAGTGCCAGCACACACATCTCGTACAAATATATGGATTCAGATAATTTTGCCGGTTCACTGCTCGTCTAGTGGTTGTATGGAGAGTTGGTTATTTTTGTTGCTGGTCGGTGTTCACAAAATCCTGTTTTCTCAGGCATTTATGCTTGCAGAATTCAGATGTATGAATGTAGAGTAATTATACCCCCTAACTCAATGGGTGATGGTATTAATCAGTTTATCTATTCAAGCTTCTTCAATATGGTTTAATTTTAGTGACATGATTACCTGAGTTTTGAATGTAGCCGGGCACTAGATAAGTGCCCGTTAAAAGTGTATAATTGGTTTCAATTATCGTTTTTGTTTTGATTTTGCCAAGGATGTCGAGCATCTCTCTTTACCAAGTATGTTTTGCAAGTGTTTTCACCGGCACTATTTGCGTTCCGTTGAGGTGCATTTGGTCAGGTGCTGGTATGTTTGGAATGATAAAATTGATCAAGAGTATTGTTGTCACCAATTTTTATATACTTGTGAAAAAAAAAAATTCATATTGCTATGGTATTATTGAATTGAGTTGAACGGTTGAGGCAAGAATTTGAGACACTGTGAGATGGGTTTACTTGGGCTAAAATTAATTATTGCTAAGAGGTAAAACTAATCAATTAAGTAGGTGGATCTAGGTTGCCTTTGAATTTATTATTATCTTTGGATGCGGGGCTCTTGACACTTTGCTCAAGGGGCAATCATTTTGGTTGGTACTTGAGCCTCTAAAACTTTCAATTGACGTAGTAGTAACATTGGAAATCTTAACACTTTGGGTTAAATCGGGTCAGATATGCTATGGTATGATATTATTGAATTAAGTTAAACGGGTGAGTGTGGGGGTGGGGCGTGAGGCGAAATATCATCCATTAGAATTATATAAAATGCACCAGGTAATGCCCAGGAAAGATGGTGGAGTCACAATGGTCTCACTTAAGTACCACCTCCTTAGACAGCATTTCCTAGACATGCACTTCATACAATCCTACTAGAATCAAACCACTGGTAAGTACCGTCTTCCCATAACACTACCACTGCAGATTAAGAATGTATGCCACGAAGGCATAGATAGACAGGAGTCGCCACCCGGGTAATAACCGGGACATATTCAGTGTTTCTTCCAAGGGTCATGGATGGCAACTTACTCCTTGCAGAGTTTCCACAACCGTCATTACCATAGCCCAATGTCTAAGTTCGGGATAGTGGGTACGTAAGGGGAAGGTGTTAGGCACCCCTTACGCCTGGTCTAACCTCGTTAATTCGAGTGCCAGTCCTCTACTAATGTTTCTAGAAGTCTTGTTTATTATTCCTTTATTAAACTTTATCCTAAAAAATGCAATTCTAATCCTACACACGCAAGTAATTCACAAAAAGGGTTGTTGTTTACACAATTTTCATGCATAAGTAATTCCTATCTATGGGGTTGCTAATTATTTAAATGATATTTACTAGATGACTAAAATTAATTTATTATTGAGAATTTAATTTACAAACAAATTCAATTTCAAATAACCCTATGTTTCTATTTAACCTAATTAATTAATTTTCACCAAGTTACCCTAAGGATAATTGAACTAAGTTAATTATGTACATGTGTAATTTATTCTAATATCACATAAGTCCCAAACAATCACATCCTAATAAAGATTTCTAACATGCAAATTTATTTTACAATTACCAAGTATTAAATTAAATTTATTTTACATGCCAATATTAGTTTAATTTACAAACAAGATTGATTTTAATTTACAAAGTATTTATTTAAATTAATTACATGCAAAAGTCAGTTAAATTAAAAACAAAGTTAATTTTAATTTACCAAATGAAAGTTCTATTATTACTACAATTTCATGCCAATGGTTATTCGAGAAGTTTAGAACTACTTACTTGTTGGTAAATGCAGTTGCCATTGGGGCAAGCTACCCTTAAAAAAGGGTCTTCTCTTCTAGTATGGCAATGATATCCCCGCTTACTCCCGCTTAGCTCCATATAAGCTCACAAGAATGCCCTCTTTGGTACTTACCTTAGGGCTACTTACCAATTTTGTTTGTAATAAACAAAAATAAAGAAACTAAACAAAATAAAAGAAATAAAGAAAATATTAATAACAATTTACATTGGATTCTAACTCTAGTCTCCTAAAGGGTTAAGATTCCTAATTAGTTACAACTACCTAATGGTCTAAGTCTTCTAACATGATCCAAACACTTTATAACACTTCTTGAATTAAAAGAATACAGAAAATAGATCAAATATCAATTAAAACCTAAGAAAATACAAGAACATGCATAAATATACAATTTTCAAATTCTGACAGATTAACAGTAGCAAGAAATTTGATTTTTTAAAAATAGTTAAACATGCCTAAAAATCATAAAAAAAATTACAGAAGATAGCCTACATATCATACAATAACATAAAATTTATAAATCAAACAAAACCCTAGCCGAATGATCTACATAAATCGTAACTCTTCTAAGTGACAGAATCGTACTACTTTTTTGTAAAATTCATAACTCATTAACCACAAAAGATATGAATGCAAAACCAATTGGAAAAGATTCATAAGATTCTGAAGTTAATTTTAGACACTAGATTTGCACAAAAATATTAAGGAACAAGGGAGATATGGGCTCCACAAGTCGGATATCCTGCAAATCAGATTTTACAGGAACCCTAACTTCAAACAGCCATAACTTACAAAATATTAAAGCTTTTTTAGTGATTCTTGAGCCTAAAATTAATGGAATTTCGTGTAGAATATGAATATAATTTTTAAAAATTTTTTACAGATTCAAAAAATAAAGAAAAATAATAAAAATACGAGAGACAGAAACTAAACATGTGCAGAGTTGTGTATCCCCTCAAATTAAACATGATTACATGATCTATATGAACATATAAAATAAATTGAAGACAAAGAGCATAGAATTAAAATATTGTGTGGCATAGATCTTGAAAAGAAAACAATAAAAACTGACCTTCCAGAAATCTTGTATGAAAATTTTCTTGAAGAAAAGAAAAAATAAGGAAGAACTCAAAGAATCTTGAATATCTCTAAATTTCCTATAGCTCTGAATTTTCTCTTAATCTTTCCTCCCATCATCCCCTTCTTCTCTTCTCTAGTAGGGTATTTATAGGGTTTTGGGAGAGAGGTGTGATAAGATTTGGAGTCTTAGGATGATAAAGTTTAGATGACTTAAACAACTACAATTGCAGAATTCGAATAAGACTGGGATATGGGTGAGGTGTTTCAACCAATAGGAAGACAGAAAAAAATGGAAGGCACCAATAGGGAATGAGGAAGAGGTGTGGTAGGATTTGGAGTCTTAGGGTGATAAAGTTTAGATGACTTAAACAACTGCGATTGCGAGTCGAATAAGACTGGGATATGGGTGAGGTGTTTCAACCAATAGGAAGACAGGAAAAAATGAAAGGCACCAATAGGGAGTGAGGAAGAGAGTGGGGTCAAGGAGGAGAGAGATATTTTGTTATTTTAATTTTTAGAAAATAATTAAATGGGTCCCATTTAAAATTCCTAACTAGGCTTTCTTAGGCCCATAGAGCCCAATTAAACTTAATTAGATCCATTTAAGAACTACCCATATTCAATTTAAACAAAATAAAATTTTATTTAAATTTAATTAAATTAATTTCCCCAAAATTTTATTATTATTTTTATTTTTTTCAAGATCATGCCACGGAATTAATAATTCAGCTCCATGCCTCCAATTACATCTTACAGTCATATAATTTTTCATCATCGGGTTTTCCACGGCCTCAATGCACATACTCATCACAAAATAAGGGTCTACAGTAAGGGGGAATGAACGAGCCAGGACAATAGTGTAAGATGTGTGAGAGAGGTTTACTTGAATTATGATCAGCCCTTGCTAAAAAGTTAGTAGTAACTAATTAGGTAGGTAGTTTTTTTACTCTTATAAGCCATTTGAATTTCTTATTGAGACTCTTGACATATAGAATAACTAGCATAATATTTATGCTATGTATGAGTGATTTGTAATTTTTATTTTTTAATTTAATTTTTAATTATATTTTAAATAAAATAAATTATTATTATTAAATTAATTTTAAATTAAAAATTTTCTTTTATTTAATTTAATTTGAATAAATTTTTATTTATTATAATAATAAATTTTTAATTAATTTATGATATAATTAATTAAAATATATGTTTAATTCTTTTTATACATGTATTAATAGTAGTTTCTATAATTATTTCATTTAAAATGTGATAAAAATATTTTATTAAAAAATAATTTGAATTTTATGAAATATATATGTATATATATGGTAGGTAGATTTTTTTTTATTGTTGCCACTTGGCATTCTAAATTTTGATTCTGTCACGTAGTATTGTAATAAAGTAAGAAAATTTCTTATTTCAATTGCCACATGGCAATCTAAATGTATTGTTGTCACGTAGCATTTACTATATAGAAATTATTATATTTAATAATTATAATAATTAATGTAAGTAATTATTACTATTACCATTAAATATTTTTACTATTATCATTGTTATCAAATTTTTATGGCTAATTAATTAAAAATATTAGATATATTTTAATAATTTTATAAAATTTTCATTTAATGATTTTTAAATTTTTAATTATTTTATTTAATTATAGAAATTTAAAAATTATATATCTTAAAACTAATAAAATAATTTAAAATTATACTATAAAAGTAATCACATAAAATTAAATACTTTACACTTTCCTTTCTTTTTATATATTTAATAAATTTTAATTTACTTTAATGTTATTTTATTTTTATTTATCTTATTTTATTACATATTTAGTAGACATATTTTCAATGATGTATTGAGTGATATATATATATATATATATATATATATATATATATATATATATATATATATATGAATTGTGAAAAAATAAAATAAAATTTTATTTTCATAGTTATGGTAAATAAAAAATTTATATTAATATTTTATTTTATTTTTTTTATATTTTTATAGTATAATTAATATTTTTTAAATTATATATATACGTCAAGTAATTTCATTAAATTCTCTATATTTTTAATTAATTAATTATATAAATTTTTTAAATTATGATTAAGTTATTAATTCTCTAATTACGTATATATAAGTTATAAAATATTTAATTATTACATTTTAATATTATAATAAGTTATTATTATTATTTAATTATTAAAATTGCCTAAAAAGCTCTATTTGATTAGATATAGATAAAAATTAAGAGTTAATTAGATTAATTTATTAATTATAATTAATAAATACAAATACTAATATTATATATGTTCCATTTGCTTCCTGATGAAGAGGTAGTTCAGATTTTTATAAAATAAATTTAAGAGGAAATAAAATTATAAGTCTATCAAATTTCTACTAAATAGCAATTTTTAATTGAAATTAACGATGATAATTTTTTTCTATATTTTTTAAATAGTTATAATATATAATTGTTATATAATTTAATTTTCTAAATGCAATCTTTAATTATTTCGATCTTTCAATTTTAAATAATGAAAAAGTATTGATTACTAAATATAATTCTCATTCATTATAAAATTTCTTAATTTTTAATTTAAAAAGTCAATGACAGTTATTTTAAAGAAAAATAAAATATTTTTAAACATATTTACTACAATTGAATTTAGTATTTAATTGTTGATGATTTAGTATTTAAATTTAACAATTTAAGATATTTAATTTTAAAATTAAACAAATATTATCATGACTATCTAACTGTTACCATAACTAAAAGTTTAATTTCTTTAAAATATATGTTCCAAATTAAAATCAAGCATATTTAAATATTTGTGAAAAAATAATGATTGAATTTTCTTTTAAACATGTCTAATTATTAAAGGTAATATTTATCCATTAATTTTTAATTTTTTTTAAGGAGAGAAAAGTTAATATTAAGTTTTTTTTAATATATTTTTTAAACAGTTATTATGTTTTCTAATTTTTAATTTAAAAACATTAATCGCAGTAAAATTAAGACTCATATTTACTTTGAAAGAAATTTAATATTTAAAAATGATCTCTCTCTCCCTTTTATACATTTAATAAATTTTAATTTATTTTAATATTATTTTATTTTTATTATTTTAAAATAATTTAATAATAATATTATTATTATTATAAAAAAATAATAAATAGCAATTGTATATTACAATTATATAGGATATTAATTAAAATTAAAGGTTAAAATTATGAAAAATTAATATTCTATAAATACTATATGAAATTTAATAAATATTAATAAATTTAATTTAGCTTACTTTTTTAAAAAATTGCTATCAATGAAATTGGCATATGTGGTAAAGAAAAAAATTACTAATAATAAATTCAATTTAATATTGTCACTTGTGGCATAAATATAATGACTTTTAGAATCATATGTGGTAGCACCAAAGGAAAATCTGTCTATTATATATATATAGGGAGAGATTTTGATGCTATCATATTAGGCTCTGTTTGTTTTGTGAAATTTTTTTTTCTTTTTGCATTCTTTAGTGTTTGGGAAGCTTTGAAAATAGGTTTGAAAATTTTTCTTGATCAAAATTTTTAAGCAGGAGAGGATTTAATTTTTTTTCAATTTTGATAATTTTATTAAAATATAAAAATATTTATATATAAACACATCTCATAAAAAATTAAAATTCAATCATTATTTTTTCACAAATATTTAATTATTTAAAATATAAAAATTAAAAATATTTAAAATATAAAAATTAAAAATAATGATTTAATTTTTCTATAAAAAATATTTTCAATATACAAATGAAGTGTTTGAAATTGTTATCTAAGATTAAAAGGCTAATTTGAAATTACTTTTTGCGAAGTGATATTTTTATATGTTCTTGAAGATTAGAGTTTGAAGTAAGATCAATTAAAGATTTTTTAATGACTATTTTTGAAAGTGTTTTTCTAAATGGTAGCTTAAAACTGGAAATATCAAACTGACTCTCCTAATAAAAACTTACATTTATATATAAAAACTTTTCATTAAGGATAAATAACTATACAAGAGAAGAGAAATGTAACACATACATTTAAAATTTATTAACAAAAACAAATATAGAGATTTATTTGCTCAATATCTATTAATAATAATATATTTAAGGAAATATACTTAAAATTTATTCTAAATGAATATAAATTTAAGAATTATTAAAAAAAAATAAAAAACAGAAAAAAAAAGAAATTATTTGACTAGTGAAAATACATACCGATAGTAAAAAAAATAATAATAAAAAGGAAGGAGAAGATAGAAAAGATGAGAAAAAGGGAAAGTGAATTTAATTCATAATTTTTACAAATTGTTTAAATTTGAACTATTTTAAATTTAAGTGAATTATGAATATTTTAAATTGAATTAATAAATTAAATAAATATTTACCACATATAATTCCAATGAATCAAATAAATATATAATTTCAATTTCAATTTGCCTATTAAATCCTTTAATGCATCTACTCTATCATTCTGTCAAGATTTGTTTTTTTTTTAGTTTCTGTTAAGAGTTTCATATTTAAAGATTATAAAAAATTAAATTTAATAGACTTATAAAAGTGTAGAGTTAGTTAATTAATTAGTTTTAACATTTTAATAATAATTGATCCTAACTCGAATAAATTCATCTCATTTATTACGAATTTTACCTCAACTCAATCATTCACCTTTTTTTTAATTTTTTTTATTATTATTATTTTTAAAGTTTTATGCTTTTAGCTTATCTTTCAAGTTAATTATTAAAAATTATGTAAAAAAAAAAATACTGAACGAATGTAAATTTTAAACAATTTACAAATATAATATGGTGCTGAATTTGATAAAAACTTAATTAAAAAAAAATACACGGCTAATCATTTTCCGAAATAATAAAATACTATTCAAATCAAGACTAAGTTTTTATTTAGTATTGTGTTTAGAAGTCTTAAACATCATTTTAAATACGGTTAACAAAAATAATTTAAAAAAAATAATTTTATTATTTTAATATTTTTATAATTAAATATATTAAATTTAATTTTAAATTATTTTTTAATATTCTCTAATTAATATATTTAAAAAAATAATTTTTTAATAATAATTTTAATAATAATACTAAACAAACCATTTATATAAGAAGGGCTTTTTGGTTAAAGAAAGGCCATATCAAGTCGCATTTTCTCTAGCTATTATTGACACATGCAAGCAAGTTTTTGACCCAAGAAAAAGGTTAACTAAAGTGACGTTTTACTAAATCATGACTAACTCTGACACTATATAATTATTTAAGATTCAAAAATAAAGTGGCCTTTTTTTTTCTATTAACAATTTATATTATATAATTACTTAAAATTAAAAAATAAATCTTAAATATTATATAATAATTATGCGAAAAAATTTATTCTTATCAAGTGTTGTTTTTAAAATTAATATTTATTTTAACTTATAAATTAATAAAATTAATTTATAAATTTAAAAAATAAATATATAAATTTATTTATGATATTATTAAAACTTATAAGCCGAAAAAATAAACTACAAAGAATCAGTTTTTCATTTCGGTATTTACAAGATTTATTGATCGAATATTTTATATTGTTACACTTATGGAGTTTTTAAAATTTCACCACATACTTTATTTAATAAATATTTTTTTAATAATTTTAATAATAAATATATTATTATTAACTATTTATTATTGCATTTTAATCTAATATATAATTATTTAAGATTTTAAATACTTATATTAACTTATAAACATATAAACTATTATTCTAATTTATAATTTTAGAGATAATTTTGCATTAGATGATTGCAAAATCTGTCGTGCCTTGCCCCCTTTAACATTCCTATGTATACATACGGACTTTTTAACAAATTTGATGTAAGGAAATATTTTTTTTTCTTTTATTCATTTAAAAAAAAATAATAATAATAAACCTGCACACAGAAATGACTATGGAAAATAAATACATGTGAGTCTGTTTTTTATTGCAAAAAAAGGGCATGATTTTAAAAAGAGTATGCCATGCCACTCATTTATCTGCCTGAGTTTAACCTACAAGAAGTTTCAACAAGCTTAAATTGACAAAATCAGAGATTTTTTCATCTCAAAATAATATGCCAACCCAACTACATTATTAATTAATTCTGCAAAGCCTTAGCAGAACAAATATAACTAAGCAGCAGAATCCTTGGCAATCTTCTCTGCCTTGGCAATGACTTCTTCAATGCCACCGACCATGTAAAATGACTGCTCGGGAAGATCGTCGTATTTCCCATCTAAGACTCCCTTCAAAATGTAGAAACCATAGCACAGGCATTAGATCACATATTAGAAGGCAACGTTGGGAGGACAGCTGCATTAAACTGGAAAAAACTAATAAAAAAGATCCTTTTTGTTTATCTGGAAGTTTCATTAGTGGAAATGGACCAACGCTACAGTTATCAAATGACTTTATGACTATCAGCCTAAAAATCCTTAAGGATATGGAAAATGCATGGGGAAATCAAGCGTGGAAACTAATGAACATCTCAATTAGAGTACAACTCAACTCAACTAAACCTTTATCCCAAAAATTTGGGGTCGGCTATATGAATTCTCTTTCTCCACTCTAAACGATTTTGAGTTAAATCCTCGAGAATATATAATGCTTCTAGGTCATATTGTACTACTTTCCTCCAAGTCAGTTTAGGTCTACTCCTTTTTTTCTATCCTCTAAACTAATGTGCTCTACTTATTTAACTGGAGTCTCCGTATGTCTACGCTTCACATGTCCAAACCATCTCAATCTCACTTCTCTTAACTTATCTTCAATTGGCACCACTCCTACTTTTTTTCTAATACTCTCATCACGGACTTTATCTAGTCTAATATGACCACTCATCCATCTTAACATTCTCATCTCCGCAACTCTTATCTTAGACACATACGACTCATTCAGTGTCCAACACTCATTACCATATAACATGATTGGTCGCATGGCTGTACGGTAAAATTTTCCTTTCAACTTATTGGAAATATTGCGATCACATAAAAGTCCCATGGCACGTCTCCACTTCAACCGTAAGGCTTTAATCCTCTGACTAACATCCTCCTCACATCCCCCATCTATTTGAAGGACCGAGCTGAGATATTTAAAGTGATTAATTTAGGACAGTACCACTCCATCCAAACTAACTTCTTCCGTATCACCAGTTAGACCTTCACTAAACTTGCAATGCATGTATTTTGTTTTCATTCTACTTAACTTAAAGCCCTTTAACTCTAGAGTACTTCTCCAAAACTCTAACTTTCTATTGACTTCTTCTCGCGTCTTATATCTCAATTAGAGTACAAGAGTAGGAAATGCTAATTATTGATATTATGTCATGCAGAAGAACTGGTGCTTGAATTGTCAATACTCCAAAACCAGGTCAAATTTCTGACTAGGGCCAGATAGCTCTGAAATCTAGACCTACAGCTCAGAGGTATTTATGTCTGACAAATGTACCAGTTCAAAATATGAACCTGCAGTCCTAGAACTAAATATTATTCAGCTATAACTTCAAGTGTAGCCCACTTTAAAGTACGTGCCAGTCCTTAATATGGAATTCATTCAAATTATCACCATCCAGCCAATTTTCAAGTAAGAACCAAAATCACATAATGGAACAGTAACCAAAAAGGTCTCAACAAAAGAAGGTAATTGCAGCGTATATGGATCAAAACCACTAAAAAAGAAAGAGGTTTAAAATTGTAATCACCTGGAAACTAGTGATGCTTTCCTTCAATTCAACATATTTTCCAGGGGCTCCAGTAAATACTTCTGCAACATGGAAAGGCTGGCTCAAGAATCTTTGAATTTTGCGGGCACGAGCAACAGTCAATTTGTCATCTTCACTAAGCTCATCCATCCCCAAAATAGCAATAATATCTTGTAGATTCTTATAGTTTTGGAGGACTTTCTGGACACCACGAGCAGTATTGTAGTGTTCTTCTCCCAAGATATGAGGAGACAGCATGCGAGAAGTAGAATCCAAGGGATCAACAGCAGGATAAATACCAAGCTCAGAAATCTGCCAAAAGAGCAAACGAAGAATTTTTAAAAGAAAGAACAATAGCAAAATGGTATCTTGTGCAATGAAGGAAATCAGGAAGGAAGCATACTTGACGGGACAGCACTGTCGTGGCATCAAGATGGGCAAAAGTGGTTGCGGGTGCGGGATCTGTCAAGTCATCAGCAGGCACATAAATAGCCTGCACAGATGTAATTGAACCCTTCTTGGTTGTGGTAATACGCTCTTGGAGGCCTCCAAGATCTGTCGCCAAGGTAGGTTGGTAGCCAACAGCAGAAGGGATACGGCCAAGCAAAGCAGACACCTCTGAGTTAGCCTGCAAAATTTGAATTGATGAGTGAAATAACCCACTTAACAGATTAGGATGATTATTCAAAAAATTAATAACACAAACACGACCACATTTAGTTTGCTCTAGAAATGCAAACAGAATGCAATTCCTAAATAGAATTTTATTTTCTTGTTTGGAATCCTTTTTTCTTTTTCTTGGTATTCTTTTTATATTTGAATAACCTGAATTTAAATGAAAATAATACTTATTTTCACCTATAATTTTCAAGACTGCCATTAAATTATATTTGATTATCTAAAAAATAAACTTGGAATTAGAATTTCGAAATGGAAGAGGTACATTCCCATTTCATTTACAAAGAAAACCAAACCAAACATGTCCAAAGAGAAAGTGAACAAGGAAACCTACTTGGGTGAAGCGGAAAATGTTATCAATGAAGAGAAGCACATCTTGTCCTTCAGCGTCTCTGAAATGCTCAGCCACAGTCAATCCTGTAAGCCCAACACGAGCACGTGCACCAGGAGGCTCATTCATTTGACCATACACAAGAGCACATTTGCTGTCACTCTGAAATAGAGTAATGGTTTCAATAAATAAACAAAATTTTCTTCGCTTTTGTACCTTGCAAAGCAAGGAGGAGGAAATAACATAGATAGTAAATAACACAATAAAAAAAAAATAATAAACAAATTACAGCTATCCCACAATCAATTACAAAAAGATAATTGAAGCAAATAACCTGCTTATCTCCAAGCTTAATGACACCACTTTCAATCATTTCCCTGTACAAGTCGTTACCCTCTCGAGTACGTTCACCCACACCAGCAAACACAGAGAAACCACCTAAATTAGAAGACATTGAGAAAATCCATTAGAATGTTACATCAATAACTTCAACACAAGTGCAGTTTGAAGACAAAAGAATGTAACAAACCATGAGCCTTAGCAACATTGTTGATAAGTTCCATAATTAGCACCGTCTTTCCTACACCAGCACCACCAAAGAGCCCAATTTTACCACCTCTTTGGTAAGGTGCAAGGAGATCTACAACCTGGAAAGAATGTAAATAAACTCAATGGATTAGTATACCTCTAACTTGCAAAATATTAATACCAGACCCTGTCCCTGAGGAAAAAAAAACCAGCCTTAAACATAATTTGAGTTCACAAATCAAACATAAACACTTATATTGGAGCTAGAATCTACTTTTGAGATTCCAGGATCTACTAAATTTAAGAAAAATTCAAAAATTCCATGCTTGATTTAGTATGTTTAAACTGAAGGTCAGCAGGAGATAGGTGGCAACAGAATAATAAGCAGTTACCAGGACTTCATTGGGTTGCAAAAAGACCAAGTTCTAGACATATAACTTTGTAAAAATGAGTTGTATTTTTGTTACTTCTTTTAATTCAACAATTAATACCCTTCACCAAGAAATGAGAAAAAACAATACTTCATAAGAGTACACTCCACATATCATATGCATGGACACAAAATATTTACATCTATCATCAGTAAAATAAACAGAGTAATTTACTTTCTCAGGGCCTCTCTTCTATTGATGCTTTTGTAGGAGAAAGAACAGAATACCTTGATTCCTGTAACAAGAATCTGTTGCTCAGTTGCCTGTTCAACAAAAGCTGGAGCTTCTCTATGAATGGGCAGAAAGTGCTCAGTTTCTGATAATGAAGAAGCAAAACAATTAGAGCATTTGTTGCAGCATAAAATTTACAACACAAAATCATATGTGTTTTCAGGCTTCTTACTGATGTCACCCTTCTCATCAATGGGCTCTCCAATAACATTCATGATGCGTCCAAGGGTAGCCCTACCAACAGGCACCTAGACATAAAATAATAGAATTTATAGTTTTCAACATAATGCAATACTAAGCACATAAAACAAGCAAAGCAGGGAAAAAAAATATCATCAAATTGAAGCCCGAAGGCATTAATTGCATCATTGGATCATCACAGAATAAAACCCCGAAAATGATATGAACCACAATAATGAAAACCCATCCAAAATGCAAATCGTTCAAGTTAACCTGAAGAACATCAATATCACCAAACAACATAAACATCCATTCAATCACACAGCAACAAGCTATAAGCATGTGCATGTCAAAACTATGAAAACTCCGTAAGTAAGAAACTAGACAAGATGCAGACCACAAACTTCAACTTTACCAAAAACTTCGATCAAATTCACAAGGGGGTATCCTAAAAGCTTCAACTTTACCAGATTGTGGACAACATTAACAGAATTCAAAAACTACAGGTATAAATAGATAAGCATAAAACCTCAAAAGTGTACACATTCATGTTCCCAAGAAAATAGAAATCCAAAATCACAACCATGCAATCTCAGATTCCACAAATCCCAGTCCACATTCTAAGAAAGCACTCAAAATGTCAACATCCAATTCAAACAGTAGAATAAACGCATAATAAGAACAAAAAATATAAATTTATAGATAAAAAAGGACAATGAGCAAAGAGGCTATAGCTTACGGTGATAGGAGAGCCAGTATTTAAAACCCTTTGTCCTCTCACAAGCCCTTCAGTCCCATCCATAGCAATAGTTCTCACCATATTCTCACCCAAATGCTGAGCTACTTCCAATACCAACCGGATCGAATTGTCCATCACTTCTAGCGCCGTCAATATCGGAGGCAAGCCTTCATCGAAGCGCACATCCACGACGGCCCCAATCACCTGACACACTTGACCGATTGCACCTTTTCCAGTGAATTCATCAACGATCTTCCCACCAGACCCAACGGTGGTAGTGGAAGAAGCAGGCTTCGGTGGAGAAGACGATGGCGCCGCGGATGCGGAGGTGGAGAAGTGAGTGGCGCGTGAGAGGAGGGAGGGGAGAGGGCGAGCGAGAGGAGATTTCGAGTGGTGGGAGAGCGACGGTCTGGAGGAGCGACGGAGGGAGGAGCGGAGGAGAGCAGAGAGAAGCTTACGAGACGACATCGTTTACTGTAGAGATAGTGATCGGAGAATGTGAGGCTTTGATGATGCTAGTGAGGAACATTCATTGGAAAAAGAATTGGATTCTCAGTGCTCTAGAGAGTTTAGCCGTTGTTTTGGATTATGGAATTTTGGGTAATCTGTTAGTCTAAGTCGGGTGGGCTTTGTTTTTATTTATTTTATTTTGAGGTTAAAATATTAGAAGAGTCGGTGTTCGATTTGATTTATGAATTAAAAGAATTATTTAATTTATAAAAATATTTAAAGTGTATTTAATTTGATTATTTATGTGTTAAATTAAAAATAAATAATAAATTATTTAATAAAATTATTAAAAAATAATTTTTAAATAACTTAATATTTTATTAAAATATAATTAAAAATAATTTAATTAATTAAAATTATTAAAAATATATATAATTAAATATTATAATTATTAAAATAAAAATAATATTAATATTTTTAAAATTTATTATAATTATATAATTTTTTATTTAGTTAAAATTTTATTTTAAAATAAATAAATTAATTTATAATTTATTTTAAATAATTTTTTAATTTATAAATAAAATTAATTATTAATTTATTTATAATTTTTTATTTATAAATAGATTTAATTTTTATAATTTAAATTAAATATTTTTTTAATTTTTTATTTATTAAAAAATTAAAATTTAAAATAAATAGATAAATTATAAATAGATTTAACTTTTTAAGGCAATCTAAAAATTTTTATTTTATAAAATATAAAAATATTTTAATTAAATTTTAAAAATAGAGATTAAATGATTAATTTTAATAACTATAAAAATTTGATAGTAATTTATTAAAAAATTTTGCGTATATTATTATACTAGTTTATCAATTACAGAGAATATATTATCCCCAGACAGTTTTTTTGTGAAAATTATTTTAAAAAAAATGCAAAAATTGACTTTATTGAAATTTAAATTTGAAATTTTAATAAGAATTAATTATAAAAAATAAAATATTTATTAAGAATATTGTTATATATTAAAAAATAAACAAAGAAAATCGAGAAACAAATGAGAAATGGGTACCTCGACGCATCAAGAAGAGAAGAAGCAAAATGGGCTCTCAAGCGCTATCATCCTCATGTTTCTTTCGCTCAAACTGGGTGGCTTTAAATTCTTCTCAACCATCATCTTCGTCATCAAGCCTCAAGCCTTCTATACTTCTTCCTCTCAAAGCCAAAAATCCTCCATACCCTCTTCATGCCAATGCCATTACTGTTACCTTCTCTTTCCCCAGATTCCACAGGTTGAAAACCAGAGCTGCCCTTGATGAAAAAGACCAAAGCCCTCCTACCCCACTTCTTGTTCAACAGCAAGAAGAAAAAGAGGAGGAAGAAGTGCGGACTCAAAGCAACCCAGTATGCCTTTTTCTTTCTTATTTTGATTTCTTAAATTAATGTATTGTTAATTTTGGAATTTATATATTTTTGGACAATTTATCTTATGCTAGATGATGGAGGATTTGAGTTTTATTTCTTGTTGTTCTTGTTCATTGTGGTTTAGGAGGTAGAGGAGAGTGTGAAAGTGCTCAAGAATGCTGCAAAGACAAGAAAGGTTGCGGCAAAGGAGGTTTTATCAGCTCTAGCTGTGATTGAGAAGGCTAAAATGGATCCCTCAGGGTTTCTTGAAACACTTGGTGGGTCAAAATCCCCAGGCAGAACTTGGATGCTTATTTTCACTGCTGAGGTTGGTATAATTCTTGTTCCCTGGTGTTTACTAGTTATTTTTATCTATATGGTTTATTGTGCTATTGATTTTTGTGTTATTTTGTAGAAGCAATTGAAGGGTGGAAGATACTTCCCTCTTACTGCTGTTCAGAGGTTTGATGCTGCTGTAAGTTCAGTGTAGCCTTCAATTATACGTTTATGAATGTTTTTGTGATATAAGTTTCTGGTGTAAAGAAAAAAAACAAAAATTGGGAATTGTTCAGGGTATTGGTATTTCAATTTAGAAATGCTTTTTCAGCAAATGGATAATTTATGTGGATTTTCTTTGATAAATTAACAAAAAAAATGGTACTCTTTTCAAGCTTCTAATAGCCCTTTGTAACTTTAACTAAAAGCAGAAGCTTAGGGCATTGTCTTGGGATTTGTCTTGTGACACTAGTGAAGTTTTTGTGGGACACAATTTCTTGTTTTTAGAATTAGCTTTCTAATTTCCTTTTTGTTGGTGATCATTTAGAATCCACTGCATTAATCTTCCTACACTGGTTCTGAAAACTGAAAATGAATTAGGTTGTACTTGTGAAGAAGTTCTTATCCCTTGCTTGTGGGTAAGGACAATTGTTAACATTTTCAAAATTTCCTCTAGTTCCCCACTTCTTAGATGCTCATGTAGACGCATAATCCAAATATATTCTATTTTGTTTCATTTTTCATGTTCTTATATGTTAATGCCTTCTTTAAGCATGAACTTTCCTGCATTTTCATCTTTTCTCTTGTTGCAAAGACTAGTAAATTCGTTGGATTGCTTATGTCAGCCGGTTGAAGATAGACACGTGTATTATGTTCCTTATGTTCAACTTTAGATAGTTATTGATTTGTACTTGGATTATCAGGAAAAGAGGATTGAAAATGGAGTATATCTTGGGCCAATTGGATGCTTAACATTTGAAGGCAGATTTACATGGAAAAACAGGATATTGGCCTTCATTTTTGAGCTTGTTCGTGTGAAAATTGGACCTCTAAATCCTTTGGAGATCAGTCTTGGCCAAATCGACGATAGAGAACCAAGCACCAAAGATCCATTCTTTATATGGTTTTACATTGACGAAGAAATAGCAGTTGCTCGAGGCAGGAGCGGGGGAACTGCATTTTGGTGTCGATGTCGTCGTGTTACTACCTGATTCATTTTAAACTACTGTTGAGTTAAGCACTCATTATTCATACAACTCGTAAGGATGGTAATCTTTTCCAATATATGGATACAGCTAAGTATGCTTGTAAAATGTCAGCTAGGTATTACTACAAACTTTAAACTAGTGCTTGTTTTATTAGAAACTTTATACTGCAAAAGAACATTGGTGGTGTTGTGTATATAAATCCTATAAGCTCATGATTGTGAGGTAGTTACATCACCAGATTCTGTGGAATTTCTTGGTGGAATCCATCAACTTTATCTGAACTCTTTAGTTATATGTCTTATGGTCAATCTTTTTGTTTGGAGTAATAAGGTCCTACTGGAATTGTGGGACTGCCAAGGTAAGAGGCCTGTTGGAGGATGTTGAAGCTAAAGGGTCCTTGAGATACAGTCCTTTCACAATCTGCAAGCCAATCTACACATTTTTTTGCTTCCCTGAATACATGAACCAGCTTCACCTCCCACTCTCGTTGCAACAGGTCTTTGATAGAACAAAGAAGAGACCTGCAGACATTATGCTCAGGCAAACCATCCCTAGCCAGCTGCAAGGTAGAAGATTGAACCTCTACCAATGAAGAAACAAAACCACGTCTCCGTAGGCCATCAACATCACGAATCAGACCTCCCCAAAAAGCACTGCCAGGGCTCATAATCCAAGCACCATCAACATTCAACTTACCCCAGCCCACCAGAGGAGGTTGCCAAACCACCAACGTTTGAAACTGATCTGAGCTCATTACCTCGCCATGCGATGAGATGGAGAGATGATATTTATAAAACTCAACAGGTTGTGCCTTCACCCGAGAAACTACAGTTTCCATGCTCATATGATCATTGGTAAACAGAGCTTTGTTCCTTCTACACCACAGAAGCTAACATTGCCACCAGCTTGGAGGGGAAAAAAAAGAAGTGACACCAAAAAAATTAAATGATTTAAAATTAAATTTAATAAATTTTAGTTATAACAACACCAAAATAACAAAATAATTTTATTTTCAAAATTACATTTTCCAAAGTCTAAAATGTCTTCTTCTTGAAAAGAATTTTTAACTTTCCAATTATAATACCAAACAGACATTTAGAATGACCACATATCTAGGACAGGGGTTATCGCTTGAGCCATTTTTTTTTTTAAATCTTAATTTAATTATATTTTTATAATATTATAAATAATTAAGAATATTTTATTCACTCATAAGTTGATTTATACTGTTATATATATTAATTATTATAATATATATTTTGAATTATATATCTTGAATATGTTGAGTTGGCATAATTTGTAAGGATTTTTTTTCTTCTCTTTAAATATTAACATAAAAATTAAATTGCTCTAAAAAACATGGAAATTAAATTACTATTTAAAAAACATAAAAATTAATTTAAAAACAATTTAAAATTCACTAATAAATAAATAAAATCTATTTCATACATATAAGATTATTAGTAAATTTTAAAAATTAAACTTGAATTATTCTAAATATATTAATATTACAAAATTAATCTATTTTTTATATATATAAAGTAAACTAAGTTTTTTTTCAAGTTGCATGTAAGTTTTTTTTTTTTTAAATTGCCACATGGCAAGTTTTCTGTTGAAATTACCATGAAACCCAAAGTAAAACTTGAAATGTTTATTATTAGTTATTATTTTTTTAATATTTTATATTAATTTTTTTATTTTTCTTTAATCATTAAGTTATATTTAAGATTAATAAATATGATAAACTAAAAAATTAATTAACAAAAAGTAATTATTTTTATTGTAATATTGATTATTATTCAATTATTATAATAATAAATTATAAATATTATTTAAAATAAAAAATAAAGTTTAATACTATAATTTAATTAATTTAATTTGAATAATGATGCCTCTTTTAGTTTTCCATTGGCACTATCACGTGATGCAAATGCAAATGAGAGTTTGACTTGTTTATTATTAATTATTATTTTTTTTTCTTTAATATTTTTATATTAATATTTTTTTATTATTTAAGTTATATTTAAAATTAACACATATTATAATTTATGTAATTTACAAATAAAAAATTAAATATTTTTATTATAATATTATTTTTATTCAATTCTCATAGTAATAATAATAATTATTATTTAAAATAAAAAAATAAAGTTTAATATGATAATTTAATTCATTTAATTTTAATAATTATCACCTCTTTCAATATATTTTTCTTTAGCTTCAGTTTAGATTTAATTATAGCTAGCTAATTAATTTGTGGCTTAATTAATAAAAATGGACTTATTTAACTATTTTTATACTCCAAAATTACTTTACTTAACTTTGTAAAATTGTTTTATTTAGATAAAGCTCACATTATTAAGATTTATACATATTGTAATTTATGTATTTAATTAATAAACGAAAGTTATTGTTTTTGTCATAATATTGATAATTATAATAATAATAATTATTATTATTTAGAATGCATTAATTTAATACTAAAATTATAACTAAAATTTACAAAATATGTATATTTATTCAGTTAAATTTGAATATTTTTAAGGATCATAATAATACTTTTATATTTTTTAAGCAATTAATTTTTTTATTAAGCAATAATATATTTTAATTATATATTAACTAATTTATTTTTTCTCAAAAAATAAATTGCAAAAGAGTATAAAAAATGCAATTTTGTTAAAAATTTAAATTGGACATGAAAAGATTAAAATTATTAAAATAAAGTGTTATAGTTACATGCCATAACTTTTAATAATCAAATTATATTAAAATATTAAAAACATTTTAATAAAATATAATATTAAATTTTAAATTGAATATATATAAAAAATTAATTTCTATTAAATTTGTGTATACACTAATATTTAACTATTCAATATATATAAGTTTAAGAGTTTAAGAATGTGTAATGTTAGAATTATAATTGAATTGTCTCACCTAATACAGTAAAAAAATATATTATTTATTTAGCAGAATTAGCTTTAATCTTATTCTCCCAATTTCCTATTATAAAAATTATATTTGTCCTTGAAATATGAAATAAAATTTTTATATAAATATGATAATTTATAGTTTTAAATTGAAAAATTATAATAAAATTGTTTGCACAAATAATTTTTTTTTTAAAACATAGGTATAATATAATTAAAATTTAATTTACATTATTAATATTAATTAATATTTATAGAGATATTTTTATTGGTTTACATATTTTCCATCATTTGTAATTACATTTTTTTCCGAGCGTCCATTTCATAGAATCCTTGTTCTTCTTGCAAGGATTGTAGGTGTAAGATCCAGATTATAGGACTGCAGGAGAATTCTTCGCTAGGGAAGTGAGGTTTAGCTGAGATTTCTAAATTTTCATAGGTAACGAATCTTCTTTTTCTTAATTTATTTAACTCAATTTAACCAATATGATTGATGATCTGTGTCATTCTGTGTAAATCAGATCGAGGATCCAAAAGAAAAATATTGATTGAAGAAGAAGAAGAAAAATGTTGCGATTGAGGGCATTCAGGCCCAGCAATGAGAAGATAGTGAAGATTCAGTTGCATCCAACGCATCCATGGCTTGTCACTGCTGATGCCTCTGATCGTGTGTCTGTTTGGAATTGGGAACACCGCCAGGTTTTAACTAAACCCTTTTCTTTCTTGGAAATTTTATGTTGGTTTTATATGTAAATATATGATTTATGATTTTATATGTATGAAGGTAATATACGAGCTAAAAGCTGGTGGTGTTGATGAGAGGCGGTTGGTTGGTGCTAAGTTGGAAAAACTTGCTGAGGGTGAATCAGGTTCTGTTCTGCTTTTATTATAGTAAACTCTACCATTTGTTTGAATTTGTTCTTGTTTTTGATTAAAAGGTGTGATGTTTTCATTTGATTTGTTTGAAATGCTGAAAATTTGATTCAAATGTTTATTTTTGCTTCTGGTAGATTCCAAAGGGAAACCCACAGAAGCCATGAGGGGAGGCAGGTAAGCCCTCTTTTTTATTTTCTTCTTCTTTTTAATAAGATTTATATCAGTTGATCTGTTTTTTCTTTTCTGTTTTCATGGAAAAAAAGTGTTAAACAGGTTAAATTTTATGATGATGATGTACGGTTTTGGCAACTTTGGCATAACCGTTCGGCAGCTGCTGAAGCACCCTCTGCTGTAAATAATGTTGCTTCGACTTTTACTTCCCCTGCTCCACCAACTAAGGGAAGGCACTTTCTTGTTATTTGTTGTGAAAACAAAGCCATTTTTTTGGACCTGGTTACAATGCGTGGCCGGGATGTACTCAAGCAAGAGCTTGACAACAAGTCACTTTTATGGCAAGTCCCACTTTGAAATCCCATTTTCTTTTGTGATACTCACACACACACACACACACACACACACACACACACACACACACACACACACACAACAAAATTCCATACACTTACTATGTTCTGATTTCTTATTTGCTAGTAGTTGCTAATGCACATCGTTCCTCAATTGAAAATCAAATATTTTAAGTTCCATTTGCTAGCTATAAAGCTTTACTCTGTATTCAGCCGAGCAAAAATATGACATCTTGACTTTTTCTTATTTAACAGAGTATCTAGGAGGTGTCTGCAAATGAAATCAGTGGTTGAAAATGTGTGTAAAACCTTTAGTTTTGTGTGTCTAGGTGGATCCTATCTCTTCATTAAATGTTGAACGACTAGGAAAACAAATATTTGATACATGAAGGGAAGTCTCTAAGTAGTGCCTATTTCTATTTTAGATAGGATGGAGTAGGTATACTCATTCCCTACAGAGGTATATATACCACACTTGTATTAATTATTTGTTGAAGAAGTATTCATGAAGTTTACCTTGTCAAAAGTTGAAATTTTATATTTTGTTGAGGAGACACTTGTATCTTAGCTCCTTTCTCTATCATTCCAAAGCAAAAGGTATATGATCCTTCAAATGAGTGATTTTAATGGAGCACAATTATTCAAAACGCGGTCCAACTTTGAAGTGAGCTCAAACTTTAAGTCCTTGTAATACTTTTACATGGTAATATCACTCCATCATATACATACTGTAAGGGTATTTAATGGTCGTTTTTGGTTGACTGGTATTAGTGTTTTATTTAATTTTGTCCTAGCAATTGGTTGATCCTTTGGTTGATTGGATGTATGTTTCATTGCAGTATGGAGTTTCTTTGTAAATCTACTTCTGGGGATGGTCCGTTGGTTGCTTTTGGTGGATCAGATGGTGTCATTAGAGTTCTTTCAATGATAACATGGAGGGTTCGTCTTTTGGCAAAGGTTCTTCTTTTGTATTGTTATTTCTGTTTCCCATGTATTGTGATATTTGTTTCTTGCAGCTTGTACGTAGATATACCGGAGGTCATAAAGGATCCATTGCTTGTTTGATGACTTTCATGGCAGCATCTGGTGAGGTAGTTCTTCAGTTCCCACTGCTCACTCTGTATTTCTTTCAGCCAGCTTTGACATTAGACTTGGTAATCTGGGTTTGAATGTTTGTGCCACCTGCCTACTTGAATAGGGTGCTTTACTGCTTTTCAATTCATTTATCACAAATGATAGGAAGTTTCCTGGATCTTTCACCTTTTTTTTTTAATTTTTTATTAATGGTAAGTATCATTTCTAAGCAGATAGGAATTTATTGCTTTTCTTTACAATAAGAAAAAGATAATTATGCCTTAGTATTGCTTCAAGATCATGGCTATTTTACAAGCAGCATTTGCTTCTGTAGATAGAGAAATATGAATGAGGGTCAGTTCAGTAGCATGACTGAAAGAGGATTTCTCAAGACTTTAGGAGGAGGCTGTAGATGCTAAAAAAGGTAATACATGCGCAGGTTTTGGTTTTTGAAGGGGCAAGATTTTGGCGATCACTAGAAGTAGAAGGATATGGTTTTAGAGGGAAACTGAATAAGTGGACCTGTGTTCTGAGGTTGTTCAGTTGCAGACTTGCTATCTTGAGAAGTGAACAGTAACCCTCAGCTATTCAATCCTTATTACATGGATTTAACACTTTCCTGCTTGTTGACATGGCACTAGGTAGATAGGCATGGGGGTAGTTATGCATCAACTGTAACAAGTGAAAATCAGACTTGACAGACAAGTTTGTTTGTTTCTGATCATAAGAGGTCATTTTGTTTATCTGTTTGTGAGATAGATAGAAATCTCATTTCAAGTGAGAGATTAGAGAGGTCTGAGTGTGGGAGAAAAGAAAGCCAACTTTGGCTAAGGGATGATATGGGGAGTTCAAATTTTAGAGAGACATAGGTAGAGAGTAGATGTATTGTGCCACCACACATAGGGGGAGACCAGGACAGGAGAGATTAAAGCTTTTAAACAACAGCTGTGTATCTTCTTACAGCATTTCTTTGACTTATTCCTGGACCATATTTTGTCTGTAAATATCAAGAGCAGAAGGATCTTCATTATTTTGTCCAACTTCAGATCTCAGTGCATGTAGTAGTATTTGGATTCTGGGCCAGTTGGACCCTTGAAATGCATCTGTTGTGGGCACTTGACAGTTGGCACTGGTCATATATAGCATAATTATTGATGAGAGAGAGAGGGGGAAGAGAGAGAAAGAAGGAAGAGAGAGAAAAAGAGAAGGAAGAGGGTAAAATAGTTTTTTTTTTTTTTTAAATTTTTTATATCTAGAAATTTGCTGTTGTAGGTCAGGGGATTTTTTGGAACAAAAATTAAAGTTTAGGGATTTTTTTGTGGCTAATTGAAGTTGAGGAACAGAAATGAAACAACTCTCAAAGTTGAGGGATGGTGAGTAAAAATAACCCGTGATATTTGGGTGCTAATTCGTTAAAAATGACTGACATAGGGTTTTAATGTGGATGAATTTAGGGCTGGCCATATATCAATATTGTTGCAGATGGTTGCAAGAAATAGAGACAGTGGAATAGAGAGAGTGATTTGATGCATCACAGAAGGAATTCCTTTGGTAACTGATCACACTAGGGGTTTCGTAGGCATCATACTTAGAATTAGGTTGCATTTTTTCTGACATTTGTACAGTAAAGTTGAAGGCATAACAGAGCTATTTACGTAGTTCATCAATCCAACTTCATAGTCATTAAAAAATTTCTACGCTATTTATCTTGTGAAGGAATATTTCATTTTCTTCTTCCTAGTATTTACTTTTTTTTTTTTTTTTTTGAGGAGTCTTCCAAGTATTTACTTGGATCACTTTTTCTATGTGAGAAAATAGAACAGAAGAAGAATATTGAGAATGATTGAAGAGCTTGATTATTCCCTCAAGCCAATGGTGTCAATTTATTATCTATACAAGACAACTAAATAGGAAATACAATCTTAATTAAATACATAATTATAGCCACGATTCTAGTACCTAAATATATTCACGCAATCACTACAGATACACATATCCTAGCTATTTATAGTACATATCTTAACACTCCCCCTCAAGCTGGAGTATACAAATCATATGCTCCAAGCTTGTTACAAATATATTCAATCCGAGAGTCTCTGAGAGATTTTGTCAGGATATCTGCTAATTGGTTATTTGAGCTAACAAAGCTAGTGGCAATACACCCAGATGCAATCTTTTGTCTGATGAAATGACAATCCACCTCTATATGTTTCGTTCTCTTATGAAACACTGGATTAGAGGCAATGTGAAGTGCAGCTTGATTGTCACAGATTAGATACATTTGTTTAAGTTCCCCATACTTCAACTCTTGGAGAAGTTGTTTCAACCATATAAGTTCACAAGTTGCCAAAGCCATAGCTCGATATTCTACTTCTACACTTGACATAGCAACTACATCTTGCTTCTTACTTTTCTAAGAAATCAAATTACCTCCAATCATAATACAATATCCTGAAGTAGACTGTCTGTCTAAAGGAGAACCTGCCCAATCTGCATCTGAGTAACTAATAATCTGTGAATGACCCATGTCTTCATATAATAGGCCTTGTCCTGGAGCTCCTTTAATATATCTGAGTATCCGAATAACTGCATCCCAATGACTACTACATGGTGCTTGAAGGAACTGACTGACCACACTTACAGCAAATGAGATGTCTGGGCGTGTGATTGTGAGATAATTGAGTTTTCCAACCAATCTCCAGTATCTACCAGGATCCTCCAATGGCTCCCCTTATCCAGGAACAAGTTTGACATTTGGATCCATAGGAGTATCTACGTGTCTATAGTCTAACATGCCCATCTCTGTCAGTATATCCAAGGCATATTTCCTTTGAGAAATGGCGATACCTGTCTTGGATTGTGCCACTTCAATCCCCAAGAAATACTTTAGCTTCCCAAGATCCTTAGTCTGAAAATGACTGGACCAGTGTTGTTTGAGTATTGATATACCAACATGATCAATTCTTGTAATAACAATGTCATTAACATACACAACGAGATAAATGCACTTATCATGGCCATTATGGTGGAAAAATACTGAATAGTCAGCTTCACTCCGAGACATTTTAAATTGTTGGACTACAGTACTGAACCGTCCAAACCATGCTCTCGGAGATTGTTTCAAGCCATAAGAACGTCGTAGGCAACACACCAAACCAGATCCCCCCTGAGCAACAAACCTTGGTGGTTGCTCCATATAAACTTTCTTAGCTAACTTGCCATATAAAATTGCATTTTTGATATCTAGTTGATGAAGTGGCCAGTGATGGCTGGCAGCTAAGAAAATAAGAAGGCAAACCGAGGCAATCTTAGCCACTGGAGAGAAGGTATCACTGTAATCGAGGCCAAAGATCTGAGTATAGCCCTTTGCAACAAGGCGAGCTTTAAGTCTATCAATCTGGCCATCAGGCCCCACCTTAACTGTATAAACCCATCGACAGCCAACAGTAGATTTGCCCTTTGGTAGTGGCACCAAATCCCAAGTGCCATTGTTATGGAGAGCAGTCATCTCTTCAACCATTGCATTACACCATCCTGGATGTTCCAAAGCTTCTCTAACAGTCTTAGGTACAGATATATTATACAAAGTGGTGATAAAAGCATAATAGAAAGGAGACAAATGATGATAACTCACAAAATTATAAATAAGATGAGGATTTCAAGACGAACGAATACCTTTTCGGATGTCAATGGGAGGAGTAGCATCATCTGTCGAAGGCAAGACCGGAATTGGTGAAGATGAAGGAGGGCAAGAGTCACCAGGAGCTGGTATTGTACCTATATCAAGCAAAGAAACATCAATGGTGTTAGTGGGAGGACGAGGACGACGTGAGTAGACGTGTAGAGGTGGTGGACTGATTGGTGGTGGAGGAAGAGTAGGAACTGGTAAGGCGATGGGAATAAAAATCTTCGATGCGGTGTTGGAGGAAAAATAGGGAGATGTTTCGAAAAAACTTACATCAGCTGACACAAAGTATTTATTTGTAAGTGGATTGTAGCATTTGTAACCTTTTTGAAATCTAGAATATCCCAAAAAGGCACATTTTATTGATTTGGGCTGAAGTTTGTCTTTGCTAGGAGTGTGATCATGAACAAAACAAATACAACTAAATACACGCAGGGACAACTGATGAACATCTTGGTCGGGAAACAAAATGGAATGATGACTCTGATTCTGCAAAACAGAAGAAGACATTCGGTTAATTAAGTAACAAGTAGTAAGAATAGCATCTCTCCAAAAATGAAGAGGAACATTATGGTGAATGAGTAAAGTGCGAGCAGTCTCAACTACATGACGATTCTTTCGTTCGGCAACCTCATTTTGTTGAGGGGTATAAGCACATGAAGGTTGGTGATTAATACCCTGAGAAGATAAGAAATGAGTAAAGAGAGTAGACAAATATTCTTTTGCATTGTCACTATGAAGTATTTTAATAGAAACACCTAATTGATTACGTATTTCAGTAGAGAATTTTTGAAATATAGAGAATAATTGAGAACGAGTCTTCATTAAAACTAACCAAGTGTAACGAGAATAATCATCAACAAAAGTAACAAAATAATGAAATCCCAAAGTTGTACTGACACGACTTGGACCCTAAATGTCTGAATGAACAATTTCAAACATAGACTTAGCCCTATTATTGACTCGCTTGGGAAATAAAATACGACTTTGTTTCCTAAGTTGACAGGACTCACATTCAAAAGAAGATAAACTAGAAAGACTAGGAACTAATTTTTGCAATTTGGCAAGACTCGGATGACCCAGACGATTGTGAAGAAGATCAACGGAAGTGGTAGAGGCAAGAGCAACTGGAGAATTTGAAGTAGAAAGATGGTACAACCCTTGTGACTCACATCCTACTCCAATCATCTTCCCCGTACTCCGGTCCTGCACAACAACTATATAAAGGTGACCGAACAATTGAGATTTTTAGTTAATTTACTAATGGAGATTAAATTATATGGGCATTCTGGAGTGAACAAAACTGTGGTTAAAGGAATAGATGAAAAGATTTTTACTTCTCCTATGCCCTTAACTAAAGTTTGTGAACCATTAACCAAAGTAACTTTAGACAAAACCGGAGGAAAAACTAGAGATGAGAAAAGACTTTTGTTACCAGATATATGATCAGAAGCACCAGAGTCTAGGATCCATGGACCAGTGAGCGAAGACTGTGTTAGACAGGCAAAGGAATTACCAGAATGAGTACTGCTAGAAGATTGTTGTTTTGCTGTTTGATATTGCAAATACTCCTTGTAATCAGCTCCAGTTAATAGGATAGAATCTGACACCTGATCCTTTCCATCAGGTAATGGAAGAATACCATTTTCACCGGATTGAGCCATATGAGCAGTTGATCAGTTCATATTATTTTACTGAATGGGGCATGGTGGTCGACCATGAAGGGCCCAACAAGTGTCTCGAGTGTGATTACTCTTATCACAATAAGTGCAATGGTGCCTTTTGCCTTTGCCTCTCTGATAAGTACTCTGTCTCGGTTGGTTTCCACTTTGTGCAACTAAAACTGAAGATTCAATTCTGGAGAAATTATTCTTATTGAGTGAGATGCGTAGAAGCCTGGCAAACACTTCCTCTAGAGTGGGAATAACCGGACTAGTTAATATCTGGTCTCTAACAGAATCAAGGTCAGGTTTTAGCCCAATCAATGCCAAAACCATGAAGAATCTGTCCCGCTGTTGCTCAGAAATATTATCAGTACATGGCATGATAGAATCAAATTCATCTTTCAGTGATTCTACCTGTCCCAAATAACTAGACATATCTTGTTGATTTTGCTGTAGATGAACCATATCTGATACTACCTTATAAATGCGCTGCACATCATTTGTATATATGGTTTTCGCCTTAGTCCAGACTTTGCAACAGGTTTTACAAGACTGAAAAATATTAAGTAATTTTGGGTCTAGAGAATAGGGACTACATAATTGAGCATCAATCTTAGTCCAATTAGCTCTATTTGTTAAAGCTATATCTGTGGCATTTTTAACCAAGTGGTCATCATACCCCTACCCCATAAACCATAATTCCACTGATGCAGTCCAAGACATATAATTTTGACTTCCTACTAATTTAACAATTGTAATAGCTGGTGAATTACCAATGGAAGAAAATATGGGTTTGAGAATCTCAGAACCTGTGTTGGATATGGGTGTGAGAATCTCAGAACCTGTGTTAGAGGCTGTATTGGAGGACTCCTCAATCTCAGACATGTTGGCGAGAGAAGCACACTGAAATGTTGCTCAGAAATACGTCAGAAAAGCCCATTGTATGAAGAGGTAGTGACAAAAAAGTGAGAAATAGGTGACGGGACCAGCATGGTTAAGGCTGATCCTGGGCTGGATAATCCACTAGGCTAGGCTGTGACAGCCACAGACTCCCAAAAAGTGATCGGAAAAAGAGGAAAAGTTCCTCCCCATGAGGACTTTGTTTCAGATTTCAAATTAGACCCACCGAGGGCTCTGATACCATGTGAGAAAATAGAACAGAAGAAGAATACTGAGAATGATTGAAGAGCTTGATTATTCCCTCAAGCCAATGGTGTCAATTTATAACAGGACAACTAAATAGGAAGTACAATCCTAATTAAATATGTAATTATAGCCACGATTCTAGCACCTAAATATATTCACACAATCACTACAGATACATATCCTAGCTATTTATGGTACATATCTTAACATTCTATAACATGTTTCATTAGAAGTTTGGCCTCAATGGTTAGTTGTTTGATGCCCTATTGTATTGCATCTAATTTGTTTTCCCTTATTTCTGTTATTGTGAAATAATCATAGTTACTAGATTCTTTCACCTCCTATGGGTACTGCGATCTGGGTTACGCGTTCCAATTCGCGGAATTTTTGCGTTTCAAATCGCTATGTGACGCAATCTGAGATGTTCAAATTGGGGTTCCGGTAAGAAAGTAAAGGAAGAAAAGAAAAAAAGGAGAAGAAAGAGAAAGGTACACATAGATGAATAAATCAGCATCCTGTGCAGGATAAGAGAAAGAAGTAGCAGAAGTAATGGTGCAACGAGAAAAAATAAAAATCACGGGCTGATGCAAGAGGAAGAAGAAAGGGCGCTAGAGACAAAATGCGGCTCTTTTGACTTTTTCTTTCTGTGGCTACCTGAAAGATTGGTCTTTCCTCTTTTGGTGGGTAGGTAGGACTTTGGGTTTTGAGAAAGTTTTAATATATAATATATATTTTTGACTAATTTATTATTGGAAAGGGAAGAGCATTTAGAAACTATAAATATTAGTAATTACTAGTTAGTTAAATTTTTAAATATTTAAAATTATATTATTTTAATAATTAATCATAATAATAAAATGATTTTAAATTTTGAATGGATAATATCTGCATTATATTAAAAATATTATATTAATTACTTATTTTTATTAAATTAATATTTTAATTTTTTATAAACACATTGTGCTAAGTAATTTTTTTTTTTTAAAGTTGTCATATAAATATATTTTACGTATTAAACAATATAATTTGCATACTATGAACCGAATTAGCATACCACAAACCCAATTAGCGTACTAACTAAACTTACCCCCTACATATCCTATATTTCATAAAGTAGCGCATCGCGTATTCCGTACCAGTACCACAACATGAGAGTACCGCGATCCAAGTAACTATGGAAATAATAGACGTGCATGGTGCATTAATGTGTGCATGCATTGCACATGCTTTTTTTTGTTATAATACTGCACAGTTGTGGGACTGTTCCCTGTGTGTGTACATGTACTTGTATGTTGATGCTTATCTGAATTTATGTCACTAATTCCGTTGTCTGCTTCTTTTATGCTTAAACTGGATTGCAGGCACTTCTTGTCTCAGGTGGTAGTGATGGTTTGCTTGTACTTTGGAGTGCTGACCATGGTCAAGATTCACGAGAACTTGTACCCAAGCTAAGCTTAAAGGTGGAGTTCTTTCATTTTACGCTCTGTTTCTCTTTCAATATCTAATGATGTGCCAAAGAACACAGAATTATGAAGATTGCTTTGGTAGCTTAAACAAAAAGGGAAATCTGGTTATGAATGAAACTAGAGTTTAAGATAGGAAGTGATAAGCTAAATTAAGATGAAGACGAGCGAACTAAGACTTTTAAGGAAAGAATAGAACACGCCTAAAAGAACTCTTTTTAGTTTGTTTTTTTTTAAACATTTTGAAAGAGAATGAAAGAATGCAAGAACCAACACAAGACAAGAAACACAATTCGGGTAAAGGAAAGAAACTAGTAGACTTAGGTTACCGACCAACAATTGAACTTAGGAAAGAACAAGTAAAAACACAAGTGAAAACAACACAAACGCTATTCGGCCAACACAAATTTTTTTATGGTTTTTATGTTTTATGAACAAGAACAAAACTAAAGAGAGGAAGACAAAGAGATATGTAGAAATTGAAGTTCTTCGATAAGAGAAACTCGCCACAAAGAAGAACACTGTCCCAAGGGTAGACGCCACATTTCTCCAAGTAAAGGGAAAGTCATAAGTCTTAAAAACATTTGCCACAACCTTGATAAGAATTCCAGCAGCACTTTGTTTAATTTTATCAAAAACTTTTGTAAATAAGCATTACATCTTAGGCCTATTTATTGGCAGGAGTTCTCTACTGATTAGGAAGAAATTACATGAAACAAATTAGAAAAACTAATGATTACTATGCTGGAAATAAAGCAGAACTAAAGTATCTTTTTGGAAAGTCAAACTTTCTAATTAAAAGTGATAACCAAATCCTTTTACTTTTAGGATTACTTTTTGGATTTGGTTTGACTTGTCAAAACCAAGTATCATAAGGAATTGGTCATCCCTTCCGCATACCATCCAAGTCCTAGTTGAGGTGGGATTTGACTTTTCAACTCTTCATTAATCCCTACATGCCATGGAGAAGCTTCCCTAGCCGCCCAACACTCCTTGAGTCCTTGTTCTTCTTGGATTTGGACTTTGCCTCTTTAGGCCCACCAGCCCTAGTCCACGCCTCATGTCCAAGCAACCCTAGCCGCCCATACTCCATGCTTGCAACCTTGTCTTTCCATTTCCCACGCTTAGGGTTATCACATTTCAAGGTTCTTAGGTTGATATCCAATCTTACCCCATGATGTGGCACATCATCTAATGAAATAATTCATTCCTTGATGTGGATATTCATACTTATTTATCTTGCAGCAATATGGAGTTCTTCCATTTATGCTACACTGATGTCAAGAGACATGTTATTCATGGCTTTTCTGTTTAATTTTCTCTTGGTATTTTAAGAGTTGATGAAAATTTTACCTGCAAATTTCTCAGCCAAGTCAGTTTGTGTATTGTATCTGCATGCTTGCACTGATTTATTATTTTTCTGACCTATGGATGCAAAATTCAGTCTGCTGCTCTGATTTTGTAAAGTTGAGGATAGATTTTAATACTTGTTTATTTACCATACCTATAGGCACATGATGGTGGAGTTGTGGCTGTTGAGCTTTCCAGAGTGATAGGAGGTGCTCCACAACTTATTACCATTGGTGCAGATAAGACATTAGCTATATGGGACACAATTTCTTTCAAGGTGTTGTATTTTGTGAAAGGACTTCATATGACAGCTTTGTCAACTATTTCCCTTCTTTTTCTTACATACTTGTTCGATATATGCAGGAGTTGCTGCGAATTAAACCTGTTCCAAAACTGGCTTGTCACAGTGTGGCCTCTTGGTGCCACCCTCGAGCTCCAAACCTTGATATATTAACTTGTGTCAAGGATTCACATATATGGTATAGTTTTGTCTCTTAACAGTATCAGCTTTAAAGTTATATTTTTTTTATGGCTTCGGCCTTTGGGTGTTAGGGTGTTGACAACGGGATCTGTATGGTGGATGCCTAAATGTGAATCAGTTTAACTTTTTGCAGGGCTATTGAACACCCCACCTATTCAGCTCTCACAAGACCATTATGTGAGCTTTCTTCACTCATCCCTCCTCAAGTTCTTGCACCGAACAAGAAACTTAGAGTATGTAATTGATTGTGGTCCTTTTTCTTTCTTTTCATTTTGTTTGTAACTTTAGTTAGTCATTTAATATCTGTTAGTACTAGCACAAAAAACCTCCCAGTTATTTTGATAAGTGGTTGGAGAGATAAGAGCATAACTTTTCCAAGAAGTAGCTTTATTTTGGATTTAATTCTTTTGCCTTTTCTCATTCCTGGCTCTCCCCCTCCTCCCTCCTTTTCATTTAGGATTTATTCTTGGCCTACTATGAATTCAACACTCATCATTGATTCATTATCAAGGTGTTGTATACATTTTCTTGTGTAAATTTGTTGAACATGTTTTTAATAAGTGTTGTTAGTCTTATAGATATTAGTGTTTTAAAACCATCATGTTCCTTATTTTTCAATGCTACTTTTAAGTTATAAAACAATTATTAACAACCAGGTTTGAACTCATCATCATCATCATCTTCTTCTTCTTCTTTTTCTTCTTCTTGTTGTTCTTCTTCTTCCGGACTGCCAATAGTCCGTTGCTACTGCTTAGGATTAGGTTAAAATATCATAAAAAATTTACAATGACTGAAACCTACCTGAGGCATGCCTTGCACCTGGTGCAAGGTGCGTGCCTAGGTGACATTGCCTGCCTTTGGGTGTTGGAGGTGCTGAGGCTTGCGCCTTACTTCTGAGGTGTGCCTTTAATAACACTGTTATTATATAGCCTAGAATACAACTTTCTGTCAGTGTTCTAGAAACTGTAGTTTGACAGTCTTTCCGCTTGAACATTAAAGATGAATGCACTATTAATTTGTAATGGACTTCTTCTCTTGGATGTGACATGACTGCATGTCAGCAAGCAAGAGACAAATTATTAAATAACTTAATAAAAATTTGGAAATAAGATAATGAGAATTGGATATACACAGATAAAATTAATAAAAAAGATTAAGTGGAAATTTTACTTAAATATCAAATAAATTTATGAGTAAAAAATATAATTTAAAAATATATTATCACATATTGACTAAAATTGATTAAAATCAAACATCTGTTTTAAGGTATGGTGAAATTTAGAGGAAAAAAAAAAGATTTAAATTTAATATTTCTATCACAAGATAGACACCCAACATGTTAGGAAATATAAAAATTCTTAAAAAAAATTCAAAATATAATATCTTCTATAATAGTTGACTGACATATATCGTTTAAAAAAAATTGTCAACTAGTAATTATATTATTACTCATTTATAATCGTGCTTTTGCATTTATTGATATTTCACTCTTTAAACATGAGATGGATAAAAGCTTGATTAGATACTTGATTTTTTGGTCAATTGCAAATTGTAGTTAAATTTAATGCTTGGCTCAAATTAAAATACAACTTTTGTTTTGGTCTAAATTTAGGTTTTTTTCTTATAAAATAACTTTTGTATTTTCAATAATGAATTTTTTTCGTGGTAATAAAATTTATGCAGAAATGAAAAACAAAAAAGTACAAAACCAATTTAAAATGTCTTCTTGTGAGCACCTGGGATTTATGATAATGAAACTTCAAAAACCCAAAATAAAAAATCAACTGACACTGAAATGCAACCATATGACATAAATAAAATTTAATTTTATAATTTTATCATATGACATTAATAAAATTTAATTCCGTTGAAATTTAAATTTTAATAAAATAAGAAATCAACTGATACTTAAAATTTTATCTCACCATGTGAAAAAATTTACCTAATAAATTGTTTTACTAATAAATTTAAATTTTATTGATAAATTTTTTGTTAAAAAAAAAATCCTGTAATTGTAAGTCTGTAGCAACAGCATGGGTAATGTTACTTGTATGATGTGAAACATCATCCACACGCCTGCAGTTGCATGGTTTACACTTGTATTTAGTTTTATATACTTTGTTTCCTTTGACATATTCTTCTTGCTACTATAATAATGTAATCTTAATGTCCTAAAAGTCAGTATTGTTGTAGTTTGGCATTGCCAACTACTAGTTTTTCACATGTTTGTTTGTAAATGGGTCAAGCCTAACTCACTCCAAAAGCTAGGGGGGGGGGGGGGGGGGGGGGTTTGGGGGGTGGTTGGGGGTGGTGTTGTGGCTGGGGGAGTGCGTAAGGTCATATAAAGGGTACATTACTCCTATCCTAAACTAATAAGGGATATTAACTGTAACGAAGGCAATTGTATCTTCAATATTATTGTTGAGCATGATACTCTTTGTTAAGTGAAATTTGCCTTTGAAGAGTTATCAAATCATGGTACTTACCAGCAAATTTTTTCTCCAGATTTGTTGAATATGAATTACTCTTTGGACCAAAAGAAACAATTGACATTCATGGGTTGTCATTGCAGGTTTGTTGTATGGTTGCACATCCTTTGCAGCCTCACCTTGTTGCTACTGGAACCAATATTGGTGTTATTGTTAGTGAGTTTGATGCCAAAACTCTCCCAGCTGTAGCTTCTCTACCAACCCCATCAGGAAATAAGGAGCACTCTGCTGTTTATGTAGTTGAAAGGGAATTGAAGCTACTGAACTTTCAATTGTCCAACACAGCGAATCCATCTCTTGGCAGCAATGGTTCCTTATCTGATACAGGAAAGCACAGGGGAGACTCAGCTGAACCATTGCATGTCAAGCAGATTAAGAAGCATATTAGTATACCTGTTCCACATGATTCATATTCTGTTCTTTCTGTAAGCAGTTCGGGAAAGTAAGTTTCCTAACTTTTCTTTAATGCTGTTGGTGTCTTAGACATCGACATACTTTTGCACTGATTCGTTTATTATTTCTTATGTGTTATTTTGAAATGAAGTGCATAAATCATCACTGTTTATGCAAATAGGAGGCAGCTATGAAAGTGGGCTGTTTGTTGTTCTGAAAAACTTATAAGACATCAAGAGTTTTTTAGCTAGTTATTCTTGTTGATGTTTCAGAGATGGATGAAGTTGCCTTGATTGATTTATTTATCTTTCCTCCTTTTTCAATACAACATGAAGCACATAAATCTCCTTTACTCAAATAGTGGTGGCTGTAAGAGTGGATCTGCTTATACTGTTTTTCTGCTCATTTTACTTCTTGCATTGAGATTTTTCAGCTGGGACTGCTGGGTTATGTTCTTTCATATTTTATTCTTCCATTCGAGGTTTTGGAATTTCAATTTTGGAGCTGGAAATCCTCATGGCAGTGGAGTTGCTTTCTAACCACAAATGTTGTTTGCAGATATCTCGCAATTGTGTGGCCTGATGTTCCTTACTTCTCTATATACAAGGTTAGTGATTGGACCATCGTAGATTCAGGCAGTGCAAGGCATCTGGCTTGGGATACATGTCGTGATAGATTTGCTATACTGGAATCTGCATTGGCTCCCAGAATTCCTATAATTCCCAAGGGGGTTTTGTCAAGGAAAGCAAAAGAAGCAGCTGTAGCTGCAGCACAAGCAGCAGCTGCTGCTGCTGCTAGTGCTGCGTCTGCAGCCAGTGTGCAAGTTCGTATCTTGCTTGATGATGGTACATCAAATATCCTGATGAGATCTGTCGGAAGCCGTTCTGAACCGGTAATTGATGTCTCTCTCGTTGCATGGTGTATTTGAATTCCACTTAATTTTAAGTTCGTTCTTTGTGAAATTGTTCATTTAATCAATAGGATTCAGGCTCATAACATATTTGTTTCGTGCTGAGTCTAATTATGCTGGCAGTCACTGTTTCTGTTATCTACTGAATTGCTTATTTATCTGCATCACAGATCGTCCTTTAACTGAATATGATCTCTTCTAGGTCATTGGCTTGCATGGGGGGGCACTACTAGGCATGGCCTATAGAACTTCCCAAAGGATTGGCCCTGTTACAGCAACAGCTATTTCCACAATTCAGTCTATGCCATTGTCAGGATTTGGAAGTAGTGCTGGTTCTTCAGTTAGTACTTTTGATGATGGATTTTCTTCTCAGAGATCTCCTGCAGAGGCAGCCCCTCAAAACTTTCAGTTGTATAGGTGAGAGTTGTAGTACTTTTCTGTTGCTAGTTGTTAGTTAAATGCGAGAGATTAGGACACCAATACTGGTCAACTTTTTTAATGGTGTTTGCTCACAGATGAATTAGGTGCAATAAAATGCTTGCATCATTTCAATGGACATCAATATATATCAACAGCATAAATGAACTTGGTAGCTTCCCATCCCTTTAGCTTTTGGAAAGTCTGTTTCATTGTTTCTGTGTTCTAGGAAGGAGGAAGCTCTTTGCTATATTATCACTATCGTTCTTTTATCCTTTAACAGTTATATCAGTTATATCTCTTATTCTTTGTTTGCTATTTTTTTTTGCTTCATTTTTTTTTTTGTTCAACTTGAATTCAAATTTATTTCCTTAAGGATTTAGGAAGATGAGGTTTATCTCATCATTTTCCATTGGCCAGTGATGGAGAGAGGGAAGCTCTCTCTCTCTCTCTCTCACTAGCTGATGCACTTTCATGCTCACACTCTATATCTGTTTCCATGTCTTTAGCTTATCTTGTTTTTTTTCCCCCGTTTTATATTCTATAATTGACAACTGACAAGAATCTAACTTTTTTTGGAATCAGCTATTTAACTGGTGGAGTTGTTAGATTAATGACATGTAAATGTGTAATAGCCTTTTATGGAGTTGAGGAAAGTAACTTTATGGAATTTTGCTGATAGTATTAGGACTTGATTAAAGGGGAAAGAAAAGAAGGAAAAGAGGTTGAAGAACTTAAAAATATAGGATTTTCAGTCTTCCACTGTATTTAACTGTTATCTTTTCTAACTTTGCTCCCTCCTTAAGCCAAACAACTTTTCTGCTAATTATTCTTCCCCGCATCCCCCCATTTACATTCTTGCTTATCCTTCCAATGGGTGCTGAACGTTACTAACTTTTCAAGTACTTGCAAGTTATATTGTCCTTATGTTGCTTCATTGTATAAGTATTGGCCCATCAGGCTCCCAGCATACATTTATTGTGTATTAAACACCAAAGTGTGCCCCCTGCTATGTGGAGCATATATATTGTCTTCAAGTAGATTAATGTATATTGTCTTTTACCTTAGGGTGAATAAGATCTAAGGCTTTGACCCTTTTTAATGCTTGATTAAAGTTATAATTTACAGTTGGGAAACTTTTGAACCTGTGGGTGGTCTACTTCCTCAGCCAGAATGGACTGCGTGGGATCAAACAGTTGAGTATTGTGCTTTTGCCTATCAGCAGTATATTGTCATATCTTCCTTGCGGCCTCAATATCGGTATCTGGGGGATGTTGCAATTTCCCATGCTACAGGAGCTGTTTGGCATCGGAGACAGCTTTTTGTGGCTACGCCAACTACCATTGAGTGAGTTCTTGTTATTGATTAATGATTTATGCCTTATTTTAGTTGGATTCCTGGTTTATATAGAGGAATCTTGTATATTTCTGGTCCTATAGGAATTCAAACATGAATGAGTATTGCTTGCTTTTTGAGGAAATAATAAGTTTGACCATGCTGAATTGTTATTCAAATTTCTCTGGACCATCATAGTGTATTTCCATGTATCCAATCAAAGAATGTAGCTTGAAACCATTACTTGTTGATTTGTGGTGTAGATCCACATCATTGATAGAAGAAACATCAAATATATGACAATATATCAGTTTAACCTAGGCTAGGGACTTAAAAATGATTGCTTGTTTTTCATGTAATGGAGGTTTTATAAATACGAAGATAAGGGCAATATAATGTGCATAAACTTCATTTGCAGCAATGCAGTGTTATTAAGGCAAGAGGTAACAGAGTATCCTATGGCCTTAGTGAGAGGCGAGGCAAGGATCTTTTTGAAGTGAGGCACCATAGCCTATATATATATATATATACTTTTAACATAAAAATATCATACTTTTAACTTGTTGTCAGTAGTTACCTAGAAATGAGAGTTTCTACTGATTACAGAGATTTTAGAAAAAAGATAGACAGAAAGGAGGAAGGAGAGAGAGAGAGAGAGAGAGAGAGAGAGAGAGAGAGATAGGGATGAGAATTAGAATAAGAGAGAGAAAAGAAATTTAGAGAGAAAGAAGTCTGAGATTTTATTGATTTCAGAATGAATATCAATTACATGAATGACAACTATTTATAGTATTACTTGATAACTGTCATTGACTAATTTCAATAGCTATAACAACTTCTCAACAAACTAACAGTTTTTTTCCTTCCAAAACAATTACTTTTCTTTTCTATTTCTAAACTTCCTCCTCTTACACACCCCCCACCCCCTTAGAACCTTCTTGACCCCAAGAAGGTTTAAATGATGGAAAATGAACTTGCAAAAATGACTGGCCCTCCCAAGTTGCATCTTCTTCACTGAAATGCAACCATTTAACTAAGCCCTGCAAAACTGGAATCCCTTTTCTTTCAATAGTTCTAATATGCAACAACTTCTCAGGATGCACTTCCTAAGTATGATCTTCTTGTAAAGCTGGAAGGTCCAAGATTGGAGTGATATTGTCCCCTACCTTCCTTTTCAACAAAGAAACATGAAAAACTGGATGAACAGTAGAGGAAGGAGGTAATTGCAGTTTATAAGCCACTGCACCATTTTAGCAACTATCTGAAATGGCTCATAATACCTTGTTGATAACTTGAGTGACCTCCTAACTGCAATAGAAACTTGTCTGTAAGGCTGCAGCCTCAAATATACCCAATCTCCAACTTGAAACTCTTTTTCTACTATTTTCTTATCTGCTTGCTGTTTCATTCTATGCTGGGCCTTAGTTAAATTCTCTCGTATAATTTCTGTCATATGCTCTCTCTTGAAGTAAATCAGTCATAGCCTGGACAGGAGTGGAATCAGGGAAGGGAAAAATTAATATAAGGAGGGTGATAGCCATATAAAGCTTCAAAGGGACTCATCTTGAGGCTGCTATGATGAGTACTATTATACCACCACACAGCTAATGGTAACCATTTGTTCCAATCAGCAGGCAAATGATGTGTCATACACCTCAAATAACATTCTAAACACTGATTTAATCTCTCAGTCTGCCCATCAGACTGAAGATGATAGGCAATAGTGTAATGCAATGAAGTCCCAGACAACTTGAATAACTCTTTCCAATAGAGACTTGTGAAAACTTTGTCCCTATCGGATACAATGGAACGAGGCAGTCCATGATGCTCGTAAATGTGACTGAGAAACACTTTAGCAATAGAAGCAGTAGTGTATGGATGAGAGACAGCCAAGAAATGCCCATACTTGGTCATTCTACACACAATTACCAAAATAACATCCTTGCCTTTAGACCTAGGCAATTGCTCAATAAAATCCATTGAAATATGTTGCCAGACTTGTGTGGGAACTGGTAGTGGCTGCAATAAACTACCAGGCAGGCTATGGTCACTTTTACACCTGGCACACACATCACACTTCTTAACCCATTGCATCACATCCTGTAGAAGACCTGGCCAGAAAAAATGTCTTTTCAGCCTCAAGTAAGTAGGCTGAATACCAGAATGTCCTCCCATAGGATAGTAATGATAGATAGCCTGCCTTTAAAGTACAATATCCCTTTTTTGCATTCATAACCAGGATGAGAGCTATTATCCATAGCTAATTGAGCCAATAATTGCCCAATTTGAGTGTCCCCTTCATAACTGGCTATCAATTCATTTATCCAAGCGGGCTGGATGATTGTAATGACAGTACAAGAAGATTCCTGCTCTGCTTCCCTCGATAGTCTCCTAGAAAGAGCATCAACCGCTTTATTCTCCACCCCTCTTCTATACAAGATCTTGTAATCCAACCCTAATAATTTGGAAATGCCTTTTTGCTGCAATTTAATATGTAGCCTCTGTTCCAAGAGGAATTTTATAGACTCATGATCTGTTTTGATATAAAATTGCCCTTGCTCCAAATAGTGTCTCCACCTAGTAACAGCAAATGTAATAGCCAATAATTCCTTCTCATAGACAGATAAACCCTTATTTCTTGGTCCAAATGCCTTTGAAATGAAAGCAATTGGATGTCCCTGCTGTTGGAGCACTGCCCCCATACCAAAACTGCTAGCATCTGTTTCGACAATGAATGACTTTATAAAATCAGGAAGTGCAAGGACTGGAGCTTGAGACATTGCAATTTTAAGGTGATCAAAAGCACCTTGAGCTACTGAATTCCACTGGAATGAATCTTTTTTTAACAATTCAGTCAGTGGTTTGCTAATAGAGCCATAGTGATTGATGAATTTCCTATAATAGCCAGTGAGGCCAAGAAAAACTTCTCAATTCTTTAATATTCTGTGGCACAGGCCAAGTCACCATAGCTTTGATTTTATTAGGATCAGTAGCCACTCCATTTCTATATATGACATGCCCCAAATACTCAACTTGTCTTTGAGCAAAAGCACACTTAGTATTAGGACTTGAAATACTGCCTCCAAATGCTTGAGATGAGTAGAAGTGTTTGGGCTGTAGACAAGTATATTATCAAAGAAAACCAAGACAAATTTCCTCAGAAAATGATGAAAAATATGATTCATGAGAGCCTGGAAGGTTGCTGGTGCATTTGTAAGACCAAATGGCATAACTTTGAACTCAAAATGGCCATGATGTGTCCTAAAGGCAGTCTTGGGAATATCAGAAGGCTCCATTCTGATTTGATGGTAACCAGCTCTCAAATCTATTTTAGAAAACACAGCAGCCCCATGTAACTCATTAGGTAAGTCATCAATCATAGGTATTGGAAACTTATCCTTGATTGTGAGATCATTTAACTTCCTATAATCAACACAAAACCTCCAAGTCCCATCCTTTTTCTTAACCAACAACACAGGTGAAGAATATGGACTAGTACTAGGTTGAATAACATCATTAGCCAAAATCTCAGATACTAACTTCTCTATTTCTACCTTTTGGAAATGTGGATACCTATAAGATCTCACACTAATAGGTTGTGTATTTGAATGCAATGGTATGGAGTGATTATGTTTTCTAAAAGGAGGTAATATCTTAGGCTCCTCAAACAGATCTTTTTAGTCATCAAGTAATCCTTGAATTTCATTGAAGCATTACCTGAAATTGCAATTGTCACAGAAAAGAGCTCAGGTAACTTAGAATGCTCTGCTGGTTGTGGTTGCATTAGTGGCACTTCAATATAAAATTGAGGGCTTTGGAAATCCTTCCCCTTCCTCTGCCACAGCTTATTAATGTCTTCACATTGCAACATCTTACAAGTAACAGCTTTATCATTGATCCCATGCAATGTGATCTCCTTCCCATTCTTCTTGAAAGTGTCTCTAGAGTTTACAAAGTCAAATAAAATTGGACTGATAGTCCTCATCCAATCTACTCCCAATATAATATCAAAACTTCCCAATTGCAACATTTTGAGATCAAACACAAATCTATGCTTTTCCACCTTGTAAGGAAATTCAAAACAAGTGCAATATGAAATTAATTTTCTGCCATCAGTTACAGAAATAGGCACTGCAGAAGTTTGGACTATAGACAGCTTTAATTCCCTAGCTACTCTAGCATCAATAAAGCTATGGGTGCTACCACTTTCAATTAAAATCAGCAGCTCTCTATTCAAATACTGACCTTTCACCTTAATAGTTTCAGTCCCCAACTTCACTTCAATGGCATTAAGGGAGAGTGTCATCTCCTCCTCCATACTACCCAACACATCTTCCCATTGCTGAACTTCAATGTTGCCTTCCCTTTCAATTTCCTCATTTCCTTGCTCAATCCATTCCTCCCAACTTGGATCACTCCCACATAAAGCCATAACAGTTTTTTGCTTGCACACATGCCCTGGAAAATAATTTTCTCCACATCTGTAATAGGGTTTGGGCTGTCTCACATTTGTTTGGTTGTTAGGTTTTGTGGATGTAGGTGTTTTAGAGGCTTGAGAATTGGCTGTATTGCTAGAAGTCATAGACTGAGATTGTTTTCGATTAGAGACTGTGAAATTAGGTTTAGCTTCATTGTTTGGGGGTTTTGTCAATTGAGGATAATTCTGATATAATTGAGAGGTTTTAAAGGAAGGGTTATAAGTTGAAGTTTGAGATATGAAATTACCATCATAGGATCTTGAGGGATAAGTGGACTTCTTGTTGCTTTCTAGTAACTGTTCTTGAAATTTTGCAATCTCAAATGCATGAGAAAGGGATGCAGGCCTAACAATCCTTCCCATAGGACGGATTTCATCCCTTAATCCTCCTATGAAAGCTGACAGAAAATATCCCTCTTCAAGATAAGGCATAACCCTCTCCATCTTTATCCTCATCTCCTCAAATTTATCCTGATACTCCATTACAGTCCCAATCTGCCTTGTCTTCATAAATTCCTCCACAACATCTTCCATTCCTTCTTCCCCAAATCTAGCACATAATGCCCCCTCAAATTCATCCCACAGCATTTCACTTTTCCCTTTACTCCAATTCTGAAACCAAGAATCTCCCTTATCAATCAAGAAGAGACTAGAAATTCTCACACGTTGCTCCTTGGGAACCTTTTAAATCTCAAAATACTTTTCACACTTTCTAAGCCAAACCCTAGGCTCACTACCATCACAGGTCACCAACTCAATCTCAGGCAAAATTCTTGTATTATCATCAGTTTTTGCTGCAGAAGATGTGCTGAATTGATCCTTAGCAGTTTTCTTGGGAGGATTTGGCAGAATCCCTTTACTTCCCTGTCCTTCATGTTCACTATTCATCTCAACTTCCTTATTACTTTCAATAAAGAACCCACACATCATTAAAGAACCCACACATCATTTTTTTCATCTCATCCATTATTTTTTTCCCATATCATCTAATTTCTGCTCCATTTTCTCTATTTTCAGATCCAGCTTTCTCTCGGCAGTTTCTTGCCAATTGCGCACCTTTTCCTCCAGCTCTTCCATTCTAACAGTTTCTTGACTCACCACTTGACTTCTAGGCATCTCGCGGCACCCCTGGTACTGATCTGGATCAAAGCCCTCCACAGGAACCTGGCTCTGATACCAATCTGTCAGTAGTTACCTAGAAATGAGGGTTTCTACTGATTACAGAGATTTTAGAAAAAGATAGACAGAAAGGAGGAAGAAGAGAGAGAGAGATAGGGATGAGAATTAAAATAAGAGAGAGAAAAGAAATTTAGAGAGAAAGAAGTCTAAGATTTTATTGATTTCAGAATGAATCTCAATTACATAAATGACAGCTATTTATAGTATTACTTGATAACTGTCATTGACTAATTTCAACAGCTATAACAACTTCTCAACAAACTAACAGTTTTTTTTCCCTCCAAAACAATTATACTTCTTTTCTATTTCTAAACTTCCTCCTCCTATACGTGACACTTGTTTAATAAGTAAAAAAACATATTGAAAAGAAAAAAAATTATTTGCACTATATGTAATATAAGAGAAATAGAAAGCAAAAATAATAAGGCTATAGTAAGGAAATGAAATTTAAAGAAAGATTAATTAACTCCACTTTATTAGGGGGTTAGGGTTTAGGGAGAAATAGGAGAGAAGAGAAGAGGAGAGGAGGAGGAGAGAAGAGAAGATGGAGAGGAGAGAAACCCTAAAAAATAATAGAAAAAAAGTTACTTTGAAAGAGGCGTGCCTTGCCTCGCCTAGTGCCTCAGCACCTAGGCAACTAGGCGAGAGAGGCGCTCGCTTCTTGGGACTGAGGCGTGCCTTGCCTCAACTGGTGCCTTTATTAACACTGCAGCAATGTAGCATTAGGTAACTGATTTCATGATTTTTATGCTCTATACATGGGAATTTCTTTCTTGACAAAGTACATGAAATTTCTTCAAAGAAGACAGAATTCGGGTTGTACAAGGAAACTGTAAAACAGAAAAACCTGAATAAACTGAATGAACTCAAGCCAAAATTGGTGGGTTTAGACATTGACACGTTGGCTGCTGGTTGCAAATAAAGAACCAAATTTTTGGTTTGGGTTTCGGGTTAAAGCATTAAAAGTGTAGATTAATCCAACCCAAACCGAATGTATATAAAAGCAAAAAAAAAAAAAAAAAAGGCGAAGCTTGAATGTATATACAACCTTTCTTTCTTTCTTGTTTACTCTCAACAGTAGCCCAAAAAAAAAAAGTCTGGGTCCAACATGTTGAATTATCCAAGCCCAAGAAAGTGTTAGATATTATTATTATTATTGTTATTATTATTATTATTATTATTATTCAAATAAAGCAAAAGAAGCAAAAAAAAAAAAAAAAGCCCAGCCCAGATTTATGAGATTTGAACGTGAATCCAACTTGACCTAATATGGGAACTGATTAACCTGCAACATATGGTTTACTAATTCAATTTGCTGGTTTTGGTTCCTGCAACTTCAAAACCAAATATGTTGGTTTGGTTGAGTCCAATACATGCAACCTGGCTGACCCATTCCATGTATACCCCTTGAAAGAATTACAGATTGAGTTGTGTATGATTAATCAATTTTGGAGGAAGCTTATGCTATTAGATGTTCTGGTTGCTATCGTAGATTTTTGTAAAGCTTCTAGTACAGTAATACTTCATTTGGTTATTAGGAATGAGGGAACATGATTCCTTTTCTGGTCTCTAGTGAAGGCTCCCCATATAGGAAGGGGTGAGCAATTGGTCGGTTCAGTTCAAAACTGACCCAAACTGACGAAACTGAATAGATTGAACCCTTAAAAAAAAAAAACCGAACTGAAACCGATTTTAAAAGAATGAAACTGAAAAGGTAATTCGGTTTGGTTCTATGGAATCATCAATTGCAACACATGAGTAATTATCCCATCAACAAAACAGAGAATGTCATCAGCAATCAAAACAGAAAAAAAATCAAAACAGAGTAATGTCATCAACAATCAAAATTATAAATTAAATTTCTTTAATTTTAAACTACAAAAGAACATGCCAAAACTCCACTTTCTTTAAAGGGCACAGATGCTTTTTACTAAACAATTTGCATATGCAAGTCTATAAGGATGAGGGAATCTGATTCTTTTAAGTTCTGGATGAAGAGAAATACCAAACCTGCAAAGATGACAACTCATATGAAGACCTCCAAGATGGGATAAAAGATGAGGGACGCTGTCTACTGGCGTTGCTGTTGGCAGTCGATGACTTGATGGTGAAGATTAGGGGTTAGCATCTCCATCGGTCTCTTTGACAATTGAGAGCTTCTGTGACAGTGAGAAAGGAGGCTGGATTCATAGGTGAGCCAAACTGCAAGTGTTACTGTGTTGATTTTGAGGAATAGAGCATGGAGTCATTGGGTTTTAGAAGAAATTGGTGGGTTTTGGTTGTTGGGAGGAGAGAATCAGAGAAATGCAGGGAAGGGGTGTGCTTTTTCATCTGGCTGGACATGGGACGTGGGTGGATTTGTTTGAGTGTAAAGAGATGGCAGAGTGGTCCTTTACCCTAATACAAAACGCAGCACTTTTGATATTTCGGTTCGGTTTGGGATTTCTAAATTTTTTTTAGCCAAAACCAAATCAAAGTGAATAGACCAAAAATTTTAAAAGTAAAAACTGAACCAAACTGAATTTCCAAACAAAACTGAACTGCATTTTCGAATTTAATGGGTTCGGTTGGTTTTTTTGGTTTGAACTGAGTTTTGCTCTCCCCTATATATAGGTGTAAAATTCAGGTATTAAGCCTTTTGATTCCAGTTTTCTTCATTCTAGGTTAATAAGCACTTGGGGAATAATATAAGCTCTATGTAAAAGTTCAATCAATTGACAGTGCCCTATAAATGTTGATTTCTCTTTCCATACTTTATGCTTTGAGCAACCTTTTACACTATCTATTTCATATCCTCAGTTTTGAATACAATTCAATAATACAATTCTCAAAAATTGTGGTCATATCATGAATTTATTTTGGACATTTCTCTCATCTTATCATGCTTAGTATTTTTTTCAAAAGAAGCTGCAAAATTATGTGGTTGAAATAAGTATGACCCAAGGTGTAAAGGGTACCTAGAGCCTTGGTGAATCCTCTTGAGGAATGTGAGGTGCACATTTACTAAAATGTGCGTAAAATTCTCTCAACTTCCCTCTACATGTGTATATGTTTTGTGGCAGTGTAGTCTGTCTAGATAGGGAGTGTAGTCTACATATCTTCTTCTTTTCTTTTTTAATAAATTCATCTTGTGAGGAAGTTTTTTAACATGATTCTTTTTAAAGAAAGGGGAAAAGATAATCAGTTAACCTCAGTTTTATAGGTCTAAGATCTTATGAAAATGCTGATGGAAGCAAGAGCTAGCTTTACTGCAACTTATCCTCCTTCCCTGATTTGTGGCCTTAGGGAAATAATACATATGCAACTAGTATTGTCAGGGTGAGCAAAAACTGAATTTGAAGTGAAATTTGTATTCTCCCAAGTGATTGGCTTCCAAAGAGGACCGTGTAACTGTAATGACAACTGCAGTTCGGTGAAGGTGCCCTCCACCATGTGTTCAACTGCTACAGCGTGTTCTTTAAGCTTTATTCTTTAGGCACTGGTGTTCTTTGATTGTTTATCTTAATTCTCCTTTATTATTTATAGTCTTGTTATTTGGTTTTCTTTTTCCTTTTCTTTTTACTAAAGGTGTACCTTTCCTTTTGTATATAGGCATGGTTCCCTTTAGTGTGTTATTATCATTTAATGTCCATTTTTTTTTTAAATAGAAGAAGAAGAAGAAGAAGAAGAAAGAGATGTATAATAAATATCTAATGTTCAACATTTTTTCAGATGTGTTTTTGTGGATGCTGGAGTTGCAGCTATTGATTTAGAAACAAGAAAAATGAAAGAAGAGATGAAAATGAAAGAGGCACAGGCAAGAGCAGTTGCTGAACATGGAGAGCTGGCCCTAATCACAGTAGAAGGTGCCCAAACTGCTACACAAGAGAGATTAAAATTAAGACCACCTTTGCTACAGGTTGAGAATCCATAGTTTACTTGTGCTTGTTGAAATTCTTTATTTGATTCAGGGAAAGGAGAGGGTGAAGTAGAGGTTTGAATGAGGGTTCCAAAATGGGCACATTGTCCCATATTGGCTGGATCATCCGGAAAATTGGCTAGCTAATATAGTAGTTGATGTTACGTCCATAATGGGATGAATTGCAAGAAATGATTGATGTTTGTTAGTTGGACATCGTGTGCAGGAAGGCACTTCCTTTTTTTATATAAAAAAACTAGTTTAATGTTATTCTTCTTCTTCTTTCATTTTTTTTATATAAAAAAGCCTTGTCTAATGTGATTCTTCTTCTTTTTCTTTATTAATTTTTTTATTAGAAGAAGAAGAAGAAGAAGAAGAGTCACATTAGACTAGTTTTTTTATTTATTTGATATGAAAAAAAAACCTAATCTAATGTGATTTCTGTTCTTTTTAAAGCCCTATGTGTTTAGCTGGCTTTGTCTTAAATTTTTGTTCGAATTATCACTGCTAGCCCATGTAGATAATAAGGGCCATATGTTTAACACAAAAATTATTCTAAAGTTAATTACTTTAGGGACCATTAGTCCTTAAATTAAAAAAAAGGTTCAGCTTGCTTTTTCTTGAGTCATTGTTTTCCTTTTTAACTCGCACTAGTTCTGGCTAACATGGTTTTTGTGTGGCTAACATGGTTTTTGTATCACAATATTGCAACCAGGACTGATACAATGCTAATATTAAAAACCCTGGTTTGAATCCCCTAGCTATTTGCATTATGAGGCAGATACTCAGCTACTGGGAATTGTCATCTAATTTTGTATTATGCTTGCTAGAAGGATTTAGAACCGTGTTTTGGTAGTGCACTATTTGTTTTGCCTGCTAGAAAGATTTGTTTCCCTAGATTTGTTTTGTTTGATGTCCTGGTATGATAATGTTGGCTGAAGTGGAACGATGTAATGATAAATTCTTTTACTCATCTATTTATTTATTTATTTTGATAAATATTTTGGGCTTAAAGTGTCAAATAGATTCAGGGTTTGTTCATATTGGACAATGATTGAGATTTGCAGAATTTATTCCCTTATCCGTTTTCTGAATCAATGTGTTTGCTTGTCAGGTGGTTCGTTTAGCTTCATTTCAGCATGTTCCTTCTGTGCCACCTTTCTTGACATTGCCAAAACAGAATGCTGGTGATATGGCAATGCCAAAGGAGATAGAAGAGAAACGGGTTAGTGAGATAGCAGTTGGTGGTGGAGGGGTATCTGTGGCAGTTACTCGTTTTCCAAATGAACAGAAACGACCTGTTGGACCTCTAATAGTGGTGGGTGTAAGAGATGGAGTTCTTTGGCTTATTGATAGGTAATCAGATGATCTTTGTTTTCCTATTGAAAAAAGACTATAAAATTGTTGTCTCTACTCTCATCTTTCTTTTATGATTCATTACCTACAAATAGTAATTAGTTTGCAATGTTAAAGTTTGACCATCATACCTGAACTACAATTCTTTCCCCTACATCTCATATATATATATTTATCAAGTTTGTTTGAGTATACTAATGACTCAGGCTAAAAGGTTATTATGTTTAGGCTGGTTACCAGAAGTGTTCTTTCTAGTTGATGCTAGGTGATTTTTGTTACCAAGATCATCAAGATGAGCAGCAGGTTTACCAGTTTCTTCTTAATAGCAATTCAATTCTTTTCTGTGCAATGGACTAAAGCTCATGAAAAGCTTGAACTGTTTTCGTTTTGGAATGAGGGACTTCCTTTATTTGTTTACCTTTTTTCTTTTTCTGTCATGCCTTATTATGTAGTGCCAGAAGAATTGATATGAAACAAGTACTTTTTTTTGTAGATATATGTGTGCGCATGCCTTATCCTTAAGTCATCCTGGAATCCGTTGCCGGTGTCTTGCTGCTTATGGAGATGCTGTTAGTGCTGTTAAATGGTACTTTACTCTTTGAACCTTATTATCATATATTATTAATTCTACTAAAAATGGTATTAACTTTTTCTTACATAATCATAATTCTGTTGTTGATGCACTTTCCTACACAGGGCAAGTAGGCTTGGTAGAGAACATCATGATGATTTGGCACAATTTATGCTTGGGATGGGCTATGCTACTGAAGCACTTCATTTGCCTGGAATATCTAAGAGGTATACCGTGCATAATTTTAGTTTCTCCACTGATTAAGAATCACATGGCATATACCTTCTTTTTTCTTGATGGATCAAACTTGTCAGTAGTAATCTTTCTCAAGCAAATTTGTATTCACTTACAATTGTTTGTGTCCATAATCCATATTAGACGTGTTCGTGCATGCAAACGTACACAATTACATTGTTAGTTTGTACATCAGACACCTTTTATGTGTCAGATTAAATGCTTATAATTTCTTATGATAATCAATGAAGTTCAACTAATCCCAACAGCAATTACGTGTGTTGAGAGCATTTTATTGTTATTATAATGCATGCTTTTCTTTTTGGAAATCTAATTATTATTGTTGCATTCTAATGCATGCTAGAAATTTCTCTGTAGGTTAGAGTTTGATCTAGCAATGCAGAGCAATGATTTGAAAAGAGCACTTCAGTGCCTTCTTACGATGAGCAACAGCAGGGACATAGGGCAAGATGGTACTGGTCTTGGTTTGAGTGACATTCTTAACTTGACGGCAAAAAAGGAAAATGTTGTTGAAGCTGTTCAAGGAATAGTGAAATTCGCAAAGGAGTTTTTGGACCTCATTGATGCTGCAGATGCCACTGCACAGGCTGACATTGCTCGTGAAGCTCTCAAGAGGTTAGCCGCTGCAGGTTCTGTGAAAGGAGCTTTACAGGGTCATGAGTTAAGAGGACTTGCTCTACGCCTAGCAAATCATGGGGAGTTGACAAGGCTGAGCGTATGTAGCCTCACTGGAATATACTTCTATATTGTCCTCTTGAACTCTTTGATGCGTGTTAGAAACTTTAAGACCTCTATGTTCTGTGTAGTCTGTTGGCCCATCAATTTTGAAAATTCATGATTTATTCTTTCATAAATGTATATGTGAAACAAAAGTTCTAGTCATTCTGCATCTTTTGCATACATTGAGTTGGTTGACACATCCTAAAAAAAATTTAAGAATAGTTGGATATTTGGCTTACGTATTGTTTAATTATAATTATCTCTAACCACAGTGATTAATTATGGACTAGTGGTAGAGTCTATAAAATAATCCTTATTTTATGGGATGATTAGGGGGAATTGGTCTTGTGGGCTTAGAGTAGGGGGATAAATTTTAACAACTGTCCCTGAACTTATATAATTGCAACACTATAGTCCTTTAACTTTAAAATGTAACATAAAACCTCATAAACTTTCAAATTTTGCACAGTAAAATCCCTCTGACTTTCAATTACTGATGTTTCAGTTAGAAACTGATGTTTCAGTTAGAAACTGATGTAAATAGCTCCCGCATAACACTTAGTCAACATTTCTCTCTTCTCTCTTATGCAAAGTATAAAATTATTCTCTTTATGCTTGAAAAATTATTCTGTCTATAGAGAGAAAAATGATTCAATTTACACATGGCTTGAGACAGAAAAGAAAAATACTGACTAAGCTCCATGTTGGAACTGTCCAGGTCAGCGTCTAACTGAAAAACTGGTAATTGGAAGTTAGAGGGATTTTACTGTGCAAAATTTGAAAGTTGAGGGGGTTTTATGTTACATTTTTAAGTTGAGGGGCTGTAATGTTACAACTAGATAAATTCAAGACAGTTGTCAAAATTTATCCTAGAGTAGGGCCTATTAAAGTATCAATAGAGAACTCGAATCTCTTGACCTTTGCTAATGGGGTTGAATGCGATTATTGTATTTGAAGACATATTGGGCTTTCATCTTATTTTTCTAATATCTATAGAACTTTATCACTTGGGGATTTTTCTACATGACATTAGAATAGTGATTCATATTTTTGCTATATAAATTTTCCCTTACGAGACTCTCTTGTCAATATCAACCCATGCTATAATTCCCTTCACCTATTAGCATTCCCTTGACAACATCCATCGACATCTCCGTGCTCTTAAATCACAGTCTTTTCCTATTCACTTTACGTGCAAACTGGGAAGTAGATTCACCTTCTTTATATTATCTTCTACCACTTGCCCTTCTCTTACACACCTTTTATGATCATGAGACTTAATCCCTTCATCCAGAGACTTAAATAATTCCCTTTTTATTCATCACTTGAATCATGCAGAGGAGCCCATTAGGATTGCCCACTTTTTCTCCCTTGCCCCTCCCGAATTCATCCCATTAGGTGTTACTTGTACGCAACACTACCTCTCTGTCCTCCTTGACATTAAAATGAACCCTCATCTACACATGATAAATCAAAATTTTGTGTCAAGAATGTTCAAATAATCCATTACATAGTGCATTCAAAACCTATATATGATGTGATCTTTCTACCATATGCATTCAATTTGCCTTAATTGGAGGATAGTAATAGTATGGCAAAGTGTGGGGTATTACTGAGTTTTTTTCAATGTGCTAATATTGCTGCAGTGAAGAAATTTGACATTGTGTATTGGGGGAAGAGTCTGTTGAAATGTGGCCTTAATTTCTGAATGTGGAAGATTTCTTCAAAACAACTGTTGTAAGTTGAACAGTGTTGGATTGTGAAATTCCTCTTTGGGGTGGTTGACTCTATTGATTTAGCAAGATCATCTTGAAAGTAGTATATGTTGTTCTTGGAAAGATAAAAGGAGTAATATGAGAATGGAGCACATGGTATCTGGATAAAAGTTGATCTTACTCCTAGGTTTTAGTAAATTACGAGGTCTCTTCTTTGATTTTAGTAACGATGTAACGGTTGTCTATCTGTAAGTGTGGCTTTAAGCATTCTTAGTTTCAGTTAGTTGATATGTTCTTTATGCTGTAGTGTTTTGGACTTGGGTGTACATTCTTTTACATTTGTATGCTGATTATATAAATCGATTACCCCTTGCAGACCCTTTGAAATTGAGAACATACACAAAGGAGATAGAATCCCTAGAGGGAATGGGAACTGAAATATACTAGTCTTGCATTTATAGGAATATGAGACTCATTCTTAATCTTGGCAATATTGCTGAAGTTTTGAAATTCATGTGCAGTGAAGCACATAGGATAGTTGGAAGCCTGGAAAATAATTAGGACCAGAACCCATTGACCTTGGCTGTCCTGGGAAATTGTGACACTGCATCTATTTTAATTGTTGGTTCTTGTATGAATGATATTAGTTGCATTAGCATTTTCCTTGAACATTTACTTAGTAAGTCTTGGGGCCTCTTGAAAATGGAATTTATGTGCTTTTGAAAAATACCGGTGTTCAGAAATGGTAAAAGAAGACCCAAAATTTTGTGGACATTGTATTGTCAAATTTGTTGATTCTGAGATCCAAACATATCAAATGAATTACATCAAACATGTATGCCTAGTGCTTACTCATTTCATATCAATATCCTTGTGATGTCTATTTTTTTCTCTATTTTTAAAAGCAATTCTGTTTATGAACTGCAGGGTTTGGTAAACAATTTGATTTCAATTGGCTTGGGACGTGAAGCAGCATTTTCAGCTGCTGTTTTGGGAGACAATGTTCTCATGGAAAAGGCTTGGCAGGATACAGGGATGCTTGCAGAGTCCGTACTGCATGCCCATGTACGGATTGTTTAATTTACACAGGTTCTTTTTAAACCCTGAAATTAGTATCTAATTAGTTCATATGTCTCCAGGCTCAAGGGCGACCAACACTTAAAAACTTGGTTCAAGCTTGGAACAAAATGCTACAGAAAGAGCTTGAACATGGCCCATCAACAAAGACAGATGCTGCAGCTGCATTTCTGGCTTCCCTCGAGGAACCCAAGCTTACAAGTTTGGCAGATGCTGGGAAGAAACCACCACTTGAAATTCTTCCTCCAGGGATGCCATCTCTTTCTGCTTTAATTACTAATCAGAAAAAACCTGGTCCTGGCACACAAAGTTCACAGCAGCAACCTAGTAAGCCATTACAATTAGAAGCACCTCCCACTGCTAACTCTGAACCAGCAACTGCATCAACTCCTGCCACAACTACTGCTGCAGGACCAGAAAATGCACCTCCTAGTTCTACACCAGATGTAGAAAATGATCCACCGCAATCAGAAGCAGGTGAACCTCATGGTTCTGTTGCTGATAAAGCTCCTATCTCATCCTCAGGGAGTAATCCAGATCTAGTTACTTCAGGGGAAAGCAACACACCAACGTCTACACGTAATACAGAATCAAAAGAGGTACCACCCCAAATACCAAATAACCTGGGATCAAATATTCCAAGTACCATGCCCATGAGTGATGCTCTTGCTTGAATATAAAATTTGAAACCCATTAGAGAGAATTGCGTATTGGAAATTCTTTGATGATTCTTTCACTCCTAAAGTAAGTCTGAATATGGACCATTACAGTGTCTACAACACTACATATATAGAATTGCGAGCAAGAGATTTAGTTTCATTGCCAGTTGAATTTGTGCGTGTATACTTTATCAGGTGATTAGATCTCGTATGTTCATATGATTTATCAGAGAACTTTTTCAGGGCCTTGATTGTTGCACTGTGTTTTCTTTATCTGTAACTATTTCAGGCTTGCGGTGTTGTACTACAAAATTTTCCAACTTTTTTTCGTTTGAGATACCAATTTACAATTTATGAGCAGGTTGAGTTGTAAGTTGCCTTATCCTTTTTAAGATCTAGACCATGGAAATTCTATTCATACTGTTATATAATAATAATAATAATAATAATAATAATAATAATAATAATAATAATAATAATAAAATTGGCAAGAAACTATTCTGAAATTAGGTTTTTTGCTCTGATCTAGAAGATCTTGGGTAAGCCAAACCATTGTGCCATGCTAGTAGCATGCTTTTGTTATGTCCATTTTCTTATATCCAAAAGAAGGATGGCTTCATGTTCAATTTCACTCTGTATGTATTGGAGATAATCAATTTAATTAATTTTTTATTTTTTGTTTAAATTAGTTTAAAAAAAATTAAGAAAATTAAAAAGTTAAACTGCTTGATTTTTGAATTAATTTAGCTCGAATATCAAGAAATTGAACTCGTCGTTTTTTGTTTAAATCAAAAATTTTAATTCAAAATTTTTAATTTTTAGATTAAATTGATTATAAATTGAAACTTGTTATAAATTACACATTTCTAATAAGGAAAGGGATGAAATTGAACATTAGCCAAATAATGATCAATATCAAAACCGATCCGTTTTTATTCAATTGTTTTATCTCAGAAGGATACACACCAAAACTACAAGGCTCAGAAAAAGCCAAGTTATTCTTAAATCTTCATAATACAAGCAGCTAAATTTGATTAATTAAAGAATCAATACCAATACTACTGCTTGTTGGCTGCCAAGGAACGCATGTAGCTGAGACTAGCAGTGAGGTAGTTGACAATCAGATCTCTTGGTGGAAGGATTTGTTTGATTATTGGAATTTCAATGAAGCTGTGAGTCCATTGATGGAGTGCTGGAAACTTCTCAGCATCAACCAATTTCATGCCGCCAACTTCTTCCATAACATTCAGCCAATGAGGGATCCAACCCATTGCAAGATCCAAATAGCCTATTTGCTCTCCGCTGAAAAATTTCTTCCCTTTTATTTGTTCCTCAAGAAATGCAAATGATTCAAGTGCAGATTCTATAGCTTTCTCCTTTTGTTCTCCTCCTTTCCAAAAAGACTCAAATGCACCAATCAAACACTGCACTTCAAAAGTTAACAAATGAAAACTGTGGAAATGATTCCAATTCATATTGGTTTCGGTTCAATATGGTTTGATATGATTTTGGTCCAATTTCAATTTGATTCGTGGTTACACGGATTCTAATGTAAAAAATTTTAAAAATTCAACATTTATTTTAAAAAAAAGAAAAAAAATTTATGAATTGGGTGGGTTTGAAACTGCCGGTTCCAATTTTATTTCAAGGAGGAAGAGAGAAACTGGAACCTGTTAGGGGAATCGAAACTGTTGACTTGGTTCAATTTTAATCTGTTCATAATTTGAACCGACTCGTGGCCAAGTTTAGATAGGAACCCAAATCTCAATATGCCCATATATATATATATATATATAGAGAGAGAGAGAGAGAGAGAGAGAGAGAGAGAGAGAGAGAGAGAGAGAGAGAGAGAGTGATGGCTACAGTCATGCTTGGAACTAAAATTGGATTTGCCAATTTGAAACTGAAATGAATTGATTAAAAATCAGATTTAAATCCAATTGAAACCGAAAAGTTTAATTGGATCTAATTTCAAATCAAAATCTGATATTTTGCTTTTATATTGAATTGAACCGAACGGAATTCAAATTGAAACTGAGGAAATCTTGTGGTTGAATCTTGGTTCTCATAGATCGCTAAATCAAAACCGCCATATATTTTATTGAAAAAAAAAAAAAGATGTAAGGAAGTTTGAAATTGAAGTACCTTCTCATCGGCAAATTTGGCCCAGAAACGAGCTGTGGCTCTATCATAGGGATCTTGAGGAAGCAAAGGATTGTGTTTCCATGTCTCATCAATATACTCAAGGATGACAAGCGACTCTGCAATCGGTTTTCCATTATGAACAAGCACAGGGACCTTCTTGTGAACAGGATTGTATTTGAGGAGAACAGGACTCTTGTTCAACAAATCTTCATGTAAGTACTCATATTCCACACCTTTAAGCTTCAAAGCCCATTCAATTATTGTGCAGAAAAAGCTTGCAGAATTGCCAATCACCTTCACTTCTCCCATAATTATATGAAAAGTTCTTGCAAAAATCTTTTGGTAAACTCAAGCTTTAATGCAGGCTTTGTCATGTACTTATAGAGATAGCTTTGATCATTGAAAAGTCCTGAAAAAAAAAAAAGAAAAAGTATATTTCCTGGAAGGAAGATGATTTTGACTTGGAAAAGTAATAGGGCAACATTTCATTGTTTAATAGACATTTAAAAAAAAATTAATTAATGGTATTTGGTGGGTGTAGTTGTTGACTAAATTCCACCAAATATGATAGGAATTTGTTTGTGTAATTAATTCCACATAATTGAATTCTTAGAATTGAAATTTAATTTTTATTTACACTAAACAAATAAATTATATGAAATTCAATTGAATTTCAAAAAAATTATGGAATTGAATTCAACCGAGTAAAGAGATAACAATATACAATCAGTTTTCAATAGTTAAAATGTCGTTTAATTATTGGATTCATCGGAAGCACTAAAAATAGTGCTCTCTTAAATATAATAAAATAATTTTTTACTTAATTATAGAAAAATGAAATCTATAATTTCAAAGAGAGGATGTATATGTATAGGGTGCATAATCTCTCTATAATACAATGTTTTTAATATGAAAAATTATTTGCTTGGCCTAGAGCTAGGTTTAAATTTAAAAAAGAAATTAATGGATTGAATTTGATGAGATTTTATTTAATACTCTCAGAGCGCCTACTCCCTCACTGTTCTCTATTAAGATGAGACTCACTTTTTATAATATAAGGAATAACGGTAAACATATGAGTATATGGTGCATAAAAAATTAGTGCATTGAGTTTTAATTTGAAAATTTAGTTTAAATTTTTAAAATTATTTGATTTTTTATTTTAAATGATTTAATCCATTTAATTTGGTTTATTTTTAAAAAAATTAATAAAACTTTTAAATGATTTAATCCATTTAATTTGGTTTATTTTTAAAAAAATTAATAAAACCAAATTCAACCTGATATTTTATTTTTTAATTAATTATTATTAGATTTCAATTTAGAATTAAAAATATGAAATATAATTGAAATTAAATTTGAAATGAGTTGGAAGTAAACCCTATAAAAGCCTAAGATGAAGTTCAAATGTACTATTCAAATTAAAATAAACAAATAAAAATTATAATCAAATTATATATTTAACAACATTATGATAAAAAATTTAAAATTTTCAATGCTATTTAGTTTCTATCTTATTTTTCAATTTATGATAAAAATATTTTAAAAATTGAATGATAACAAATTGTTAATAAATAATAATTTAGTAAAATCTAAGCAAAAAATTAAAAAAAAAATTATTAAAAAATAAAATAATATAAAAAATATAAAATCCTTCTCCCATTATAAATGCAATTTTATTATAATTTAATAAATAATAAAAATATTATCCTCTCTTTAATTAAATCTATCAATTAATATTATCCATTGTAATTTGTCTTTTTTTATTAGCAAATTTATTTTTCTTTTTCTATTTTATAAAAATATATTTTTTATATTTGTCTTCTTCCCCTTTAACTCCCTATATCATTCTGTTCTCTATTTTTGTTGGTTTTTCTTTTTTATTTTTTAAGTTGTCTATTGGTTTTAAATAATTGTTGATATATTATATCAAGGTATAATCAGTGATCTGATAATAAAAATAATAAAAATTTTAATATAAAAAAATATTTCTAGCAATACGATTGATTAACTGATGTCTACCAATTTTTCAATCATTTGATAATAATAGCCATTTTTTGATAAATAATAATTATAAATCAGATTTGATAGAATTTAATCAATCTATTTTTTTATCATTAAGATGGAGAATTAAATAAATTTTTTTTTATCATTAATCAAATTATTGTATGCGATTAATTATTCTATTTTATTATTAATTAAATCACCATTTAAATTTATGATTTAAATATATCGTATTTCATTAAAAAGTAATTCAATTAATGGGATGAACAAAATCTCTTAAAATTATGATTATAATAAAATATTTTATAATAAAAAATATTATAATTTTATAAAATTAGTATGTAAATAAAATTTAAGAAACTAAAAACAATATATCAATATTTAAATATTTATAGTATTTTTTTTTATCAAATATCAATTATAATATTTATTAATTAACGTAATTTTATTACATAAAAAACTAAAAATATAATTAATATTTTTGGAAAATAAATTAAAATTATTTTTATAAAATCAGACAAATATATAAAATAAAAAATTTTAATAAAATTAAATGACTAATTTAATAAAGTATTGCAAATAAAAATTCCATCATTTCTCTCATAAAAACAAAATTATGTATCCTTTCCATCCCTCAGTTGCTAGTTTCCTTCCCTTCTAATTTCCTTCCTTCCAAACAAACGGAGTATTTTGCTCACCCCACACATCCTCTCTCCCCCACCCCCCACGGCCCCATCCCCCCTCCTTTCCCATTCTTTCCAACCTTCCAAACACTCTCTGCACTCTGCAAGCATTAGCTCTCTCTCTCTCTTCTTCTACTTCCTCGAGCCTATAGAATCCATTTCACTATGTAGGATAATACCCAGAAAAGAACTCGTGTACAAACCCTATTTTTTGGATTGCAGAACATGATTTCCTGAGAAAAATTCCTGAAATCTGATTATGCTAATATCAATTGCAATGGTATTTGTAATATAAAAGATACACTAAAACGGAAAAAGAAAATTAAAGAAAAAGCAACAATGTCAGGAAAAGATACAGAAAAGAAAGTGGCCGATAGGTATCTAAAGCGTGAAGTGCTTGGTGAAGGTACGTATGGTGTCGTCTACAAAGCCAACGATACTAAGGTAACCCTAAGATTTCATATTTACTGCACCCATATCCGTGTTTGCTTTTATTATAGTTTATTTTTCGATTTTTACAATAAGGGTTAGAGAAATTTGCATAATTGGACTGTAAAATAGAAGAAATTTGAATTTCAATGGTTTTTGTTTGGTTTTATGGTGAAAGTTGGGCGGAAAGAAAAGGGGAATAAGGGTTTGCAAAGGTTTTAATTGCCCTCTCAATATTGAGTATATGAATAAAATGCTGGTTTTCTTAACTTTTACAGTGGTTTTTGTTTGTTCTTTTATTTCATCTGATTGATCAATGTTGGTTGTGTGCAGACTGGACAGACAGTGGCAATTAAGAAAATTCGCCTTGGGAAGCAAAAGGAAGGGATCAATTTTACAGCACTTAGAGAGATTAAACTCCTTAAAGAGCTTAAAAACCCTAATATAATTGAGTTGATTGATGCATTTCCTCACAAGGGGAACTTGCATCTTGTGTTTGAGTTCATGGAGACTGATCTTGAAGCAGTTATTCGTGATCGAAACATATTTCTTTCACCAGCTGACATAAAATCATACTTCCAAATGACATTGAAAGGACTGGCTTATTGCCATAGGAAATGGATTTTGCATAGGTATTGGCTTTGTGCTTAAAAGCTAGTTTGTGAGATTAATATATGCTAACTATTAGCTCTGATATCCTGTACTTGAATTTACAGAGATATGAAGCCGAACAACTTGTTGATAGCTTCTAATGGACAGCTTAAACTTGCGGATTTTGGTTTAGCACGTATATTTGGAAGCCCAGGTCGAAAGTTCACTCACCAAGTATGCTTCTCCTTGTGCAATTGCTGGTTATATTTTCACTTTGTAACTTCAAGCATTTTGAATTAAAAGGATTTTGATGAATAAAACCCATCATACCCTTCAGAATTAATTTCTGTCTCATACTTAGTGGCATGGGATACTGCTTAGTGGCACAGTGGAACAATGGATAATCTGTTCTGAAATCTTATGTTAACGATAAATCTTCAATAAGGAGCACCACTGAATTCTTCTTCTTCCTCTTCTTCTTTCGTATTTTTATTAATGTTAAATTTTGTTGCATTACATATTTTAGTTGATTAATCTTTTCTGTCCGAAACCAAGTTTTAGGTTGCTTATCATTTTCTGATAGATGGATATCACTTTGCATATTATATTTGTATTACTTTGTGAAGTTCTTTGCCTTATCATAATTTTTTGAATGGCTAGTAATTTGGCAAATTTAACTTAACAATGATCAGGTCTTTGCCCGGTGGTATAGAGCGCCAGAACTGTTGTTTGGCACCAAACAATACGGTGCTGGGGTTGATGTTTGGGCTGCAGCCTGTATATTTGCTGAACTCCTCCTCCGCCGACCATTTCTGCAGGTAAGCATGATTGATTTTCATGATTGGTATTTCTTTAGGATTTCATCTATGTGGTTTGTTGAATACTTGCAGAAATACTTAATAGCAAGTTTTCTGTTGTATTAATTAAATAGGATATTCTATACTTTATCCTGCTATGGTCTGTGGGGATTAGTGCTGTTTCTTGAAATTTTATCTTTTGATTTCCTTTATACTGCGATTAGTTCTATGTGGCTAATTTTGAGTGATCAAATTTGATCTTTTGTTCTCTTATTGAGTGGGGGGATTTTTTTCTCTAATCTAGTGTGAGCAACGGTCTTTTTCCCTGATTGTTAGGGATTTAAATAGAGCTTGGTAGTGAAGTCAGAAGAGATGGAGAGCTTTTAGGTGCAAAGAGAAGCATCTTTCCATTATGTGGGTCCCTTATCTCTGCCTTTTCTCCTAAAACTAACCATTGGCACTGTCACATTAGCAGTGACAACCGAGTACCAGATTGCTACCTGTCCATGTGGCCCATTTGAGATTCTGTGCCAATTCATTTATTTGCACAGCACATATATATTTTTTTTAATGAGTCTGGCAGGAGTTAGTGAATAGTTGGGTGAGCACTGGTGAAATTAGCCCTATTTTTAATAGGTAACCAATCTCTTCTGTTGGCATTGGTTCACCCTTTTGTAATCTCTTATGTTGACGTCCAAAGTCTCTTACTTGTTTTTGGCAAGCTCCAATTCATTTTCATCTATAAGTGATCTGCTCCTTATGAAAGTCCACATCCATGTTCCCATTAGGAAGAACATTCCAGTTCTATGAGATTCAATTACCTTAGTTTGTCCGTGGGAATAGTTTATATCAGCCATGTTCTTTGTACAACCCTTTGACAATTTTGGTGCATGTTATTATTTGCAAAGAACATTCTATTAGTTATCTTGTTTTCTTTATTAAAAATTTGCAATTATATTGTTGATAGATCAACAATTATCCTTGCTTGACCTTTTTTCCAGCCTACTATATATTGCTTGAAGAAATTTGTCACCAAGTTCATCTTATGGGGGAAGGCCTATCTTTCCAAAATAGTAGTGATGTAGGCTTATATTCACTTGTTATTTGATAGGAAGCTAAAACATTTTGACCGTTCTCACTTGGGGTATTTACTAGTGACAACATGTTTAAGAAGAATTGTAAGCTCTGGGTTTTCGCTTTTCTGGCAGAAAGTAGACTTCAAGAAAGCGAGAATGATGTTAGGTAAATGTAGGTTATTTATATTTTCTAATGTGAAGATTTGAAAAATTTTGGTTATTGTTATTCTAAACTTGAACACTCTGAGAACGTTTTGCAATGACATCATACATCATAAACCTTTTTGTTTTGAGATACTTGGAATGTGTAAGAAATCATTTTGTGATGGACAACGCCACTTATTTTGTTTCTTCTTATGCTGTTTAAATGTGGGTGTCCATGTTAAGTACTTCTAACATTTTGATTTGAAATGTTATAGGGGACAAGTGACATTGATCAATTAGGAAAGATTTTTCAAGCTATAGGGACTCCAACACCTTCTCAGTGGCCTGATTTAGTATACCTCCCTGATTATGTGGAATACCAATCCGTTCCTGCACAACCTTGGCGTAAATTGTTTCCAATGGCTGGTGATGATGCTTTAGATCTGTTGGCAAAGATGTTTACTTATGATCCAAAAGTTAGAATTTCAGTGGAACAGGCATTAGAGCACAGGTATGCAGAACATTGTCCATGGAAAATCCAGATTATCACTGGTTTCTTCCTCTCATCTGTTTTCCTTCTAGGTACTTCTCATCTGCACCTCTGCCTACAGAGCCGGCTAAGCTCCCTAGACCTGCCCCCAAGCAGGAATCTGTCAATCCCAGGGCTTCAGATTTTCATCCAAGGGAGGGACCCACTGTGTTGTCACCTCCAAGGAAGGCAAGAAGAGTGATGCCTGACCGTGAGGGATATGATGGAAATGCAAATCAAGTTGATAAGATTGATGAACATGGTGAAATCAGACAGGCAGCTGGAAATTATACTGACAGGAATCCGATGTCAATGGATTTTTCTATCTTTGGATCAAGACCCATGAGCAGACCCACAATTAACAGGTGAACTTATATCATTTAAGTAGTCCCTTACTCCCTTTATATTTATAATGGTTTTTAACCCCTTGTAAATTTCTAAAAACACATGAAGTCAATCAGATTACAGACATTGGTAGTTGAACTAGAAGGTGGAGTTAGGGTTTGTATTATAGCATCAATAATGCAACATCATTAATGAGTCTGGGTTAACAAACTTTATTTGCGCAGATAAGTTTTAAATTCAAATAGGGAAATCCTGCACTGCTTAGATCTATTTGTGGGCTACATGGGAGATTGTATAAACTTGTCAAAAACTTCATCATTGATCATTGCTGGAATAAAAGACCAAATAAAAGGTCCCTGAACAGAAGTTGAAACATTTCACGACAATCTATTTAGAAGACTTTAAAATTGAAATATCACTTGAAAGAAGAAAATAATTGAAAATTTGGTGGGCTACGATAAACACTGAGAATAACTGTTTTAATTATTAATTCTACCTGATGAATTCATCTGCCCCAACGTAGCACAAAATTCTACTGTCCATAGTAAGGAAAATAAATGTATCAACTTCTTGACAGTGACTTGTGGGCTTCTCTTCCCCTGCTGAAAACCCAAGAGTACAAAGTTGCTTTCACAATAATGACTTGTCAAGTGAACACATATGGTTCCATGTGGAAACATTCCTTTCTCTCAATTTATTTTGAACCGGTTCTTGCCTTGTACCTGACTTCACAAGTATGTGTATCACACATGCACTGAGGCATAAATGCGTGTAAGCTTTGGCAGAACCCCCTTCTATTTATCCTAACTCCTAACTTATAAACTGTAGGGTTTAAGGGACTAGGGGCTTTTACTAAATTCAATTTTGTCATCAAAAGTTTGGGAAGTTCACTTTTAATAAATTACGGTTAACATAGTTCGGTTGGCTGTTGGTTAAGATGGACACTGTAGGAAATCAATCCTGATTCTTAGTTTAAAAGTCTGAAGAATTTGAAGGACTATATACTCTTTTGTAGGAAAGAAAGAATGAGAGCCTTTGAGGCTTGGTGTAAAAGATAGATGGCTAAATTTGTTGAATTTTAAGTTTTTTTTTTTTATTTTTTATTTATTTTTTAATTTAATGGAGGCTCAATGAGCCGTTACAATTAGTGGGCTATATAGCGATAGGTATCCCTATCTTTTCTCACCATAAAGGTGATCCTAGTGCTTGCACTTTAAAGGTGGAGGAGGACCAATCAGGCTACGCTCTTATTGGCTGTTGAATTTTAAGTTTTATTATTATTAATTTGTGCATATATATATGCTGCCAATTTGTTTCATAAATGATTTTCCTGTTGCATATTGGCTGGTATATTAGTAGCACCCTTGTTGTTATTATTATTTTTCATCCTCAATTAATTGGAAAATATCATTTTTCTGTGTAGCTTCTGCTCTAGGGAATGACTTTTCTGAATCTTTTGTTCTGTTCATGCAGCGCTGACAGATCTCATCTGAAGAGGAAGCTAGATCTTGCATTCCAGCACCCAGAATAGAAACCATTAAAACGTTAATTTTTTACTGGATTTTGCATTTGCATCTGAGGATTTACTATTCCAGGGCATGGATTTATGAGGTAATCAATGATTCTCGAGTTTGTTGTAATTATGCAGCAGAATTAACCATTTCTTATACTTGCAAGAATCAGCCTTTTCTTGGCGTTTTCACCTAGTTATTACAAGGAAAATTTGTCATTCATCACATATTTGAAGTTGTTGCACAACCATGGAAATAGTGAAGATATTTCCATGGAAATATTGTGTTAAAAAATGGAATATTGACTTGTTTTTAACATTTTAAGAGAATTTGTTATGTAGTCCAGGATTAGTTTTTTTTTTTTTTCCCTCGCTTTTCTCACAATATTTTATACTTGAGAGTAGTTTGAACTGTGATTTGGGATTTGCTTAATTTCCAATATAAATCATGTTTATTATTTTTTTCCTGTTGACTTGGCTTAGGAGAGCAGCATAATTGGGAAGGTTTCATGGCGACTTATAAGTAATGGTGGCCATGGATTAGTTTGGAACTAGAACAGTATGGAAATTGTTCAAATGCGAATTGACGAAATTCGGTCTTGATTTGAACAGGAACCAGCTGGCCCGGTTCCAGGGCAAAATCAGACTTTTCTCTTTTTTATTTTTTTTGAAAAAAATACTTGAACCAGATCAAACTAGGTTGAAACCAGAATCAAGGGGACCCTTTTGTCCGGTTCTGGACTCAGTCTCCCGGGCCCTCGGAACTGTACCGTGGCCAGCCCTACCTAAAAGTATGTTTCTATTACTTGCTCTGCCCTCAGATTTTTTATTTTTTCTCATGGATTGATGGAATTTACTATTCAATTATAAATGTTCTCTTCTCCTCCAACTATTCCTTTCATCACATTTTGGAGTCTAATTTTCTGCATTTGATGGACCTATTTTCTGGAACTTATGAATTTCCTATGTGTAGAACATCATGAAGTGCATGAAATCAAATGAGTTTTCTTTAACATGCCAAAGCAAACTTTTATCATCATAGCCTTCAAGTTTTATTAAGCGAGCTCAAGTGCATCAATAAGGTGTTATTACAAAAGGAAATTATTCTTGTTGAAGGGAAATTTTGTTAAAATTTATGGCTCTGTTTGTTTCGCATAAAATAATGGAAATATTTTTCATGGAAATTGTTTTTTAAGAAAATATTTTTCAAGAAAATTTACATTATTTATTTATTATTTAATTATAATTTTAAACTAATGATACGTGCGTGTGTATAAGTATTTTTTTACATTTTAATAAAATTATCTTAATTTTTTTTATTAAAAAAATATTTTTTGTTAATTTATTCTTTTAACTGCTCTAAATACTTGAAATAGCAAACGGAGGCTCAGTAAGAACTTATTTTCACTCCCTTTTTACTTGTGACAATGTAGGTGCCAATCGTGGGATAATTTTTTTAGTCAAAGCCTGACTGACTTGAGAGTAAATAAATTTAAATAAATTGTTAATTGCATATTAAATATTAAATAAAAGTTAAATTTAATATATATTAATTATAAGAGTGCTAAAATAACAAAAAGATATATATATTTTTTTAAATAGCATTTGAATTTAAGACTCAATAATATATCTTAAAACCTACCTCCAAAAAGCTCACTTTTAAGCCAGGTTCAAGGGAATTCTCTTAAGGCCCCATAAAATTTGATCTTCCTAAACAAAAGACTCATTTACTTGGCTACCATGATTAATATAACTCAAAGCGCACATATTGAAGTATCACTTAAGATTAATATATTCCATAATACTACTAAAATACCCTTTTCCTAATAATAATTAAAAAAGAACCAATTTGTTGCACTATGAATAGTAATTTAAATTCTCATATAGAGTTCACATGCCACAAATTTCATTCTATGCCCATTTCACTGTTATAAATAGTCGGGAACCCAGGATTCCAATTAAAGCACCACAATACAACCTCTGTGTTCTCTTCTGATGCTAACGTGCAAATACAGTACTTTCAAATCCTAACTTTCAAGGCAAATTATGCGTAGTTCAATCTTATTTTCTACCAAAGAACAGAACATGAAAGAGGAAAGCAGAAGCTGGGAAAAATAAAGACAATAATCCTGGCTGGCCTTGCAATTTACTTTCATTTAAAACTGTCATATGTAAGTTAGACTGATGGGTATATCGTACTATAATCTACCATGAAACACATACTTTCAATCAGTTCTCTAACAATTTGCAGTGCAACAAAGTGAGACGAACAAAAAAAAAATCTATTATGTAATTTGAGTCAAACTGGTATTTAATGAAGAGTCATGAATGATGGATCTAAGCTTCTGATGCTTTTGTGTAACAATGGTCATCCAGCCACCCAGATCAACTGTGAATAATACCTCGTGGTGTAAGTGCATCAAATTACTGTCTGATAAAGAATGGCAGGACACAGATGATTTTTTTAAACCAATGAAGAAGGTAGGAACATGGCTTGGGATCTTTATAAATCAAGCTTGTTTTAACTGGGTAAAAAATTGGCAAAGCAACCAAATTAGCAAGTGCTGAAATCTCTGCTGAGCAACCTCTGTTGAAATCAATGATGAGACCAGCCCGACAATGGTATTAACCTGTAATACTGGGAATATCTATCATATATATGTAACGGGAACACATTAAGATCGAGCAGAAGATAACATGCATTTTGATTTCGTTAATGACATCTTAGTTGAATGAGACACCAAAAAATAAAAATTGGACAGGATAAATTTCCTTATCTACCCATCAATCACACAGGTCAGCATGCTGATGCAGCTTAAAAGATGATAAATTTGCCCTCAAATGAACTCTCATTTTTGGAAATCTTTCTTAGTTGTTGTCACCAGAAGCAGATTGTTCTTTGTATATTGCGACAAAAATTTAGGCTCTTTTCCTGAAGACACTGTCATGGGAAAATTTTCATGCAAGGGCGCTATATTCTCAACAAATTGAATGTTACAAAGAATGCCTAGAATCTTTAGTTAAATAAATCCATTGCTAAAAGATTTTCAAATCCAGCCACCCCACCCAACCCACCCAAACCCCTCCCCTCTCTCTCTCTCTCTCTCTCTCTCTCTCTCTCTCATTTCTCTCTCTTTTTCTTTTTTCCATCAAGAAGATGTTTAAATCCTTTTCCCTTAAAAAACATAATGTAGGGAAGAAGAAAGTTACCATACCATAACTTCAGGAAGTTTATTCCTTAAACCTTCACCATGTGTGCCTCAGCCAAAGAAGAACTAAGGTCTTCTCGAGATTGTGATCTTCTGCTCTGAAGACTCATCTGACTTCTGTGAGGAGACCAGAACGAACCCATGCTATTACTGTCAATCATCTGCCCTAAGCTACTTGAGGAATAACTATGTGATACACCACTAGTTGATGGGTATAAAGATGACTCCATAAGCTGGATGCCACTACTGCCTAGACCATGCCCCAACCCAAATGATGTTTGTTGGCTCCCAGCAATTGTTGGACTAAGTGGCATCTTTGCTCGTCCGTCCCCTGAACACAAAAGTTGACATTTCTTTCAAAGATTGAACAAGGCAAAAGAAATCCACAAGAAGATGATGATAATAGAAGACAAATGAAACAAGACCTACTAAAAAGTCATTTAAGTATAATGGTAATAAACATGATATAAAAGATGTAACCTAGAAAAAAAACGACTTTCATGAATGTGACCATCCTACACTTGACAGAGAAATTAAAAGTCCCAAAGATATTGATAAAGGGGTATAGAATGATAGGCACCACCTATAGCTTAACAAAATTGTCAAAAGGGCGTTAAAACCTCAGAAACTAATTCATTTATCGCAACATATTTTAATTTTTAATCTATGTGTTTTTGGAGAAGCACTCAAGTTCTTAGACAATAAAAACAAAAGGCAGTCACCTGGCAAGTATATGTTTACCCAATATCTTAGAATTAAATCAGGTTTTGCTTGCCTGTTTGAATGTTTCAAAACTCTACATGACTTCTAACCTTTGTATAACTCTTCAAACAAGCAACTGACTACTGGATCAATGATGCAATCCCAATGAGACATTATAAATTAAATAAAGATGGAACTTCTCCAAAACTTCCTCCATCATTAAAATTATATTTTGTCTATGTTCCACTTCCAATAGAATTAACCAAACTATGACAGCGTTGAAATTAAAACTCAACAATAAATTCCTTTCAAAAAAAGGGAAAAGAATTGTTATGTAGAGAAGGAGAAAATATAGAAAGAAGGAAAGGAATATGTAATTGGGCTAGTAGAGCAAATTAGAATTGTGGAGGGAAAGTTTGTTAGGTCTATTGAGTAGTTGTTAATTGTTTGGGAGTGACACTATGAGCAGTGACAGCTGTAGTTGTTAAAGAGCAGTCATTAGGAAATTGGAGGAGAATCTGTTATAAAAGGGAGATGAAACACCTGTATTAGACATTCTGAATTCTGATCAACAATATTCTCTATCTTCTCTCTAAAATTCCCTTCTCTCTCTCTCTCTCTCTCTCTCTCTCTTCTATTCTATTATTTCTTCTCTTTCTTCTCTGGAATATCTACTGTTAGGGCTACTACCTAACATTGGTATCAGAGCTTTGCATCCAAGAAATCAGTTGGTAATTTTTCCTTAGGGGTTGCAGCCATGACTAGATCTGTTGTGATAGGCCCAAAGATGATGCGGATTGCAGAATTGGAGGAACAAATGAGGAATTTGCAGGAAGCAACTCAAAGGAATGCCGAGGACCTAAATGATCTCAAGAAGGAGATGAAGGAGGAATTAAACAAGACTTCTTTAACAAATAATGCCATTCTGGAGGACTTGCGACAAATGATGATCACTCATGTGGTGGAAAGGAATAAGGAGGGTAGTAGTTCAAATGAGGGGGGAAGATTGGAAATCCTGATGTTAGGGTTTTTTTGTTGAAAAGGGGAAAGAAATCATCAATTCTGATTCCAATGGAGTGACAAGTGAGAATTCCTTACCAATGCCTAAGGAAACTCTGAATCTTCAAGGAAGTTCTAGTTCTGTCATGGAATCAGGCATTCAAAGCATTACACTTGGAGTGTTTAGTCCTACCCCAGAAGCAACTAATACTGATGCTTGGATTAAGGATGAAAATGAACAAACTTTTGAAGAGAAAATTTCAAGATCTCTTAAGCATTTCAATAGTCAATCAGATGGTAATAATGATCAAGATCCTACCCTCAACCTGAATTCTTCCATAAGAGATGGGAACCTCGAAGAGGAATCATTTGGGATTCAAGATGACACACGTATCAATAGTGCTGATAAAAATATTGAAACCTTAAAAGGAGAAGACATGGAAGTTTATGAACAAGAGAAGTATTGGAATCTTGGTGGTAGCATATTTGAGTTGAGATCATGTCATCATATGATACTCAAGGAGAATGAGTTTGAGATCTAAAGAAGACAGAGGAAAAAAATAAATTCCTTGTCGAGGGATGATTGCATTGGAAATTTGTACTGCAATGACAAAGTAAACTGCAAAAGTGTTATGAGATTTGATAAAAAGAATTCTGCAGAGAGCATTTTTCCTTTTACTGAAAATGTTAAGGAAAAGTATGAGATGGCTTCCATTTATGGCTGGACATCAAGTGGTATGGTGATCTTAAAGGAACAAAAATTGGAAATTTGGAGAAAACAAAGAAAGAAAGTTGGCTCTTTGTCAATTAATAGTTCATACTTTCATGTGTCTTTTCTCAAATGGAAGTTCAGACCTAGTCTTTTCTCACTACCTATGATTTGACTCATTGGCAACCAGGGGCAGTTGACATCTGCTGCAATTCTCCAATATGATCATATTAGAAGAAGAAAAAGAAGAAGAAAGGAAGGAAGAAAGAAAGAAAGAAATTCTAGTTCAAAGTGCCAGCTAAGGATGCCACTTGGGAAGATACCACATTTATCCAAAACTCAATTTCCTGACTTCCAGCATTTTTGGGGTCAAGAATGCTCTAATGGAGAGGGTATTGTTACGTAGAGAAGGAGAAAATATAGAAATAAGAAAAGTAATATGTAATTGGGCTAGTAGAGCAAATTAGAATTGTGGAGGGAAAGTTTGTTAGGTCTATTGAGTAGTTATTAATTGTTTGGGAGGGAAACTATGAGCAGTGACAGCTGTAGTTGTTAAAGAGCAGTTATTAGGGAATTGAAGGAAAATCTGTTATAAAAGGGAGATGAAACACCTGTATTAGACATTTTGAATTCTGATCAATAATATTCTCTATCTTCTCTCTAAAATTCCCTTCTCTCTCTCTCTCTCTCTCTCTCTCTCTCTCTCTCTTCTATTCTATTATTTCTTCTATTTCTTCTTTGGAATATCTACTGTTAGGGCTACTACCTAACAAGAATCTACTCCTATCCCCAATAATTAGATTTTAACAAGACAAAAAATTTTGAGTTTTTGCTTGTATTATTTTATTGCTTTATCTTTCAAGCAAAGTGTCTGCCATATAATTCCACACCAAAATCATGAAATTTATCTATTAAACTGACCAAAAAAAAAAAAAAGGATATGAGGCTTCAATTCTTGTTTGCTCACAACGTTTCTAACTCTAAGGTGACATCTACTGCTGGGTTAGTTATGGTTCATAGTCAAATTAAGCATTTTATTGCATTGTTAAGATTATGAGGAGTGGCTCTAATGCTTTGGATGGGGCTGCCCATGTGAAAACTTGGTATCTCATATTCTACAAGGAGATTCCTCCATAGGAAGCAGGAAAAAACCTTAGTAATTAAGCACAAAATTATTTCCCCTAAAAAACCGAGCAATTAAAAAGTGAAGCATGCATCTATAATAGGTTACATATATCGAATAATGCACCTTATGTGAAAGTACTATTCACTGAAATCACAAAAAGCAAAAGCAAATCAAAGGAACCACAGATCTCACCAGAACTAATAGGACTCCATCGTTGGAACCGGAATGGTGAAGGCATACTAAGAACAGACGTAGCGGATGCATTGTTATGCCTGAAAAGCAGAAGAAATGGTCTTCGAAAAATTCTTGGCATCCAATTTGCAAGACATGATATTGCACAAACCAGCAAAATCAAGGAAATAATCAAAGTGACAATAAGAACTGTTGGATGTATCCTCATTTGGAGTATTTGATAACTAGGAAGTCTCAGTCTCGGTGAAAATGCTTTCCCAGCTTCAAATAGAGCAACCCCCAGAGTCCAAGTAATACTTCCAGAACCAATAATTATTTGATCATCTGTGATATGTAAACCCTCTCTCAACAATAACACTATGTATGGTGCCCTAAAGCAGTATTGTTCAATAAAAGGCTGTGGGGAAACACTGTTCCTTGCAACTTCCCAGGTCTTTTCACAGAATTCTTGACCCTTCTCCAAAACATCATCAAGTGTAGCTTCTGAAGTCAGGTTAAAAAACCGATAAACCACAAAAAAGCCAGACATTCCATAGAACTGACCATAAGGGCGTGGAAAAATATCAGATAGAGCACAAGGTTGCAAATCACAATCAATTGCCGGACTTTGATTAGACCATTCAGACAAATTGATGGAAACTTTGGCCAGTGCACTACATTCTTCCCAATTTGGAGCACCAATAAGTTGCACAGGTACTCCTGACTTGACTCCCTTAGCTGAATTTCTTCCTACAACAACAGGACTCAGACTATTTTGTTGATTAGAAGCACACTGAGAACAGATGTATTGCTCCTTATAGCCAGATTGCAGGCAAGGGTGCTTAATTTCTATGTTCGCACTTACCAGATCTGCACTTGGAAGTGCTCTTAAAATATGGACAACAGACTTGTCAAATGCATCATTTAAACCATAGCCTGCAAGAGAATAGGCAGTGAGGTGATGATTAGCAGCTCCAATCCTAAGGTTTAAGTCAGTCTCATTATGCCCATGTTCCTTGCTCTCAAATGTCACTTGTAATGATGAGCCACCCATGTCAAGAGCACCAAATGTTGCTTTCTTTGGACTGTTCCCCAACACTCCTGTTTGATAGTTAAGGGCTATCCAGCCATAGTAAGCTTCATCCATTCCACTGATAACCTTGATCCATGCTCTCTGGCACGAGAAAGGTGATTCCTTCAGTATGGACCATGCTTTGTTTAGAAGCCATTTTGAATCAGCACTTGGCAACCTGCGAACCCCAGCTGTAGCATAAAGGAAAAGAGACGTAGTCTTATGAGCATGCTCAGGGATTTGCTTCTCAGCCCACCGAACAAGTGGCTTTATTGCAGCCTTTAAGCCAGATGTATTACGTACCAACAAATGAAGCCCAGGCTCAGTTTCCATTCGGTCATAGGCACGTCCACTTGACTTTCTAGAAAGACCCTCTGTTAGTGATTTAAGAGCAATGGGGAGACTTCTATCTTTGTTGTGATCAATTGATGCCTGATATACATAAACTCGAGTTCCAGTACTTCCACAATCAAGAACAACATAGAACTTGGAATATCCTTGAGACCAATAAGAAAAAATATATGCTATAATCAGATAAGTCAGGAAACCAAGCAGTAGCAGGCAGAAAAGAATCACGACCAATCGCACCCACTTTCTCCATAAAAATGGGGTTCTGCCAGACAATGGTTTCTCCTTTGAAAAACTTGATCCAGCATTTTCTCTCTGCAACAAATAAGGCTTCTTATCAATCCCAATGTTACAAGCACCTTCTTCAAGATCAAGTCGTCGATATGATGAGAAATCTTGGAGAGATGAAGAAAGACGCAAATTGTTTTTGTGGACAGAGTTGGCAAAATCAAAGCCATGATCATTGGTTTCTGCTGGAGGTGGTGACAATCCAACTGATGTATATGGAACAGCAGAAGTCTTGGAGGCTGAGAAATGACTTGTTACAGCAGAAAATTTATCTGCTATTCTACCAAACACCATTTTTGCAGAAATAATTTACTGTATATGGAAATTGATGCATTTGATTCATCGAAGGCTAGCAATCCAGTTGCTTAAGAATTATGTTCCTCCTCTTAACCCCAAACTTGAATGCCAGGGATTTGACGCAGCCAAATATCTATACAATACATAACAGCTAAATCAAGAAATGAATAGAGAAAATAAATAGTGAAAAATCTTGGAAAAAAAAATATGCAGTATACAATAGCTGAATCAAGAAATGAATGGTGAAAAATCTTGGAAAACAGGAGTCATTTTGACACGTTTTGCAGGCAAGCTAGTAGCAGTAATAATGGATGGAAAATAATGTCAAAAAGGAGTTACTACTGATTTGTTTTAGGTCTACACTTTAGCGCCTTTGGTTCTTTCTGCAACACATTACTATAGTGAGTATCACTCAGAAGTTTTAGGCCAAACACCTTAACACTATTAGCCCATGCTGATATGGCAGAGCACAATCAAAAAAGTATTTTTGTTATCTCAAATTCTAATCTCCATAGTGTGATTCAAATTCAAGATTCAAGGCTAAAGGCTACAAGCAATTGAAAGCAAAGAATAATCACAAGCTGCTGTTATTGCCCATAACTAATCAATCTTATCCGCCATTATTTTCACCTCCAGTTGATACAATCACAGCAATTACAAAGTTTCCAATTCCTTTAAAATCTAACTGAAATTTTAGATCATGATCACCCCCAAAAAAATAATAAAATTTGCTTAAATATCATACAACAAAATGGTGAAAATCTGCAGAAAACAATCTCACAAATCTAAAAAGAAACCCGAAGGAAATCCTCTAAAATACCAAATTCATAAAAAACATTGATGAATAAACACATACAGAATAAATCAAAATGCCATTTAACAGTTTCCCATTCAAACATCAAATTCAAACAAAATTTTGGGGCTTTGATCTATTCTTACGAGTATAAAAGATGGAGTCGTACATTGGTGTTACGGCATTCAATATCGGAGCAGAGGAAACCGAGAATAAATTGAAGAACTTGAACCGCCGATCGAGTGACACCTCAGCATCGTCGGCGTCGTCGGTGGTTGAGAGGTTTAAGAACAGAATATTGCGGAGAACAGAGAGAAAGAGAAAATATAGATGATGAGAACTTAATAATCCAAGTCATATTTCTATTTATTTTTCTAATTCATTAAATTTATTTTTTTAAGTGGATTTAAATTTAAGTTATAATTAGTGATGTAATGGACCCACACTTCATTAGTCAAATGCCACATCACTCTATTATTTACTTATTTTATTAATTATCAAAAAAATTCATACATATACATATATTAATAAAAAAAATTAATATATTTCAAAAAAAATTATTATAATTTTTAATATAATTTATTGTATTTTATATTGAATTTATTATAATTATATATACCTATTTAAATATCAATATTAATTATTTTTTCCTTAAAAAAAATAATGTTAACAATATTTTCATATATGCTTCATAGATTTTTTTTTCATTAGATTTCTCATGAGTTTGAATCAAAACTTTATAAAATATAAATTATTATTATTATTATTATTATTATTATTATTATAATTAATAGAAATGTTGATATTGCTAATATAATTAAAATGGTATAAAAAAAATTTAAAGGGTTAAATTAATTTTCTGCAAGAATGAATAAAGCATTAAAGGATATCATTGATTGAGATAAATTTATGACATGATCTTAAAGTCTGTAGCTTATCTGGTGATAGGGGTATGCAGTTTTCGGTTTAAATTGAAAAATTGAATTGAACAGATTAATTCGGTTCAATCGGTTTGATTTTAAAATTTAATCGGTTTATAATTTTGATAATTTTGGTTAATCAGTTCGGTTCGGTTATTTTCATAAAAAAATTAAAAAAACTGAACCGAACCGAAATTATTAATATATATAGGAAATCGAAAAAAATCGAATTAAATTGAATCGAATCGAATCGAACCGAACCGAAATCAAAGAAAACCGAACCGAACCTAAAGATTTTTGAGTTTTGATTTCTAATTTTTTTTGTTTTTATGTTTTTATTATTTAGATTTAATGTTAAAAATATGAAATTTTATAAATTTCAGTTTGATCGGTTTAAAACCGAACTGAACTGAAATTTATCAGTTCGATTCGGTTCGATTTTCTCTTATCAATCGGTTCGATTCGATTTTTAAAATTTTCGATTTTTAATTTTCAGTTTTATCGGTTCGGTTCGGTTCAGAACCGAACCGACCGTTTGCACACCCCTATCTGGTGATGTGAGGTAATTGCAATAAACGAGACAATCAATTCTGCCATAATAAATTGTGCTTGAACTTTCAGTGCTATAGTTATGATTATAGTGAAATGGTGTTTGTTTCTTTTTAGCTAAATCAACTTCAATCTAAGCAATTTGAGCTTTTTAGTTTTTTAATTTCTGACTTATTTTGATCAAATTTATAACAAATTTTTTATGTAGGCTTTTTTCCCCTTATTATAAGATATTTGTAAATTAATAAATCTGCCATATTTCATTTGGTTCAATCATAAAAGGTATATCAGGTTCAAGTCTCACTTCTTTAATCTTATTATAATAATAATAATAATAATAATAATAATAAAAAATCTATTTCTTGAGCAAATATTGGATGATGGAATATAGCATAATTCTTTTTGCAATTATCATTTAGGAACAGAATGTGGGCTTCAGCATATGCTTGGATATGCTTCTATTAAGGCTACTTTTAATAGGGGGTAATGTAATTAAATATTTTAATATTTTATAATTAAATATTTAATTATATTATATTATATTTAATTATGTTCTATTAAATATGGGCAAAATTTTATTTGATAATCTAAAAAGCTTATTTAAAACGGCTTTTTGGAAAAACATTTTAAAAATATTACAAAAAAGTTTTAAAAGTTATTTTTATTATTTTAAAATTTTTATGATTAAAATATTTTAAATTTAAATTAAAATCAAAGCTTAAAATCTTTAATAAACATTTGTAAAATTATATTTTTCTCAATAATAACTCAAATAATAATACAAACAGACATGCAGCCTAAAATCTTTAATTTTTTACTTTAATTAGAGATATTTAAAATTTTCAATTTTATTTTTCATGTAATGGCCCGGCCCACTAGTAATATTGTCCGCTCTGGGCCGAAGCCCTCACGGTTTTAAAACGCGTCAATAGGGGTTAGGAACCTCCATTTTATGAACCCAGCATCTCTCCCGTGTTTTATCGATGTGAGATTTGCCTAGGGTGTTACAATCCACCCCCCTTATGGGACTCAGCGTCCTCGCTGAGGTTTGCCCCACCATCGCTCAAGGTTGCACGCGGAGCGGCCACCCCCCTTATGGGACTCAGCGTCCTCGCTGAGGTTTGCCCCACCATCGCTCAAGGTTGCACGCGGAGCGGCTCTGATACCACAAATGTAACGGCCCGGCCCACTAGTGATATTGTCCGCTCTGGGCTGAAGCCCTCACGGTTTTAAAATGCGTCACTAGGGGTTACAACCACCAACTTATAAACCCAGCATCTCTCCCGTGTTTTGTCGATGTGGGATTTGCCTAGGGTGTTACAATCCACCCCCCTTATGGGACTCAGCGTCCTCGCTGAGGTTTGCCCCACCATCGTTCAAGGTTGCACGCGGAGCGGCTCTGATACCACAAATGTAATGGCCCGGCCCACTAATAATATTGTCCACTCTGGGCCGAAGCCCTCACGGTTTTAAAACGCGTCAATAGGGGTTAGGAACCTCCATCTTATGAACACAGCATCTCTCCCGTGTTTTGTCGATGTGGGATTTGCCTAGGGTGTTACATTTCAATTCGATTAAAATAATCAAACAGGTTAAAGTTTATTTTTAAAGGCTTTTTATGTAAAATGTTATTAATTTTGTGGACTTTTATGGAATATTCGGTGGTTTTTATGGAATTTACATTTTGTCCAAATGGTCAGAACTTATACATTAAAATGGCTCAATAAAGAAAGTCCAAAATAAGCCCAAATTGGAAAATCACACATAATTGAATAAAAAAATTTTTTATTTACAGAAAATATTTAGAAAATATTTTTCACATTTTTTAATATTTGAGCACTAAAAAAAATAAATAATATTTTTCTGGTTAAAAGAAAAATTAAGTCATTTTTAATGAAAATAACTTCCTCTTTAATATTTTCCTGATTAAAAGAAGAAGTCATTTTTCATTTCATAAATTTTGATAATTTTATTGAAATGTAAAAATATATGATATAAATATATATTATTAATTTAACATTATAACTAAATAACAAAAAATATTTTCATGTATACACAAATTATTTTCTGCGAAACAATAGAGCTTTAGACTCTGTTTGTTTCACAAAAAATATATGAGGCACTCAAGAAAATGAGTAAATCGAAAATATTTTCCTGGTTAAGGAGAAAACTAAATTATTTTTAAAGAAAATAAGTTTTTCTTTTGAAAAGAAAAAGTTATTTTCCATTTTATAGATTTTGATAATTTTATTAAATTAAAAACACTTTTATATACATAATATAAACACATACTATTAGTCTAACATAATATAAAAATAATATAAAATATTTTCATAGAAAAATATTTTTTTAAAAAATATTTTCAAAAATATTTTTCATTATTTGGTTGCAATATTTATGTGTTTATGTCATGTATGTATAAATATTTTCATATTTTAATAAGATTATTAAAGTTTAAAAAATAGAAAAATGAGTTACTCTTTTAGTTTTCCCTTTGATTAAAAAAAATAACTATTTTTCGAAGTATCCATATATTAAAAAATATAAAAAATACTTTTAAAAAAGATTCAGTGAAATAAATATATTACCAAGTGACTTACTCTTTTTCCCCTAATGGATGGAATTTATTATTCAATTATTAATTATCTATATTTGATATTCTCCCTTTTCCTGATCAACTGAAAATCAGCACATTTTATTTAAAAAATAAAATAAAATCATCACATTTTGGTGTTTAATTTTCTGCATTTGGTAAAGACATTTTGCTCAATATCTACACATAATTGGGACTAAGGAATTTCCTTTAATTGAGCTGTTAATGAAAAAAAAGTGTCAAGAAAATATTAAGTCATTATTTAATTCAAACGCTCTACTTTTTCAGAAGTGAATTTTTCAAGAAATAACTTATCCTTATGGAATTAAGTTACTTCCTGAGAAGTGAAGAAAATTACTATATTGAGTTTTCAAGAAATTAAGATAAGACACTAACAAAATAAAATATATTTTCATACTTCCTAGAAATTTAAAGTTTTCTAGTCAAGTTACCTCCAACCAAATAAGGCCCCAGTAAATACTTGTTCTTGTACTATATATATATGGTTTTAATTGACTCAAATTCAAGATTTTCTAATTTTAAAACTCATTTGTTGTCACACCTTACCCCTTTGTAAGGTATAACATGATCTCGTAGAATACCTAATGAACTACCGAACTTCACCTACCGATAACTCATTAAGTACACTACAAGTGATTTTGAAACTATTTTCTTACTTTTTGGAAGTGGTGAGCATTTTTTGTAGGAACTAAAAACATTTAATTAAAGATTAAAAGCTAGTTAAAATTGTTGTCTATTTTATTTTTCCGCAAATTCTAGAAAAATTTCAGCAAAGTGCCGGCAGTAATTGAGAAAAACAAAAAATTTTTATCTGTAGAAAAACACTCCCAATAATAATACACTTCACTAATTCAACCACTAAATTCAATTCAACACAATTTCTATCATTCTCCACAATTCAAAATAAAATTTTATCTCAATAGTTCAAAATAAGAAATTTACATTTATAGTTAAATCCAAAAGACAATAGTATTACACATTAACTGTACAACTGCTCAGTTACAAAAGTACATATGAATTCAAAATTATTTACATCAAGAAATTACAAGAGTATAATCAAACACCCATACAAAAGTCTCTGGGTAGTCCCCACAATCAGCAGCTCACTCTGCTGCTTTTTCCTTGCCTCTATCTGCGACAGCAAAAGGAGCTATCGCTGAGTATAAAAATACTCAGTGGTGCACAATAATATGTAAAATGCATAATATAAAACATTTATGAACAATTCACAATTCAAAAATCTCGCAATCACATTGCACAATTTTTCAAAGCTCATTATAGCACAGTTTTGGTCAAACAATTTAATAAATACAATGTTATCAATTCATACACAATTTAAGCCATGACATAAAATTTTCGATCAATATTGTGTTGTACACCACGACAAAGCAATCTACATCCTCACTAATCGAAATCAATGAGGGAGGTGGCTAGCTAGTTAATGAGTACTCATCCGATCTCGACCTTAACTGGTAAGTTAGAGAGAGAGGAAAATGAACGATTTCAACCCCATAAATAGAGGAGGAATAATGTGGTACTGTCATGCTAAGTGTGAATACAAAATCAATTTAAAACAATTTATTTAAATAATTTGTGAGAAATCTGGTCAATTTCCAAAGTCATATTTACAATAATCAATGGCAACACAATTCATAATTAACTCAAAAATCAAATTTTCAAAAATCATTTATTTAAACAAAAATTACTGTGCACAGACCTGATATGAGTCGCCTCTAGGCCTTGACTCAGTCCCTTAGACCTTCCGGGTCTTTCTCAGCTAAAACACACAATTGACAGTGTTTCAGTATTTTATCTCACAATAAATCCAAAATTAATTCATATATGCTCAATGCTGGCCATAACATGCTTAAACTAACGTTATTGGATATTTTCATTTTTGGGTTACTATTAATGGTTACTATTCAAGTCAAAATATTGACTTTCTTATACTTAATAGGTATGGGAAATCCAATTACATCCACATATCACATTTTGGGTGCCTAATTTGTTAGTTTTGATTGTTTCTTCAAATTTTAGGTCTCCTAGGCCCAATTGCAAATTTTCAGATTTGGTGTCTTGTATTGCACTGTTCCATTGGTCAAGTTTCTTTGGAAATTTGGCTAAATATTCTTCATAAAAGTTGTTCCTTATTGTCTTAGTTTTAATTTCCTTTTTGAATCACTCCATTTGGAGTTTTGTAACCTAAGTTATGGCCATTTGAACATGGTTGGCCGGATTGGTCTAATCCAGATTTCTAGGCACCTAATTTGGTTCTGGCAGTTTTGGACCACTAAATTTAGGTGGCAAAATAATTGGGTTATGGGCAGAATTTGGGTTGGTGTTCTTCATAAAAGTTGTAGTACAATGTCATACCTTTCTAATGCCACAAAAATTAGGTCATTTGGACCTGTATAGCCCAAGTTATGGCCACACTTGTTCATTTGGTCATTTTAGTACAGTGGCAGTACACTACACCCGAGTGTGACCTAATTGTTCACTAGGTTATGGTCATTTTCTGGGCATACTTCCTAAGTGAAAAATGTGCCATTATGTGTTTTTTTCATCCCTAATTGGCCTTACACCAATTGGGTTGATAAATTTTCAGTTTTGGTCCCTGAAAGGGACCTAGGTCAAGCTGCCAGAATATGAATACTAACCAATCCGAATTACAATTTGGTTCTACCAATTCACACACACCACAAATGGTCTCAATTGACCATTTCTCAACTCAACTAAGGTCAATTGCATCAATTGACCATTTTCCCAATTTTTCCCAAATTTTCAAAATGTTTAATAACCCTAATTACATAAGTTTAAAATCTAATGAAATCAAAGTGTGTATTCAATGTCTACATACTTAACTCAACCTAAATCACCATTCAATTGCATCAATTTCATTCAATTCCAACTCCAACTTTGGCTGGCCGAAATCCCAATCAATCCCTCTTAGGTGTTTTCTTTTGAATTTTAAGTTAATTTCTAGGTTAATTGAGCCAAAAACACAAATAATAAACTTTAATTTTCAAATTGCTTACCTTCACTTGAATTCCAATTCTTCAATTTCACTCTCTTTTTCCTTTTCTTTTCTTCTTCAATCTCTTTCTCAAGTGAGGTTAACAAGGTTTAATGGAACAATTTGGGGGCAAGGTAGGGTTAAGTGGGAGTTTACAAGCTTGTATCAAGCTTTCATGGAGGAAGAATAATGGTGGAGAGAGGAGAGGAAGCTGCCGATTTTAGTGAAGAAGAAAGAGTGATTTTTTTGTTTTAATTTTAATGTATTTTGTCTTTAATAATAATTTTTGACTTGGTCAAAAATTGGCTAAAATTAAAATTACTTATTACATCATGTGTGATGTCATCAACATGATGTAATAAATCACTTCTTCCAATTTCTTTCTTTTTCTTCAATTTTTTCATTTCTTTAATTAAATTCTCTATTCATAAATTTTTATTTTTCCGATTTTATTGGACAGTTAGGTCAGGAATTAGCTCTAGGGGTGAATTGACCAAATTGTCCCTCGCTGGTTCGATCCGGTTTGCAAGTTATTCGATATTTCTTCCGGGTTCCTGACCTAATTATTTGACCAGCTTAACAATTCTTTTCTGTGATTTTCTCTTTTCTACTGTGTTCACAATAGTCCTAAGGACAACGGCGTCACATTTTCTGATTCAGAATTCGGGTTACGATGGCCCTCGCAGTCTCTTCCCGGGAAGGTCACCCATTGCTGTGACTCCCGGCTCATTTAACCTTTCATGTTATGTTTTTCTCATTTACACTTACCTATCTGGTAATCACTAATTAGTTTCATTCCAGGCTTATCTATGTGTCTTAAATGTGGTTCTAATCCCCTTAATTATCCGGAACGACACCGGTTACCAAAACAGTAAAATATACCAGGCTATGCAAATAGAGGTGTTACATTTGTACTTGCACTATTTTTTCATTAGTATAACAAAGAAAGATTTCATGTAATTTCTTGTATCTTATATTCTTTTTTGGTTCTAATCTTGTTAAATTGTAACTATATTTTCCTCTAAAGCTCATTCGTAATTTAGGTTATAGTAGAAATATTCTCATCGGTCGGTCGATTATAAAATATTTTTTACTCACATAAATGTTAAATTATGGTTCATTCTTATAATTTATAAAAGGTTTCACATATATGCGAGTATAAGTTTTAGTTTACAAGAACATTGAACAAGTTTATGTGTTGATATTTAACAATTCTCTCCCTTCCTCAAACCAATAGGAATTCTTTTCCATATGTCAAGTATTAAGGGTGGAGATAGTGGACAATTAAGGGTCAATATATACATAAAACTAACTAATTTCTTTCCTCTTCCTCTCTTTCCTAATTTTTTTTATGCACTTTCAAAATTTTCACACTTTTAATATTCAGGGTTAGAACTTTATTTTATTTTTAATTTAGGGACTTATACTTTCAATCTTTTACAATTTAGAAATTGGCCTATGTCTAGAGCTGACGTGGCACTACTTTGATGATGTAGCACTGAAGTTAGCATGCCATGTTACACCCCTTACCCGTCTACAATGTAGCCGAGTAAGATATGCCACTCAGTGTGCCGGAGCATCAATTCATATTTCCATTACAATTTATCCCTTTTAATTCATTTATTTACAATTTTTGATAAATCTGAATTTTTCCGCAATGTTTATAGAAAATCCGGCAGAGTGCCGGCTGTAATTTGGAAAAACAGTTCTTCTGAATCTGTTAAAAACACTTCCAATATAATCATAATTTCAATCTCAGTCAACCACCAACATATTTTCAACAATTTCTCAATTGACTTCAATATCTCAAAATTTAATTCACTTCATATCATACTCAATTCAATAAAAGATACGCAAATTTATTTCTGAATATAGTTCATAAATAATTACATCAAAGCATAATTACATGAGTTTATAATATACATTACAAAAGTTTACAAAATATAAAAGTTCAAAAGTAGCCTAATGTCCTACCAATGCACTACAAATGTGAGGTGACTCTGGACTCTGTGTGCGGATCTGAAAGCTCACCCAGTATGAGGTTTGCTGGACTCCCCAGCTATATCTCCAGTACCTGCACGTGGCAAAAGCGACGCGCTAAGCAATTCTGTTTAGTGGTGATAATATAAAATAACATAATTAAAATAAAGTAAATATGCAGAATATATGTTTATATTTTTGGTAGACTTAATTTCTGACATTTATTGCAGTATTATTCGATTAAAATTTTATAAGATTCATTATCATTGCTCGAGTAACCCCTACTAGTCGACTGGATTGGATAAATGGGTAAATTGGCACTGGGTACTAAGTACATTGGACCATCACACCATCGGTCATATTGTATCTCCCGGTGTGCAACAGAATAGCTAATAAGCTGTAATAATTATCAGAGATAAAACCCAAGTATAAAAACTCAATCAACATAGCCAAAGGCTATTTTATCACAGAATGGCACGTGAGGCCATAAAATACAGAATGGCATGAAGACATATGCAGTACTGCTAACAGAACCCTATTGGCATGCCAACCTATCCAAACCAATCTTACTAAGTGTACTAGGGCATGTTACACTCATAATTTATACAATTCTTGAAATTTAAGTTTAGGTGTTACTATTCATTTTATTAGTCAATAAAAATGTTGACTTTTGCATATACAATAGATAAATTGGTTTTAATACTCCCAATATACCACATTTTGTATTCTAAAATTGTGGGTATTGGTTGCCAATACCATTTCTAAGCTTAATGTTAGTTGTTCAAAATTTTCAAATTTCAAGCATTGTATTTACTGTTCCATTAGTTATTTTTGCAGTGGGAATTTGGCAAAGTTGTCAACATGAAAGTTGTTCCTTATTGTGTCCAGTTACATTTCTTTTTTGAATCACTCTATTTGGAGTTTTGTATCTCAAGTTATGGCCTAAATACCATGACTGGCCGGATTGCCAACTTCCCAGATTTTATGGACTGACCAAATCTACAGTGTTTTGTACAGTGACTGCAGGTCACCTTTTGAACATGTTATGATCAAAATTTGGGTTAGGTTTCTTCATGAAAGTTGTAGGTATATGTCTCAGATATTTGATGGTAAAATTTCAGTTCAATTGGATCTTTCTACTCTGAGTTATGACCCAATGAATAAACACTGTTCATTTGGTCATTTTACCCAGGCAGAATGCAGGTCACCCGGATTAAGGCAATCTTTAGGTCAACTTGGTTTGTTTTTTTGGGCATGGTTTCTTCACCAAAGTTGTGCCATTATGTGTCTAATTTCATGTCCAATTGGCCTTGCACCAATTTAACCTCTACAACTCCAGTTATTGCTGCCCAAACCTACTGGACTCATACTCAGTCCTGCAGGTCACCAAGGGCAGCCACACTAACTTCAATTCCCACTACACAAACCACTTCAATTCTCATTCACACATAACCAAATGGTCACTAATTGACCATTAAAACTTACTTTCACCATTGCATGATCAAAGTCTCAATTTCATACCCAAACCCTAGCTCAACCATCTCAAAACTTGCATTCACTTACCTTTCACTATCCTAAACAATAGATTAATATTAAGGGTAGCCATAATACCATTTTAATTCTAAGAAATCTCAAAACTCTACCAAGTTCAAGGCTGCTGAAATTTTAAGCAAGACATACACATGATGTTTACTCAATTTTCTTGCAAATTTGCATTAAATACCACTCCTTCAACATGAATTGAAAGAGATAAAACAAGTTTGGTCACTAACCTTTAATGGAGCTAATCTCAAGCTTGTAAGAACTCTTCTTTTACTCTACCTTTTGCTCCCAAAAGCTTCACCAAGTTGAAATATCAAGGTTTTATGTTGACACTTAGGGTTTTTGTTGAAAGAAAGCTAGGGAAATGAAGGTTTGGAAAGTTTGTTAATGGAGGAGTGAGGGAGAGCATGAGGGACGTTTTGAAGAAGATGAGGATGGCTGCTATTTTTTCTAGAAATTTGCCTCATTTTCTCTATTTTTAATGTATTATAATTTTCTTTCTTTAATTTGATTGGCCAAAGCATTTTAATTACCTCATGCTTACATAAGCATGAAGTAATAAATCCCATTATTTTCATTTTCTTTTCTTTCATTGCCTATTCATTTTTAAATAATTTTTCATCAATATTTGTTCATATTTTATGTCATATAATTCACTTACATAAATGGACAAGTTGGTCAAAATTCATCTCTGAAGACGAAATGACCAAAATGCCTTCCGTTTGACTTAACAAGCCAAAATTTTGTGTACCAATTGATTAAATTTTTCTTGTATTTTCTTAACATTCTATTGTCATTGGAACCCCAATAATCCTTCCTTGAGGTCCCAAAAATTATTTCATGAAGTTTTTCCCGGGTCTAGGGTTGTTAACGGCCTTCACCGTCACTTCCCCTTCGGGTTACTCATCACTGGGGTTTCGGCTCGTTTAACCTTAGTGCATTTCATTCCTAAAAATTTTCCTTGATTTTTATGAGCATTATTTGATTTCTTTATAACTCCCCACTCTAGTTTAATTAATTTTAAATATTCTAGCTGCCCGGACTGATATTGGTAGCCGGAACAGTAGACTATACGGACTAGCTAAAGTGAGGATGTTACATGCCACATCAGATATGGCACTGATGTTAACATACTATATTAGCGCCATGTCAGCGAAGTTAATGTGGTTAACCACTTAATCCTCAAAGTGCTAACGACGTGATAGTATAATTTTCGATTTGTAATGAAATTTAATTCAATTTTTAAATTAAAAATTGCATTTAGTTGAGTCCAGTATTAAAAAATACTCAACTTGTTGTTATTTCTACTTATAATTAAAATATATCAAATTTATGTTTAAATTAATTTTAAACTAATTTTTAATATAGAGTTTTTTTTTCCTCAATAGCAACTCAATTTGAAATATCAAACATACCCATAGAAAAAGAAGAGAACTTAACGTAAAGAGGCAAAAACAACAAATTTAACCAATAAGAGATGGAATATGCCAAAGCATCTCCTCTACTTCCAATAACATATTTGAACACCAAAACCCAACAAATGTAACTATGTTGTAAAGCAAGAACTTAACATCATTGGAAAGACATTGATATGGGTTTGTAAGAATGTAACAACCCAGAAAAAAAAATTTGATTTGAGTTTGGCGTGTGACAGTGGATTTTCCACTATCACTGCCAACATTTAAAAAAAAAAAAAAAAAGGTTAAAAAAATACGGGAGGAGGACCCTCCCCCCCCCCCCCCCCCATTTTTCTCTTCTCTCCTCTCCTCCCCTCTCTTCTTCTTCTTTCTTTCTCCAGTGACCGGCCGGCGACCTCCCAAGCGCCTCCCACCCGACCGGCGACGGCAAGAGCCATCAGAAACGGCAGCAAGAGAGGGAGGAGAGAGAGAAAACGCGCTCACAGTGGGCAGCGGCTTTTCGGCGGGATTCCGGCTTCATCTGACGTCCGATCGAGGCGATTCAGGTGGCGTTGGAAAGCTTGTTTCGAGAGCTTTCTTTTGATACCAATTTTGCAGAAAATGGAGGTCGGATGAGTGAGATATGGAGGAGAGAAGTTTCGGGTTTTTCAAGCTTTTTCGTCAGATCTAGGACGATCCGACCGTTAGATCTAGGACGATCCGACCGTTGGATCAACGATCCGAGACCACATATGGACTGAGGAAGAGGAGTGGAACATGATGGTATGATCAGATCCGGCAAATGTCGCCGGCGACACCGTGCGCGGTGGTTCCGGCGGTGGCTCCGGTGGCCTATGGAGATGATTCAACTTCCAGAGGCTTCCTCATAAATTTTTGGAATTTTTGAGACACAGATAAACTTCGAGTAAGACCATTTTTATTATTTCTCTGTCTGTGGAGCATAAATACAGTGTTTCTTAAACAGGAAAAATTAGAGAAAAATTCTAAGAAAAATATATGATGAAAGTAAAATTATTTGGAGATATTCTATGGTGTTTGTTGAATTTTTGAGTGATTATAGAATATTTTTGAAAAATATAGATGGATTTTAGTTAGATTTTTAGCATATGGGCATATAAGATTATTTGAAATTAAGATATTTAAATTTTATATGATTGGTTAAAGCTTGAGGATGGAGATTTAAATATGTGAATATTGAATGTGGTTGAATTAAGAATATGTTAGCTGTTGGAAACTTATGAAATTGAGTAATATTCTTGAATAAAATATTCATGGGTGATTAGAAAATTTTAATTCATTTTGCAATAGCCTTATAATATTATTAAGGATCACAGGACAAAATTTTAAAATTTTTAGAGCATGTTGAGTGGATTTTTACAAAATGTCAATTATAAGGACTAAAACGTAATTTTTAAGGTTTTGAGTATTGCTTGGTTTGGAGGGCCCAGGAGGGTCCATATAATGATAATGAGATATGAGTTGAATTTAGAAGTGTTATTTGAGCCTTTTTGTAGGTTGAGTAAGTCCCAGGTATAGAGGAAACTCTGCCGAATTTTCGGCATGAATTAGACTGTCTATTGCCTCTTTAGAGTTTTATCTTAACTTAGTACTAATAAATTTATAATTTAATTATTAGGTGATCGAAGTCAGTTATTTTTCTGCATCCAGCAGCCACAATAGTCATCGATGTACTGTGAGTAAAATATTAATTTTAATTGTAATTTCGATATTATTATATGTTTAAGCATGCCCATGCATCACTTATATGTATGTATCTATGTAGATAAACTCTAGGCACGATTTATGTTGCATTCATAACTGTTTAAGTGCCATGAATATTGTTGTGGTAATTTGGAGCAGTGTGCGTGCGTTGGCGTGCGTGTGATGTAGTGTGGACTATGGATAGGACGGGTAGACACGGCTTGAGATCTTCGCTGGGACCCAGTCCTTTAGGGTAGACACGGCTTGAGTTCTTCGCTCGGACCCGATTTGGTATATTAAGCGAAAGTCCGGCTTGAGTTCTTCGCTGGCACAGGTTGGATTTAAGAGAGCTGTATAGGGGATCAACTCCCATATATATATTATGATTGATATTTTTTGGTGTGTGAGTGCTCTAAATTATCTTTTTGTTGTTATGATGTGATAATATTACTGATGTTGCATTTCACTCCACATGGTGCATTAGTTTTAGATAGTTATAGAGATTATGGTTAAAATTGATATTTTACTCTCTGAGTCGAACGCTCACTCCTGTTCAATATTTTTCCAGGCTACAGGAGGAGTTATTTTTCAAAGCAACCTGTTTTCTTCTTCGCAGGTTTAACGTCGATTATTTAATTGTTTTACTATCTTTTTTAAAATTAAAATCTAGAACTCTGCATGTGTTAGTAATAGTGTGGACCTTGTTAAAAATTGTATTAAATTAAATTTTTTTGAAATTTATAAATGAAGAATTGTATGATATTTAAACAGTTTGTAAATGAGGTAACAGGGTTGAGCTGGGCTCCCCTGATTTTAGTTTCTGAAAATTTCTGGATTAAGTTGGCTCAAAATATAATTATAACAGTTTAATTTAAATTATTTTATATGCATATTAGGCTTAGTTATGGATTTGAGGAATAGTTAGGCTTACTACGAGCCTCGGGGACTTTAAGCTAGCCCAGGTCCTAGTGCCGGTCAGGCCCATAGGTTGGGTCGTGACAAAGAAAATGACAAGGCATTGACGAAGACCATAGGCAAAGAGGCTTGGAATCATGAAACAAGCATATATATATATATTGCTTCTTGTGAAATTTTAGGATGTTGGTGCAAAGCAAGCAAGATGGATTTTGTGTTTGCCCAAATGCATTAATGAAGAGAACAACAAGTATGGCTCTTTGTGTTTGCGTTCCCAATATATGATATTTGCTTTGCTCCAAATGATTGCCCACATGGGGTATCCAATACACTAGCCATTCCCATATGATCAAATCAAAGAATAATAGTTATATTATTATTAAATAATATAAAATATAAAATAATTTTATTGTGTTATTAATAAAAATATTGATATTGTCAGTATAATTAAAATGGTATAATTTTTTTTTTATACTTTTAAAGTGTTAAATTAATTGCTAAATCATAGGATAGGCTTTTTTTCCCCTTATTATAAGATATTATAAATTAATAAATCGTGAAAGGTATATCAAGTTTGGGTCTCACTTTTCTAATTTTATAATAATAATAATAATAATAAATCTATTTCTTGTACAAAGAGTGGATGATGGAATCTAGCATAATTCCTTTTGCAAGTATCATTTAGGGATAGAATGTGGGCTTTAGCATATGCTTGGATATGATTCTATTAAGGCTACTTTTAATAGAGGGTAATGTAATTAAATATTTTAATATTTTATAATTAAATATTTAATTATATTATATTATATTTAATTATGTTCTATTAAATATGGGCAAAATTTTATTTGATAGTCTAAAAAGCTTATTTAAAATGGCTTTTTGGAAAAACATTTTTAAGATATCATAAAAAAAGTTTTAAAATTTATTTTTATTATTTTAAAATTTTTATGATTAAAATCTTTAATAAAAATTTTTAAAATTATAATTTTCTCCGACAGTAACTCAAATAATCATACAAACAAACATGCAACCTAAAATCTTTAATTTTTTTACTTTAATTAGAGATATTTCAAATTTTCATTTTTTTTTTCAATTCGATTAATTTTGTGGAAAAAAAATCAAACAACTTAAAGTTTATTTTTAAAGGCTTTTTATGTAAATTGTTATTAATTTTGTGGACTTTTATAGAATATTAGGCGGATTTATGGAATTTACATTTTGTCCAAATGGTAAGAACTTATACATTAAAATGGCCCAATTAAAAAGTCCAAAATAAGCCCAATTTGGAGAATCAAACATAATTGGATAAAAAAAAATTATTTAAATTTTGTTTATTTCATTGAATATATTTTTTTAAAAAATATCTTTTTATATTTTTTAGTATTTGAGTAATCAAGAAAATAAGTAAACAAAAAAATATTTTTCTGGTTAAAGAAAAAAAATTAAGTCATTTTTAAAGAAAATGACTTTCTGTTTAATATTTTCTGGTTAAAAAAGAAAATTATTTTTTATTTTCTAGATTTTAATAGTTTTATTGAAATATGAAAATATATTATATAAACACATACCATTAATTTAATATTACAATCGAAAAAATATTTTCATAGAAAATATTTTTTTAGAAAACATTTTCATAAAAAATATTTTTCATATACAAATTATTTTCTGCGAAACAACAGAGCATTAGACTTCGTTTGTTTTATGAAAAATATTTGAGGTACTCAAGAAAATGGGCTAACAGAAAATATTTTTCTAGTGAAAGGAAAACTAAATTATTTTTAAAGAAAATAATTTTCTCTTTTGAAATGAATAGATTTTGATGATTTTATTAAAATTAAAAAAAAATTGTATATACATAATATAAATACATACCATTAATTTAATATTGTAATCATATAATAGAAAATATTTTTATGAAAAATAATTTTTTAGAAAATATTTTTAAAAATAATTTTCGTTATTTGGTTACAATATTTATGTGTTTATGTCATGTATGTATAAATATTTTCACATTTTAATAAAATTATTAAAGTTTAAAAATTGAAAAAATAAATTACTCTTTTAATTTTCCCTTTGATAAAAAAATAACCATTTTTCTAAGTATCCAAATAATAAAAAACATAAAAAATATTTTTTAAAAAAATATTTTTTTTGTGAAATAAATATATTACCAAATGAGTTACTCTTTTTCCCCTAATGGATGGAATTTATTATTCAGTTATTAATTATTAATGCTGTCTTCATAACATGAAGTTGTAGGACCTATGTCTGTATTTGATATTCTCCCTTTTCCTCATCAATTGAAAATCTAAGCATTTTATTTAAAGAAAAAAAAAATCATCACATTTTGATGTTTAATTTTCTGCATCTGACAAAGACATTTTGCTCAATATCTACACATAATTGGGACCAAGGAATTTTCTTTAATTGAGCTGTTAATGAAAAAAAAAAGTCAAGAAAAGATCGTCATTATTTAGTTCAAACTCTCTAATTTTTCAGAAGTGAGCTTTCCAAGAAATAACTTATCCTCATGGAATTAAGTTATTTCCTGAGAAGTGAAGAAAATTACTTTATTGAGTTTCCAAGAAATTAAGATAAGACACTTCCAAAATAAAATATATTTTCTCATTTCCTAGAAATTTAAAGTTTTCTAGTCAAGTTACCTCCAACCAAACAAGACCCATGTAAATACTTGTTCTTGTACTTTGTATATATATATATATATATATATATATATATATATATATATATATATATATATGGTTTTAATTGAAACTCAAATTCAAGATTTTCTAATTTTAAAACTCATTTGTACTTGCACACTTTTTTCATTAGTATAACAAAGAAAGATTTCATGTAATTTCTTGTATCCTATATTCTTTTTGCTTCTAATCTTATTAAATTGTAACTGTATTTCCCTCTGAAGCTCATTCGTAATTTAGGTTATAATAGAAATGCTCTCATCGATCAGTCAATCATAAAATATTTTTTACTCACATAAATGTTGAATTATAGTTTATTCTTATAATTTATAAAAGGTTTCACATATATGTGAGTATAAGTTGCATTATGTTTTAGTTTACAAGAACATTGAACAAGTTTATGTGTTGATATTTAACAATTCTCTCTCTCCCTCAAACCAATAGCAATTCTTTTCTATATGTCAAGTATTAAGGGTGGAGATAGTAGACAATTAAGGGCTCAATGTATAAATAAAACTAATTAATTTCTTTCTTCTCCCTCTCTTTTCTAATTTTTTTCATATACTTTTGAAATTTTCGCACTTCTAACATTTAGGGTTGGAATTTTATTTTATTTTTAATTTAGAGACTTTTATTTTCAATCTTTTATAATTCAAAAATTGGCCTATGTGTGGAACTGATATGGCACTACTTTTATGATATGCCACTACATTAGCATGCCACGTCAAATATGGCGCTGATGTTAGTATACTACATTAGTGCCATGTCAGCACAGTTAATGCTATTAACCTCTTAATTCTCAAAGTGCTAACGATGTGATAATATGATATTCGATTTACAATGAAATTTAATTTAATTTTTAAATTGAAAATTACATTTGGTCATGTTGGATATTCAAAAATACTCAACTTGTTGTTATCTCTATTTATAATTAAAACATATCAAATTTATATTTAAATTAATTTTTTAAAATTAATTTTAAACTAATTTTTAATATAGCATTTTTTCCCTCAATAGCAACTCGATTTGCAATAGCAAACATACCCTTAGAAAAAGGAAGAGAACTTAAAGAAAAAGAAGAGAACTTAACATAAAGAGACAAAAACAACAAATTTAACCAACAAGAGATGGAATTTGCCAAAGCATGTCCTCTACTTCCAAGAATATATTTGAACACCAAAACCCAACAAATGTAATAAAGTTGTAAAGCCAGAACTTAACATCATTAATCGTGAAACAAGTATATATATATATATATATATATATTGCTTCTTGTGAAATTTCAGGATATTGGTGCAAAGCAAGTAAGATGGATTTTGTGTTTGCCCAAATGCACTAACAAAGGGAACAACAAGCATGGCTCTTTGTGTTTGCATTCCCAATATATGATATTTGCTTTGCTCCAAATGATTGCCCACATGGAGTATCCAATTCGCTAGCCATTCCCATATGATCAAATAAAAGAAGAATAGTTATATTATTATTGAATAACATAAAATATGAAATAATTTTGTTATTATTAATAATAAAAATATTGATATTGTCAATATAATTAAAATGGTATAATTTTTTTTTTATACTTTAAAAGTGTTAAATTAATTGCTAAATCATAGGGTAGGCTTTTTTTCCCTTATGATAAGATATTATAAATTAATAAATTGTGAAAGGTATATCAAGTTCGAGTCTCACTTTTCTAATTTTATAATAATAATAATAATAATAATAATAATAATAATAATAATAATAATAATAATAATAAATCTATTTCTTGCACAAAGGGTGGATGATGGAATCTAGAATAATTCTTTTTGCAATTATCATTTAGGGACAGAATGTGGGCTTCAGCATATGCTTGGATATGCTTCTATTAAGGCTACTTTTAATAGAGGGTAATGTAATTAAATATTTTAATATTTTGTAATTAAATATTTAATTATATTATATTATATTTAATTATGTTCTATTAAATATGGGCAAAATTTATTTGATAGTCTAAAAAGCTTATTTAAAATGGTTTTTTGGAAAAACATTTTTAAAATGTTATAAAAAAAGTTTTTAAAGTTATTTTATTATTTTAAAATTTTTATGATTAAAATATTTTAAATTTAAATTAAAATAAAAACTTAAAATCTTTAATAAACAAATTTTAAATTGTGTTTTTCTTGATAATAACTCAAATAATAATACAAACAAACATGCAGCCTAAAATCTTTAATTTTTTACTTTAATTAGAGATATTTAAAATTTTCATTTTTTTTTCAATTCAATTAAAATAATAAATGTGATGACTAGACCTAAGAAAGCGGTTCGAGGAGGGCAGGAAGTGGCATAAGAGAGTGAACTCCTGGTAGGCTTTTAGGATGGTGAGGCTACCTAAGGTGTGGAATGCGGGGTACAGGAATGAATCGAATCATACATTGAAATGGGGGAAACTAATCACTAGAGGCGTCTTTTAGTGGAATGGCCAGGAGAGTTTGAAGAACTTCGGAGTTAAGCATGCTCGCTTGAGAGAAATGCTAGGATGGGTGACCTCCTGGGAAGTTCTCCATTTCACCTACGGGATAAAACAGTGAGGTTCAGGATGGGGTGAGCCAAAGCGGATAATTCCTCCTGTGGTTGGAGCAGGGGCGTTACAGATGGTATCAGAGTCAGACTCCCTCTAGTATATGTGTAGTTCGAGGATGAATTAAGCGAAAGCTGGTGGGCCTGTGATGACCCAACCCGAGAAAGCGGTCCAATGAGGGTGGAGAGTGGCATAAGAGAGTGAACTCCCGGTAATGCGGGGCTACCTAGGGTAGTGGAATGCGGGGCACAGGAATAAATCGAATCATACATTAAAATGGGGGAAACTAATCACTAGAAGCACCTTTTAGTGGAATGGCCTGAAGAGTTGGAAGAACTCCAAGGTTAAGCGTACTCGCTTAAGATAAATGCTAGGATGGGTGAGCTCCTGGGAAGTTCTCAATTTCACCTACGGAACAAAACCATGAGGCTCAGGATAGGGTGAGCCAAAGCGGATAATTCCTCTAGTGGTTCGAGTAGGGGCATTACAGATGGTATCAGAACCGAACCCCCTCTAGTAGATGTGTGGTTCGAGGATGAATCAGGCGAAAGCTGATGGGCTTGTGATGACCCGACCCAAGAAAGCGGTCCGATGAGGGCAGGGAGTGGCATAAGAGAGTGAACTCCCGGTAGGCTTCTAGGATGGTGAGACTACCTAGGGTAGTGGAATGCAAGGCACAAGAATGAATCGAATCATACATTAAAATGGGGGAAACTAATCACTAGAAGCGCCTTTTGGTGGAATGGCCTGGAGAGTTGAAAGAACCTCGGGGTTAAGTATGCTCGCTTGAGAGAAATGCTAGGATGGGTGACCTCCTGACAAGTTCTCCATTCCACCTATGAGACAAAACCGTGAGGTTCAGGATAGGGTGAGCCACAGCGGATAATTCCTCTAGTGGTTAGAGCAGGGTGTTACAATAAAACAGGTTAAAGTTTATTTTTAAAGGCTCTTTATGTAAGATGTTATTAATTTTATGGACTTTTATGGAATATTAGGCAGATTTTATGGAAATTATATTTTGTCCAAATGGTAAGAACTTATACATTAAAATGGCCCAGTAAAGAAAGTCCAAAATAAGCCCAAATTGGAAAATCAAACATACTTGAATCAAAAAATTTTCTTAGACTCCCTTTGTTTTATAGAAAATATTTTTTGTATTTTTTAGCCCTTGAATTCTCAAGAAAATAAGTAAATGGAAAATATTTTCCTGGTTAAAAGAGAAAAATTATTTTTAATTTTCTAAATTTTGATAATTTTATTGAAATGTGAAAATACATGATATAAACACATACCATTAATTTAACATTACAATCAAATAATAAAAAATATTTTCATGAAAAATATTTTTTTTGAAAACATTTTTCATAAAAAATATTTTTCATACACATTATTTTCTACAAAACAATGGAGCTTTAGACTCCGTTTGTTTCATGAAAAATATTTCAGGCACTCAAGAAAATGGGTTAACAAAAAATATTTTTCTGATCAAAGGGAAAACTAAATTATTTTTAAAGAAAATGACTTTCTCTTTTGAAAAGAAAAAGTTTTTTTTTTCATTTTTAAGATTTTGATAATTTTATTAAAATTAAAAACACTTATATATATAATATAAATACATACTATTAGTTTAATATTATAATCAAATAATAAAATATATATATATATATAATATAAATATTTTTAAAAATATTTTTCCTTATTTGATTACAATGTTTATATATTTATGTCATGTATGTATAAATATTTTCATATTTTAATAAAATTATTAAAGTTTAAAAAAATAAAAAAAATAAAAAAATAAATTACTCTTTTAATTTTCCCTTTGATAAAAAAATAACCATTTTTCTGAGTATTCAAATAATAAAAAATATAAAAAAATATTTTTCCTTTGATAAAAAAATAACCATTTTTCTGAATATCCAAATAATAAAAAATATAAAAAATATTTTTTTAAAAAATATTTTTCATGAAATAAATATATTACTAAATGAGTTACTCTTTTTCCCCTAAGGGATGGAATTTATTATTCAGTTATTAATTATTAATGCTGTCTTCATAACGTGAAGTTGTAGGACCTATGTCTGTATTTGATATTCTCCCTTTTCCTTATCAAGTGAAAATCTTCACATTTTATTTTAAAAAAAAATCCATCACATTTTGATGTTTAATTTTCTGCATTTGATAAAGACATTTTGCTCAATATCTACACATAATTGGGACTAAGGAATTTTCTTTAATTGAGCTGTTAATGAAAAATAAAAGTCAATAAAGATTTAGTCATTATTTAGTTCAAACTCTTTACTTTTTCAGAAGTGAACTTTCTAAGAAATAACTTATCCTCATGGAATTAAGTGAGGATAAGTTATTTCTTGAGAAGCGAAGAAAATTACTTTATTGAGTTTCCAAGAAATTAAGATAAGACACTAACAAAACAAATAATATTTTTAATATTTTAATGTTTTATAATTAAATATTTTAATGTTTTATAATTAAATATTTAATTATATTATATTATATTTAATTATGTTCTATTAAATATGGGCAGAATTTTATTTGATAGTCAAAAAAGCTTATTTAAAATGGCTTTTTGGAAAAACATTTTTAAAATATTATAAAAAAAGTTTTAAAAGTTATTTTTATTATTTTAAAATTTTTATGATTAAAATCTTTAATAAACATTTTTAAAATTATATTTTTTTCCGATAGTAACTCAAATAATAATACAAACAAACATGCAACCTAAAATCTTTAATTTTTTTACTTTAATTAGAGATATTTCAAATTTTCATTTTTTTTTTCAATTCGATTAATTTTGTGGAAAAAAAATCAAACAACTTAAAGTTTATTTTTAAAGGCTTTTTATGTACATTGTTATTAATTTTGTGGACTTTTATAGAATATTAGGCGGATTTATGGAATTTACATTTTGTCCAAATGGTAAGAACTTATACATTAAAATGGCCCAATAAAAAAGTCCAAAATAAGCCCAATTTGGAGAATCAAACATAATTGGATAAAAAAATTTTTATTTAAATTTTGTTTATTTCATTGAAAATATTTTTTTAAAAAATATCTTTTTATATTTTTTAGTATTTGAGTAATCACGAAAATAAGTAAACAAAAAAATATTTTTCTGGTTAAAGAAAAAAAATTAAGTCATTTTTAAAGAAAATTACTTTCTGTTTAATATTTTCTGATTAAAAAAGAAAGTTATTTTTTATTTTCTAGATTTTGATAATTTTATTGAAATATGAAAATATATTATATAAATACATACCATTAATTTAACATTACAATCGAAAAAATATTTTCATAAAAATATTTTTTTTAGAAAACATTTTTCATAAAAAATATTTTTCATAAAAAATATTTTTCATATACAAATTATTTTATGCGAAACAACGGAGCATTAGACTTCGTTTGTTTCATGAAAAATATTTGAGGTACTCAAGAAAATAGGCTAACAGAAAATATTTTTCTAGTTAAAGGGAAAACTAAATTATTTTTAAAGAAAATGATTTTCTCTTTTGAAATGAATAGATTTTGATGATTTTATTAAAATTAAAAAAAAATTGTACATACATAATATAAATACATACAATTAATTTAATATTGTAATCAAATAATAGAAAATATTTTTATGAAAAATATTTTTTTAGAAAATATTTTTGAAAATAATTTTCGTTATTTGGTTACAATATTTATGTGTTTATGTCATATATGTATAAATATTTTCACATTTTAATAAAATTATTAAAGTTTAAAAACTGAAAAAATAAATTACTCTTTTAATTTTCCCTTTGATAAAAAAATAACCATTTTTCTAAGTATCCAAATAATAAAAAATATATAAAAAAAAATTTTTAAAAATTATATTTTTTGTGAAATAAATATATTACCAAATGAGTTACTCTTTTTCCCCTAATGGATGGAATTTATTATTCAGTTATTAATTATTAATGCTGTCTTCATAACATGAAGTTGTAGGACCTATGTCTGTATTTGATATTCTCCCTTTTCCTGATCAAGTGAAAATCTACGCATTTTATTTAAAGAAAAAAAAAATAAAATCATCACATTTTGATGTTTAATTTTCTGCATCTGATAAAGACATTTTGCTCAATATCTACACATAGTTGGGACTAAGGAATTTTCTTTAATTGAGCTGTTAATGAAAAAAAAAAGTCAAGAAAAGATCGTCATTATTTAGTTCAAACTCTCTACTTTTTCAAAAGTGAGCTTTCCAAGAAATAACTTATCCTCGTGGAATTAAGTTATTTCCTGAGAAGCGAAGAAAATTACTTTATTGAGTTTCCAAGAAATTAAGATAAGACACTTCCAAAATAAAATATATTTTCACATTTTCTAGAAATTTAAAGTTTTCTAGTCAAGTTACCTCCAACCAAACAAGGCCCTAGTAAATACTTGTTCTTGTACTTTATATATATAGAAAATCTTGAATTTGAGTTTCAATTAAAACCATATATATATATATGGTTTTAATTGAAACTCAAATTCAAGATTTTCTAATTTTAAAACTCATTTGTACTTGCACACTTTTTTCATTAGTATAACAAAGAAAGATTTCATGTAATTTCTTGTATCCTATATTCTTTTTGGTTCTAATCTTATTAAATTGTAACTATATTTCCCTCTGAAGTTTATTCATAATTTAGGTTATAATAGAAATGCTCTCATCGGTCGGTCAATTATAAAATATTTTTACTCACATAAATGTTAAATTATAGTTTATTCTTATAATTTATAAAAGGTTTCACATATATGTGAGTATAAGTTGCATTATGTTTTAGTTTGCAAGAACATTGAACAAGTTTATGTGTTGATATTTAACAATTCTCTTTCTCCCTCAAACCAATAGCAATTCTTTTCTATATGTCAAGTACTAAGGGTGGAGATAGTAGACAATTAAGGGCTCAATATATAAATAAAAGTAATTAATTTCTTTCTTCTCCCTCTCTTTTCTAATTTTTTCATATACTTTTGAAATTTTCGCACTTTTAACATTTAGGGTTGGAATTTTATTTTATTTTTAATTTAGGGACTTATATTTTCAATCTTTTATAATTCAAAAATTGGCCTATGTGTGGAACTGATATGGCACTACTTTGATGATGTGCCACTGACATTAGCATGACACGTCAAATATGGCGCTGATGTTAGTATACTACATTAGTGCCATGTCAACACAGTTAATGCTATTAACCTCTTAATTCTCAAAATGCTAACGATGTGATAATATGATATTCGATTTGCAATGAAATTTAATTCAATTTTTAAAATGAAAATTACATTTGGTCAGATCGGATATTCAAAAATACTCAACTTGTTATTATCTCTACTTATAATTAAAACATATCAAATTTATGTTTAAATTAATTTTTTAAAATTAATTTTAAACTAATATTTAATATAGCATTTTTTTCCTCAATAGCAACTTGATTTGCAATACCAAACATACCCTTAGAAAAAGAAAGAGAACTTAAAGAAAAAGAAGAGAACTTAACATAAAGAGACAAAAACAACAAATTTAACCAATAAGAGATGGAATTTGCCAAAGCATCTCCTCTACTTCCAAGAACATATTTGAACACCAAAACCCAACAAATGTAATAAAGTTGTAAAGCCAGAACTTAACATCATTAATCGTGAAACAAGTATATATATATATATTTTTTTTTTCTTTTTTTTTTTTTTGCTTCTTGTGAAATTTCAGGATATTTGTGCGAAGCAAGTAAGATGGATTTTGTGTTTGCCCAAATGCACTAACAAAGGGAACAACAAGCATGGCTCTTTGTGTTTGCATTCCCAATATATGATATTTGCTTTGCTCCAAATGATTGCCCACATGGGGTATCCAATTCGCTAGCCATTCCCATATGATCAAACAAAAGAAGAATAGTTATATTATTATTGAATAATATAAAATATGAAATAATTTTGTTATTATTAATAATAAAAATATTGATATTGTCAATATAATTAAAATGGTATAATTATTTTTTTATACTTTAAAAGTGTTAAATTAATTGCTAAATCATAGGGTAGGCTTTTTTTCCCTTATGATAAGATATTTTTTTTAGACTCCCTTTGTTTTATAGAAAATATTTTTTGTATTTTTTAGCGCTTGAGTTCTCAAGAAAATAAGTAAATGGAAAATATTTTCCTGGTTAAAAGAGAAAAATTATTTTTAATTTTCTAAATTTTGATAATTTTATTGAAATGTGAAAATACATGATATAAACACATACCATTAATTTAACATTACAATCAAATAATAAAAAATATTTTCATGGAAAATATTTTTTTTGAAAACATTTTTCATAAAAAATATTTTTCATATAAACATTTTTCATAAAAAATATTTTTCATACACAAATTATTTTCTGCAAAACAATAGAGCTTTAGACTCCGTTTGTTTCATGAAAAATATTTGAGGCACTCAAGAAAATGGGTTAACAAAAAATATTTTTCTGATCAAAGGGAAAACTAAATTATTTTTAAAGAAAATGACTTTCTCTTTTGAAAAGAAAAAGTTTTTTTTTTCATTTTTAAGATTTTGATAATTTTATTAAAATTAAAAACACTTATATATATAATATAAATACATACTATTAGTTTAATATTATAATCAAATAATAAAATATATATATATATAATATAAATATTTTTAAAAATATTTTTCGTTATTTGATTACAATGTTTATATGTTTATGTCATGTATTTATAAAAATTTTCATATTTTAATAAAATTATTAAAGTTTAAAAAAATAAATTACTCTTTTAATTTTCCCTTTGATAAAAAATAACCATTTTTCTGAGTATTCAAATAATAAAAAATATAAAAAAATATTTTTCCTTTGATAAAAAAATAACCATTTTTCTGAATATCCAAATAATAAAAAATATAAAAAATATTTTTTTTAAAAATATTTTTCGTGAAATAAATATATTACTAAATGAGTTACTCTTTTTCCCCTAGGTGATGGAATTTATTATGCAGTTATTAATTATTAATGCTGTCTTCATAACGTGAAGTTGTAGGACCTATGTCTGTATTTGATATTCTCCCTTTTCCTTATCAAGTGAAAATCTTCACATTTTATTTTAAAAAAAAAATCCATCACATTTTGATGTTTAATTTTCTGCATTTGATAAAGACATTTTGCTCAATATCTACACATAATTGGGACTAAGGAATTTTCTTTAATTGAGCTGTTAATGAAAAATAAAAGTCAATAAAGATTTAGTCATTATTTAGTTCAAACTCTCTACTTTTTCAGAAGTGAACTTTCCAAGAAATAACTTATCCTCATGGAATTAAGTGATGAAGATAAGTTATTTCTTGAGAAGCGAAGAAAATTACTTTATTGAGTTTCCAAGAAATTAAGATAAGACACTAACAAAACAAATAATATTTTCAAACTTTCTAGAAATTTAAAGTTTTCTAGCTAAGTTATCTCCAACCAAACAAGGCCTTAGTAAATACTTGTTCTTGTACTATATATATATATATAAATACTTGTTCTTGTAATATATATATATATATATATATATATATATTACAAGAACAAGTATTTATATATATGGTTTTATCTGACTCAAATTCAAGATTTTCTAATTTTAAATCTCATTTGTACTTGCACTCTTTTTTCTTTAGTATAATAAAGAAAGATTTCATGTAATTTATTGTATCTTTTTTTTTATTAGAATTATGACTCAAAATCCTAGTAAGATTTAGAGAGGCCTTTTCCTAATTTGAGTGGGAGAAAAATTCCTTAATAGAATAGAGGAATATTTCCTATATAGTGTAGAACTCTATTTTTAGTGTTAATCCTAAATTGAGCAGGACTCCTAATCAAATTAGGATTGAGAGAATTAACACTATAAATAGGAGAATGGTAGAAAAAGTTATTTGGCTTTCAGCTCATGGATTGAGGCTGTTGCCCATTATAGAGAGGAGCCTTGCTAATTGTTGAGGATTTAGCTCTGCCCATTGATGAGAGGCACTTGCTCATTGCAGTGGAGAGAGGCTTCAACCTAAGATAGAGTAAGGACATAGAATTCAAGAGGAAATGATTATTGTCCATTGGTGAGAGAGCTCTTGCCCATATAGTTGAAGGCATCTTTATGGTGTAGTATTGTAATAGTAAATATATTGGGTTATGTTTAGAGGAGACTGAGAGGGACTAACTAATATAATTACTATGAGCAGTTTGATATTGTATGAGTTCTTTTGGGTGTAATTGGGTTGATAGGTAGTATAGCTATGAGCTTGTAATGATGATTTATTTATTGATGATAGTGGAAGATGGCATGCCTGTGGATGTAGCTCTATATTGAGATAGTGAATCATGTAAATATTAGTATTTTGTGTATTTATTTTATTTCTTTGTAGTTTATACGCTTCCGCAGTGCACAATAGGTTCTAATCTTGTTAAATTGTAACTATATTTTCCTCTAAAGCTCATTCATAATTTAGGTTATAACAGAAATATTCTCGTCGGTCAGTCGATTATAAAATATTTTCCATTTACTTATTTTCTTGAGTACTCAAATGTTAAAAAATATGAAAAACATTTTCCGTGAAACAAATGAAGTATAAATAAAAAAAAAAGGATCAAAGACACTCTAAGTCGTGCCGAAAATCCGACAGAGTCTTCCCTATACCTAGGACCTACTTAACCTGCAAAAGGGTTCAAAATGCACTTCTATATCCACAAGTCACACATCCACCACTCAATCACATCACATGGCCCCTCCTGGGCCCATCCAACAGTCAAAAATCACAATTTGAAAAATTACAATTTAGTCCCTACAATTATCCCTTTTTGCAAAAACTACCCAATTGAGCTCTAAAAATTCTAAAACTTTGTCCCACGGTCCTTAGCAATATTATTAAGCTAATGCAAAAGGAATTATATTTTTCTAACTTATTACGAATATTTTACAGATTTTTAATCGAAATCAGGCACCAGATAATTAAGAAAAATGAGGGTTCGGGTTTACCTATGCCAATTCCGACCCTGGAGACGCATCCGGGACGTTTAAAAACTGTGGGGTAGCCTATACTCTCAACCCCATTCTGAAGCTTTCAAGGTAGTCTGTCTGCCCGGCCTAAAATTGCAGACCCGAGCAACCGTCGAATTTTCACGATTTGAATGTACCTACGCGAAGCCCACAACACGGGGGTTAGTATATAATTTTTACAAAATTTTCTAAACTCATTTAATGCTCGAAAAAATATTGTGAAGTTTCGCGGGACCCATCAGAAAATGGTATCGGAAAAATTTGAAATGGGTATTGCTGCGAAGCTCTCGGCGAGTAGAGCACTTCGGTACTCTCGGATTTTTGGTGGGGTTTATGGTTTTCGAGAAATCTAGCCCAAAAGTCAAAATGGGCTAAAATTTCCCGAGCAAAAATTGGACAAACCGCTCAATGGATTTTTGTATTCTTGGTATCTATGGAAAGCTCTCGAGGTGTAGATGTGTGTTGGGACAAGACTCGATCCGATTGGTGGCCGAATTGGCCAGGAAGACGAAATGATGCGCGCCCACGGGGAGGAGTTTGGCGCGATTTTCCAAGGGCCTGGAGGCCTGCCGGCGGTGGGGGAAGGGCGGGGGAGGTCGGCGATGGCACGGGGAGGGATGAGGGAGCGGTGGCCAGTGCAGAGGGAGAGGGAGGAGAGAGAAACAGGAGGAAGAAAATGGCATCGGAGAAAGAAGAAAGGAGAAGGAAAAAAGAGGAAGTGATCGGTTCGATTCGATCGGTTTGATTCGGTTGGGTTTGATTCTACCGGTTCGATTCAGAATACCCAAAATTAAATTTTTACTCTGTATTGGGATAAAAAATGAGGTCTAAAAATTTTTAAAAAATTCTATAAAACTCAGAATAATTCATAGGGTCTAAATATATTTTTAATTTTGCCACGTGGTCTTTAAATAAATTTTTAAAAATCATCAAAGTTTTATATTTTCGAAAAATTGAACCCAAATTAAAAAATTTTAAAAATTTCAAATAATTTTCCAAAATTTAAATAAAATATTAATATCTACCCATAAAATAATTAATTTAAAATTTAGGGGTGTTACATTCTTCCCCCCTTACAGAAGATTCGTTATCGAATTTTTTACACAAGGCAGAATAAAAGAATAGAATTACATATTGAACAAATAAGGGTACTTGCTACGCATGTCCTGCTCTGACTCCCAAGTGCATTCTTCTACTGATTGGCTCCTCCATAACACCTTAATCATAGAGATCTGTTTTGACCTTAGTTGCCTTACTTGGTAGTTCACTATGGCTACTGGCTGCTCCTCAAACATCAAGTCTTCTTTCAGCGCTACGGTATCTGGTTGTAGCACATGAGAGGGATCTGGTATGTATTTCCTGAGCATGGAGATGTGAAATACAGGATGAACATGAGAAAGGTTGGGTGGTAACTCCAACCGATAGGCAACTGCTCCAACTCTATCAGTAACCTCATAAGGTCCAATATACCGAGGTGCCAACTTGCCTTTCTTTCCAAATCTCATGACTCCCTTCATCGGAGAAACCTTCAGGAATACGTAATCGCCTACTACAAACTCTACATCCCTCCGTCTGGGATCTGCATAACTATTCTGCCTACTGAAAGCTGTTTTCAATCGTTCCCTGATTAAAAGAACCATCTCTAAAGTGTACTGTACTAGGTCTACATCATGCACCTTCGCTTTTCCCATTTTCGTCCAACACACAGAAGACCTACACTTTCTGCCATAAAAGCACCTCATAGGGTGCCATCTCGATAATAGAATGATAACTGTTGTTGTAGGCAAACTCCACCAGGGGTAGCTGATCATCCCATTGACCTTCAAAATCCAGAACACACATACGAAGCATGTCTTCCAGTGTTTGAATTGTCCTTTCGGACTGCACGTCTGTCTGAGGGTGGAAGGCGGTAGTAAAGTTTAATTACGTGTCAAGTGCCTTTTATAGCTTTCTCCAAAACCTAAAAGTGAATTGGGGCCTTCTGTCAGATATTATGGAAGCAGAAACTCCATGCAATCTGACTATTTCTCGAACATAGAGCCTGGCGTATTGTGCAACAAAATAGGTCATTCTCACAGGCAAGAAATGAGCTGATTTAGTCAGATGATCTACAATTACCCATATCGAATCATATCCCTGCGTGGTACGAGGCAACCCAGTTACAAAATCCATAGTGATTATTTTCCACTTCCATTCTGGGATAGGGAGCTCTTGCAGCTTCCCTATTCAAACTTCACCTTCTGACAAGTTAAGCACTTGGACACAAAGTCTGCTATGTCTCTCTTCATGCCATTCCACCAGTAGCTATCTTTCACATCATGGTACAACTTCGTGGAGCCTGGGTGGACATTGTACAGTGTATAGTGTGCCTCTCACATGATTTCATTTATGAGATTATCCACGTTGGGCATACATATCCTGGAACCTTGCATAAGAGCGCCATCATTGGCAAATCCAAACTCACTACCTTTATCCTATTGTACTCTTTCTATAATCTTCATCAATTGCGGATCTCTGATCTGGAAAACTCTGATTCTGTCTCGCAGGTCTGCTCTCACTGAAAAATGGGCCAATAATACCCCCTCATCTGAAATATCTAAGATCATATCTTGATCCATCAACTCATGTACTTCATGAATCAATGGTCTCTTCTCCGCTGATATGTGCACGAAGCTGCCAGAAGATTTTCTGTTCAAAGCATCTGCTACTATATTAGCCTTCCCAGGATGGTACAATCATAGTCCTTCAGAAGTTCCATCCAACTCCTCTGTCTCAAGTTTAAATCCCTCTGTTGGAAGATGTACTTCAAACTCTTATGGTCGGTGTATATCTCGCACACTTCGCCATACAGGTAGTATCTCCAGATCTTTAATGCAAAGACAACAGCCTCCATTTTCAAATCATGGTTAGGGTAGTTTTGCTCATGCCTCTTTAGTTGCCTTGAAGCATAAGCCACTACTTTTCTATGCTGCATCAAAACACACCCTAAGCCAACTCTATAGGCATCATTGTACACGGTATATCCTTCACCACTCATCGATAATGTCAACACAGGGGCTGTAGTTAGACATTCCTTAAGCTTCTGGAAGCTTTCCTCACAATCATCTGTCCAAATGAACGGAACATTCTTCCAAGTTAACTTAGTTAGGGGAGCTGCTATCCTGGAGATATTCTGCACAAAACGCCTATAATAGCCAGCTAGGCCCGGAAAACTTCGCACCTCAGTGACTGTTGTAGGCCTAAGCCAATCAGTTACCTCCTCAATTTTCTTGGGATCCACTTGAATGCCTTCGCTAGAAACCACGTATCCCAAGAATGAGATGCTTTCTAGCCAAAATTCATATTTTGAAAATTTGGCATATAGCTGGTGCTCCCTCAAAGTCTGCAATACCATCCTCAAATGCCACATATGTTCTTCCTTAGTCTGAGAGTATACCAAAATGTCATCTATGAATACGATGACAAAACGGTTTAAGAATGGCCTGAACACCCTGTTCACCAAGTCCATGAAGGCCGCTGATGCATTAGTGAGTCCAAAAGACATCACCAAGAACTCATAATGACCATATCTTATCCTGAATGCTGTCTTGGGCACATCCTCACTCTTGATTCTCAATTGATGGTAGCCTGATCATAGGTCTATTTTGGAAAAAAATCTAGCCCCTTAGAGCTGATCAAACAGATCATCGATCCGAGGAAGTGGATACTTATTCTTCATAGTCACCTTGTTCAACTGTCTATGATCAATACACAACCTCAAGGACCCATCTTTCTTTCTCACAAATAGAACTGGAGCGCCCCAGGGGGAGATACTTGGACGGATAAAACCCTTGTCCAGAAGCTCTTGTAGTTGCTCTTTCAGTTCCTTCAATTCTGCTAGGGCCATCCTGTAAGGCGGCATTGATATGGGGTTTGTACCCGGCACAACATCAATGCAGAACTCTATTTCCTCTCCTAGTGGTAACCCTGGAAGCTCCTCAGGGAAGACATCCATAAATTCTCTGACAACAGGAACATTCTCAATGCTAACACCTTCTACAGATGTATCTCTCACCAGTGCCAAATACCCTTGACACCCACGCCTCAACATTTTTCTAGCACTAATTACTGATACCAAGTTATATGGAGCCATGCTCCTGTCACCATCAAAACTAAACTCTTCCACACCAGGTATATGAAAGTTCACCCTTTTATTCCTACAGTCTAAAGTGTCATAATGAGTTGCCAACCAATCCATTTCCAAAATTACATCGAAATCCATTATTGGTAGAAGAACCAAGTCTGCTGGGAGGACCCTCCCATCCACTACCACTAGGCTACTCGGAAAAACCATATCCACATCTGTGTTGTCACTAAGAGGGGTAGCTTCAGACAAGGGGCATTCTAAAGTTGTAGGGTTCCTACCCAATCTCAAGGCAAAAACAGGAAAGACAAATGAGTGTGTAGCAACCGGATCTATCAAAACACGAGCCTCATAGGAACAGACTAGAAGAATACCTGTCACAACTGCATTGGAAGCCTGAGCATCCTGGTGGGTCAAGGTAAAAACCCGAGCTTGACCCCTACCCTACATTGCAGAACCCTGAAATTGACTTCTACCTCCTGACCTGCTTCTAAATCCATGTCCTCCTTGTCTTTGGCCCTGTTGGCCATTGAACTGACTACCTGCCATGCAAGAAGCACTGGGATACAATTGACGAGGAACATTTGCAATAGAACCCTGTGACCCCATCTGTGGCGCGCTAAACATTGGACATTCTCTAGCAAAGTGACCCTGCTGGCCACACTGAAAACATACTCCTGAACCCATCATACAAAGTCTTGAATGTCCTCTTCCACACTGTGCGCAAGGTGCTAAAGAGGATCCTGAACCAGACCCAGAGCTGCTGTAACCCGAACTATGACCACTGCTGGATTCGTACCCTGGTCTGAATCCTCGAGATTTGCATTTAAAACCACCCTTCTTGTTGTTTCTGCTCCTTCCTCTGTAGTGACTTTGGCCTCCACTATCCGTGGTACCCATGTAGGGAACACCTGAAGAACCCTCTACTCTATTCTTCTTTGCCCTTCCACTGTCATCTCCTGTATAGCTAATTTCAATCTATCGAGCTCGATCAACTACCACATCAAAAGATTGATAAGACATCATGGCCAGGTTTGAATACCTCCTGTCCAGCCCCTTTAGGAACCTCTTTACCTTCATACTTTCTATAGCCACTGCTGTGGGGGTATATCTACTTAGTTCTAAAAATTCTATAACATATTCATCTACGGATCTGTCATTCTGCCTTAAGGCCTAAAGGGCCCACTGCTTTTGATCTCTGAAGCTTTCTGGCACAAACATATTGATGAACAGTTCCGCAAACTGGGTCCAAGATAATCCCTCAATAAGAGGTAGTACGTAGTTTGTCATCCACTGCCTTGGCACTAGCCCCAATATATGCTGCACACACTCTATAAGTCTCCTATTAGTCAATTGCAACTCCATCCCTGCCTGTTTGCAGGAGTCCAAAAATCGATAGGCATCATCTGACACATCATAAATACTAGGCACCAACTTCTTGAAAGTAATTATTTGTTTGTAAGGTTCCCCTTTTGGTGCGGTGGGCTACTGCTGTTGTGGAGGGTGGACCATATATTGTGCCATCATATCGATGGTTCTCTGTAATCCAGCTAGGGTAGCTACCATTAGGTCCATGGGACCCTGGGCCACAAAAGACTGTTCCTAAACTGGTGGCAGCTGCTCTTCTACTTAAGCAGCTCTAGGTCTCCTGCACTGCCTCTTCGGGGTAGGTGCCTCATCCTGTGCCAACACCTCGTTTGGCACATTCTGTTCTGGTGTAGTGGCAGCTTTTCTACTTCTATGCATTTTCCTAAAATTCAACAGCATTAGCCCACAAAAATTCAAAATGGCATATTACACAGTTCTATAGACTCATATTTATACACAATTATATAAAGTAGAAAAGCAAAGATGATAATGCAAGGACGAATGGGGACCCTATTCTCCTCATGTGACTCCTACTAGACTCTTCACAAAACTTTAGACATATACTCCCTATGAATCTGGAGCCTACGCTCTGATACCACATTTGTCACGACCTAACCTATGGGCTAGACCGACACTAAGACCTGGGTCAGTCTAAAGCCCCCGAGGCCCGTAGTAAGCCTAACTATTCCACAACCCAATCCTAAGGCCCATTTGGGCCCATTTTCAAGAATTCAACTGGACAGAGTCCAGCCATAAAATGGATCATACAATGGAGAGTTTTTGACTCGTCCGACTTGTAAACACAATATATGATAATTTGGGAAGCTCAGCTCACCCTTCACATACTCATAATATCATAAAATCCAATGGGAGCTCAGCTCCCTCATCCAATCCAGTCATGCATATATTTAATATTCTTACAAATTCAACACAATATTATATTACAGTCCCAAATTGATTAAAATACTCCTAACACATGCAGAGTCTAAAATTTGACTAAATTGTACAAAATACATTAGATATTACTAATTGACCTGTGAAGAAGAAGAGCAGGTTAGTCATAACAAGTAATCCTCCTGTAGCCTAAAAAAATAAGATGAACAGAAGTGAGCGTTCGACTTAGAGAGTAAAATACCAATTTTAACCATAATTTCTATAGCTATCTAAAGCTAATGCATCCTAAGGAGTGGAATGCAACATTATTATAATTTTCATACAAATCACATTATAACAGTAAAAAGGCAATTTGGAGCACTCACACACCCTATACTCTTTAAACAGTACATATATGGGAGCTGATCCCCTATACAGCTCTCTTAATCCAACCTCTGCCAGCGAGTGTCTCTCAAGCAGGACTTTTGCTTAAAAAACCAAATACGGGGGCCAGCAAGTGTCTCTCAAGCCGTGCCTATCCCAACTTATCCATAAAGGACCGGGTCCTAGTGAGTGTCTCTTAAGCCGCGTCTACTCGTCTTATCCATATCCAATACCACACACCATACACACGCCAACGCACGCACACTGCTTCAAATTACCATAAACAACAAACATGGCACTTCATCAATTAAGAATGCATTATAAAACGTGCCTAGTGTTTAACTACATAGATACATATTTATAAGTGATGCATGGACATGCTTGAACATATAATAATATTGAAATTATAATTAAAATTAATATTTTACTCACAGATTTAAACCGAGGTCACTGCAGCAGCTGGATGGAGGAGGAAAGCTATCCCTGCTCACCTGAAAATTTCATTATAATTATTTAATATATTTGACTCAATACAAGTTTAAAAAGGACCAACGACATCCTAAGTCGTGCCGAAAATCCAACAGAGTCTCCCCTATACCTAGAACCTACCCAACTTGCAAAAGGGTTCAAAATGCACTTTTATATCCACAAGTCACACATCCACCACTCAATCACATCACATGGCCCCTCCTGGGCCCATCCAACAGTCAAAAATCACAATTTAGAAATTTATAATTTAGTCCCTACAATTATCTCTTTTTGCAAAAACTACCCAATTGAGCTCTAAAAATTCTAAAACTTTGCTCCGCAGTCCTTAGTAATATTATTAAGCTAATACAAAAAGGAATTATATTTTTCTAACTTATCACGAATATTTTATGGATTTTTAATCGAAATCAGGCACTAGATAATTAAGAAAAATGAAGGCTCAGGTTTACCTATGTCAATTCCGAATCTGGAGATACGTCCGGGATGTCTGAAAATGGTGGGGTAGCCTATACTCTCAACCCGGTTCTGAAGTTTTCCCGGTAGTTTGTTTGCTCGGCCTAAAATTGCAGACCAGAGCAACCGTCGAATTTTCGCTAATTAAATATACCTACGTGAAGCCCACAACATGAGGGTTAGTATATAATTTTTATGAAATTTTCTAAACTCATTTAATGCTCGAAAAAATACTGCGAAGTTTTGCTGGACCCACCAGAAAACGGTGTCGGAAAAATTTGAAATAAGTATTGTCGCGGAGCTCTCGACGAGTAGAGCACTTCGGTACCCTCGGATTTTTTGTGGGATTTACCATTTTCGAAAATTCTTGTCCAAAAATCAAAATGGGTTAAAACTTTTTGGACAAAAATTGGATAAACCACTCAATGGATTTTTGTGTTCTTGGTGTTTATGGAAAGCTCTCGAGGTGTAGATGTATTTTGGGATAAGACCGGTTCGATTGGTGGCTGAATCTGCTAGAAAGACGAAATGACGCGCACGCACAGGGAGGAGTTTGGCGGGATTTTTTGGCGGCTTGGAGGCCTGCCGGCGGTGGGGGAAGGGCTGGGGAGGTCGGCGACGGAGTGGGGAGGGGTGGGGGAGCAGTGGCCTGCGCAGAGGGAGAGGGAGGAGAGAGAAACGAGAGGAAGAAAATGGCATCGGGGAGAGAAGAAAGGAGAAGGAAAAAAAGAAGAAGGGACCGGTTCGATTCGATCGATCTGATTCGATTCGATCAGTTTGATTCAGAATACCCGAAATTGAATTTTTACTCTACCTTGGGACAAAAAATGAGGCCCAAAAATTCCCAAAAAATTCTATAAAACTCAGAAAAATTCATAGCTTCTAAATATATTTTTAGTTTTGCCACGTGGTCTTTAAATAAATTTTTAAAAATCATCAAAGTTTTATATTTTCAGAAAATCGAACCCGATTTCAAAAATTCAAAAAATTTCAAACAATTTCTCAAAATTTAAATAAAATATTAATATTTACCCATAAAATAATTAATTTAAAATTTAGGGGTGTTACAACTTTAATGATGTGGCACTGATGTTAGCATACTACATTAGCATCATGTCAGCATAGTTAATGCCATTAACCACTTAACCCTCAAAGTGCTAATGGTGTGATAAGTATAATTTTTGATTTGCAATGAAATATTTAAATTTTGTTTATTTAAATATAATATATATTACATGAATTCGTCTTAATGGCATTCAGTTAGGTACTCGAAAATGCTCGACCCATTGTCAACTTACAATTCTTATAATTAAAATCTATCAAATTTATGTTTAAAATAATTTTTTAAAAATTAACTTTAAACTAATTTTTAATGTAGAATTTTTCCCCCTTACTAGTAACTCGATTTGAAATACCAAATATACCCTTACAAAAAGAAGAGAACTATTTTTTTAACTGAAGATAGAATTCATTACTAGCCTCTAAATGGGCATCGAAGAGGTAACAAACATCACTTGCATCATAGGATTATACAAAAAAGAGGAGTCATGCAAGGATTTCTAGCCTAGGCTATGAGCAGCTTTGTTACAACTTCTACTAACATGTGTAAAACTAATTCGCTGGATGCATTGAGACAGGATGATAATATCCTGAATGATCCCTTTGATCTCTAACAGTGGGTCTTGAGACTTGTCGCAAGGGGTTTTGCGGTCGCCTGGACGAACACTCACCGAAGTGGGAAAGAGTGAGGAGTCACCACTTTAATTTTGAGGGAAATTAAAGAAAACCATTTGCGAAAATAAATTAAAACAAAACCACTTCAAAAACAGAGATTCTAGGTTCGGGGTCCGTGAACGGGTGGGGAAGGTGTTAGGCACCCCACCTCGTCCCTCAATGAGGGTAAGCAGATTTAACTTCAAGCTCTTTATAAACTAGAATTGATAGTTAGGAGGTTCGAACGGAGATGTTAGTCCTCTTGGTAAAAGGGAATATTTGATTTTTCACCAATTCGGGTTACCCAAATACATAAATAAATGAGTCGACCCTTAGTGAGTTACTGTTGCGTATCAGTTTTGTTTAAGGGGTCATTTTGCATATTTATTAGAATTCGATTTGAGAATCGGATAAGAACTCTCCTCCAATCTCTTTTAAATTAAAATTTCGATTGGAGATCGGATAAGAACTCTCCTCCGATCTCTTTTAGGTTAAAATTAGAGTTTTTGGATTGAGAATCGGATAAGAACTCTTCTCCGATCTCTTTTAAAAATTTATTAAGATTATGGACTGAGGATCGGATAAGAACTCTCCTCCGATCTCTTTTAGGTTAAAATTAGAATTTTTTTTGGATTGAAAATCGGATAAGAACCCTCTTCCGATCTCTTTTAAATATTTATTGAAATTATGGATTGAAGATAGGATAAGAACTCTCCTCCGATCCCTTTTAAATGTTTGCTAAAATTCTGGTTGAGAATCGGATAAGAACTCTCCTCCGATCTCTTTTATTTTAACAGGAGTCGGATAAGGACTTTTCCGACCTCTCGAAATTTGATTACGGCTACACACCACAAGAACCTAAAACTAAGGGTTCTGGCATTCAAAGATGCTGGGGATCGGAATAAGGCTTCTTTTAACTCATTGGTACCTTGTGACTAGACAGGGGATAATAGAATGAATTTTCTAACCTCCTATGTGGTCGCCTTGCCAGTACTTTTTGATACCCGATTTATTCCGTTTATTTACCTTAGATTTGGTTTTATTTCGCCTTATGACGTTTTACCCAATTATCTTCTGTATTAGTCTAGTACTTTACTATTTTCCTGACTTGTTATTCAGACCTTTTATTATTTAAAAGAAACGCTTAAGACACAGTTACCTACATTTTATCTAACTGCTTCTACGCTACTCGGGACCAGAACTCCTGCATTTAGAAGTAACAAAGATTAACAAAGGATGGACTGATTAACAAAGAAGTAAACTCGAGAATGACCTTCTTCACGTTTTTTAATGCAATATAAACTTGGTGAAAGTCACAAACATAAAAATAAAGGAAATACGTAAAATAAAACGAGCACTTGATAAAGCAGCGATATAAACACTCACCTGTAGGGAGCCAAATCTACTAAACTAACTACGGAACCACAAAACATAATAGGACTGCAGGTTGATAGCCGGAGGACTAAGGTTCGCCTTGAAATGAAGGATACTTTGCCGAAATGCAATCAGGTCAAAATAACCGAGTTTGAATGAAGTTGAGCTTGGACAACGGGAGTGGAAATGAAGATAACAAAGTCTGTAAGTGAGAGTCACAGGATAATGAACGAACTGAAAATGAAGAATTTCAGTATTCAAAAATCCCTTTACAAGAAAATACTTCAGAAAACTGGTTTCAAAAGTTTTTTTTATGAAAGCTCAAAAATAGCAGAGTAACGAACTGAATTAAGTTTCAAAGTCCTTCCGCTATATTCACTATTTTTTCCGTCCCTCCTTTGCTACAGTTTTCATGCAGGCATTTATAGGGACCTGGTGCTCTCAATGAAGGGTCAGGATTTTTTTGAAGGAGATGGAAGGTTAGGATTTTAAAGGACACGATCTGATGGTTAGGAATTAAAGAGAATCAAGACGAACGCCTGAGATCTTTTCAGAACATTTGTCCTTTTTCTCTTCTAATCTGACGGTCCCTAATTTTCCTGTCCAGGGGCGATCCGAGGGTTGGGAATAAAAGGCACCGGTCTTGTCGTCTTCTTCTTTGATCCAAGGGCTCCGGGCTCGTCCTTACAAATGAGATCAACGGTGGAGATTGGGATGTACAGCACTGTCGTGACATACTCTGGCACTTGTCAGTAATGTGGGCGATTCTGAGGCGTGCGGTGGGGATCTCGTCTGCAACGCTTTAACTACCTCGGCTCTGATTATGATGACAGTTAGTGGAAGTTGTCTTATTCTCTTTGCTATCCGACCTCCTCTCCTTTCCGATCTTCCTAACACGCTCCTTTTCCGATCTTTCATGCCGACCTCCCCTCTTCCGATCTCTATCACTCTGGTCTTCTCCTTTATCGGGTCTGGTCTAGTCAAAGCATTTATTTCCCTCGATTCTCGAGGCGTCCGCTTCGTTTTCTGCTTAGCAATAAATGCTCGGACCTCCTCTATATATACCTTCAACAGGGAAACCTTCTGCATTTGATTTTCTCCTCTTTTCTCCTCATTTTCCTGTTCTAGCTGCTCCGGCAACAATCTCGGACATGATAACCGCTTTTAATCTTTTTCCGGTTGCCCTCTTCGTTCCTGGCTTGAAAATTTACGATCCTGGTGAACGGGGAATTATGATAACCTCATTTGATGACTGTGAGAGAACCGGACTAATTTACTGACCTGGGTCGAGGACCTCGATCTCATTGATCTCGAATCGTTCGACCGATACAAATGGCGAACTGATTTCGGGCGAGAAGACTGCTAATATTCCCCTTAACACCGGTGACTGCCCCTTGACGTTCGTCTGGCTCCTCACCACACTGGGTGTTCCGACAGCGGCTCGGTTTCGAGCGATAACTTTGATGACGACCTCTCTCATTCTCATGAGAGTCATAGTCCCCCCCATCTGAGCTGTACATCTATCCGATGTTGACAGCCGGTCTCCTGGTCAAACACATCTTTTGACTCAGCCACGAGACTAGGCTTTGACATAGGCCTTTTAGATAGGATGTTCCACCGGTCTCTAGAGATCGCTTCTATGATGTAATCAGACCTTTAATGTAATCCGATCTCTAGATATTGCCCAAATGATGTAATCAGACCTTTAATGTAATCCGATCTCTAGAGATTGCCCAAATGATGTAATCAGACCTTTAATGTAATCCGATCTCTGGAGATTGCCCAAATGATGTAATCCGACCTTTTGGAAATAAAAATTTTATTTTGTCAATTATCATTTTATTATTATTACATTGGTTATTTTTCGATCTCTGAAGTATTTACTCGATCCGACTCTTAATTTGAATGACCCTTATCTGATCCGTAATTCAAAATACCTTAATCTGCCGCTCTCTAGTTAGCCGATCTCTTTATGGAATTTCCGGAATGTTCGTGAGACGTGTCAGAAAAGGCTGGCAGATCTCGTTAACCGATGCGCCGCTTGGGACATCGTGAGCATTAAATGCTCGGATGGGTATAAATAGGGGAAGGGTTAGCCAGTTGCTCCCTTATGTCATTTTCAGCCTCTCGCGAACAACTTCAAAATTCTCTCGTTTTCTCAAGTTCTTCCGACACCGATCAAGCTCCGGTAAGGGTTTTGATCCTTCTTTTAGTTTAAATTCTCTATTTCCTTTGAAAATGAGCGGCGCCGAGGATCAGAGAGCGGCAAGCCCCCCTTTCGTTCAGATCTCGTGGTCGTCTGATGAAGTGGAGGTGGTCGGACCAAGCGTGCGACCTGAACCTCCTAGGGTCTCCGTTCCAGCTCGGGGGCAAGCAGCACCATCAAGGCATGTACATTCTTCAGGGAGAGAAAATCTTCCTATGGATGAGTTGCCATCAATCCTGCAGGAGACCAACCTACAGTCCTTCAGCCAGGAGTATAACATCCGACCTGATTCATACGAACTCATTAAGTGTCACGGCGATCTTCGAGCCGATCACTTCTTCGAAGAGAACAATATGATCATGGTATATGAGGAACAATTAAAAGCGGGGCTGCGGTTCCCTCTCGATGACTTCTTCAAGGAAGTCCTAAAATTTTACCAAGTGTGCATAGCCCAAGTTCACCCGAACTCCTGGCGGATCCTAGTAGCCTTCAGAGGCCTTTACCGAGCTAAAGGGATCAGACCTACAGCTAAGGTGTTCGCCAAACTACATAGGCTAACTCGTCGAAAGGATGATGAGTATTGGTTCTTCCAGGCGAAACCTCATTGTGGGCTTTTCACCGATCTGCCTTCCTCCCTGAAGAATTGGAAGAATCGCTTCTTTATCCTGAGGAGCAAAATTCCGAACGGCTTCGAGGGTTTCCCACGCAGCTGGCTGCACCATGGCCCCTTACTTCCGAAGCGCATCACCCTAAATAGGGAAGAAGGCCTGATGGCGATGGAGTTGAAAGATCAGGCGGCCCGAGAGAAGTTCTCTTGTTTGGATGCAGTAACGGCCGAGCTGCATCATTGGACTATGCAGCTGGTCACCGGCCAAGATCGCGGGCTTCAGCTCTCTGACCTCGGCATCGGTATTTTCTACATCTCAGATCTTTGGACCTTAGCGATCTCACTGACCTCTTCTTTGTGCAGGTATGGCAAGCGGCGAAGCTTCCAAGGAGAGCCGGAAGTGGAAGAGAGAGATCTCTCGGAAAGTACGGGAGATGAAGCGGGCTGAGGCTCTGCAGACGCCCGGTCATGAGCCCGGGGAAATACAAGGAGGCTCTTCTCAACCCTCGGGACCGCCGATCATAGAAGTGGTTCGATCTCCTCCTCGCCAAGAAGATCCGCCTCCACCTCCTCCAGTCGCTTCGAGCGCGGAAGGGGGTCCTTCTCAACCTCCCGTGAGGACCCTTTCCCGAGGCGCTCAAGTTCTGATCAACTCGCTGGAGAAGAACCAGACTGTTCGGGAGAATCCGGGCTTAGCCAAGGTTTTGGGTGCCTCAATCTGCCTTCGAGAAGATCGGGATAGGCTATCCCAGAACAATCTTGATGACATCCTGACCCGGTCTATGAGCCTGAACGTGGAGTGTTTGGTGAACCAGTACATTGTCCGGGAGAAGGCTCATCGTTTGGGTAAGGAGGTCGAGAAGATGGGTCATGAAGTGGCTTCCCTCTGATCCTAACTTTCATCCGCTCAGAAATACATATCTGAAATTGAGGGGTAAATGAAGTTCTATGAGGATAAGCTGGCCGAGCAGGCTCAAGTTCTGGCTGAGCGAGATCATGTTCTTGAAGAAGTTCGGGCGCTCCGAGCCGGTGAAGTTGCTCATCTCACTGAGGAGCTCAGAGCAAAAGAAGAAGAGGCGATGACAAGGGAGGCCGGTGCTTATGTGAACGCTCATAGGGATCTCTTAGCCGAGCTCAGGAAGCGATATCCCGAGGAGGACTTCTCTTGGATGGTAGATCTGGCTCCCCAGGATGAAGGCGAAGATAGTGAGGAGGAGGCTGAGGGTGAGAGAGGAAGTGAGCAAAATGTAGATCAGGCTAGGGGTGATCCTTCAGCCGAATGACTTGTACAGATTTTAAATGAAATGAAGGTTCCCCTTTTGTTTAATGAATGGATGTGATCGGAAAATCTCTAAATTGCATAAGCACTTGATTGTCTGAGCATATTAAAACAACAACTAAAAGTGATTATTGATCTAAGTGTAAGAGGTCGGAAAACACAATAAGCATGAGATCGGTAGGGAACCAACGCTAAACGGTACTTGATTAAAATTGGAAATTTGACTTGAACACTTAAGATCGGGATCATCATTAAACCGGATCGAAACCTTAACTTTATTCCCAAACTTTTAAATGAGAGATCGGCAATAAGATTGGTGGCACGAAGGCCTAATGTTGGTTCAATCTCGTTTGACAAGAAAGATTGGAAATATAATTGACTAGTCAGGGAACTTGACAATTGGTTTGAGAGATCGGTGAGGCTTTAAATGATATGGGGACTTAGTATTGATTTGATTCCTTCTGAGGAGAGATCGGAAATGTGATTGGCTAGCAAAGGGAGACTATGCGTTGGGGATCGGCTTCAAAGCTTATTGTTTTCAGGAATCGGCCAAAATATGGTGTCGACAAGACTGAATATCCTGAATAACAACCAAAGAATCCCCTTCAACAGTCACCTCATTGATTCCTTTATCTATTGCCAATTGAATTACCTGTTTACATGCTAAAGCTTCCAGTATATGGGGGTTCATTTGGTTAAGTACTTTCTTGCATGACCACCCTAAAGGTTGACCACTAGAATCTTGAAGTACTGCTGCAATAGCTCCTTCACATCTTTGCTTTGCCAATGCTGCATCAAAATTAATCTTAAAACATCCAATTGCAGGAGGGGACCATAATAGGGAAGGCTGAGATGGCTGGAACGAAGATGTTATTGGAGAAAGATGAGTGTGATGGAACTCTTCAAAAGAGTGGACAGCAGCTGAAAACACCTCTTGGAATTGCATATACTGCTTCTCAAAGATAAGCTTGTTTTTGGATTTTCATAAATGCCACAACAAGAAGGCGAGCAGAGGAAGATATTCTTGAATGGCTTGGAGTTGAGATAATCCAGCAGTAATTTCCAACCATCGATCAATCATAGAAATCCCATTAATAAGAGTTGATCATAAATTGAAAGGAGAATGAAACCATATTTGCACCACTCTTGGGCACTGGAAAAAAAGATACTTCATTGTTTCCCTTTCACCACAGAAAGGACATTCAACCGGAATAAAAGGAAGCCTCTTATGCAAATTTTCCCCTGTTGGGAGCCTTTCCTTAAGGAACTTCCAAATGAAAAGAGCTATTTTAGTAGGAATCTGAATTTTTCATATGCTCCTCTAAAACAAAGAATTCTGGTGTTGAGAATTTGATCCTGGACCGGTATTAGCAAAATTAAGATTCCTCCCATGAAGTTGTCTAGCAATTTGATATCTAGAGTTCACTTTATAATTCCCTCTCTTGTCATAGTGTCATACAATCTTGTCATTCTCCCTAAACTATCTTACAAGAATTGATAGAATATTTTGAACCTCCTATTCACTGAAATTTTGATTAAGGGCCACAATATCCCAAGAATTAGTGGACTCCTCTATCAATTTTAATACCCAAAAAATTGTCTAGTTATGATTAAGCTTCACTTGAGGAGGATTTGGAAAAGACTTAGGAATCCACAAATCTTCTTTGCACAAAATAGAATTCCCACAATCAACCTACCAACGAACTCCTTTCTCCAATACTTGCCAGCCCCATAACACGCTTTGCCACCCCCATGAAGGGGAGTTCCCCCTCTTTGCATTCATGAATGAAGAGTGAGGGAAATATTTTGCTTTAAGTAACCTAGACAAAAGACAAGAGGGATTTGTCAACATTCTCCATCCTTGTTTTGCTAAGAGAGCTTGGTTGAAATCCTCCAAGTCTCTAAAACCCTTGTGTTTTCGGATCACACATCTTCCTCCACGCTACCCAATGAATTTTTTTTCCTCTTTCAATTGACCCCACCAAAATCTTGCAACCATACTATTTATATTTCGGCAAAAAGAATAGGGCAATTTGAAACAAGCAATTGCATAAACTGGAATGGCCATCGTCACAGCTTTAATTAGAATTTCTTTTCCCCCTTGAGATAGTAGTTTCTCCTTTCATCCTTGAATTTTATGCTAAATTTTCTCTTTGATTAAAGCAAAAGCTTGATTTTTAGAGTGAGAAATGATGGATGGTAACCCCAAGAACTTGTCTTGGCCATTAATGTTGGAAATATTCATGATGGCCGAGATGCTTCTTCTAAGGTTGGCTGGAGTGTTGTGACTGAAAGCAATGGCAGACTTGGCTAGATTGATTGATTGGCCACTAGCCATAGAATAGTAATTCAAAATCTGCATAATCAATTTTGCATCTCGTTTGCTTGCTTTGGAGTAAATAATGGAGTCATCCGCAAAGAGTAAATGTGTGACTCGAGGTCCTCTTCTCAATATTGACAAACCCTGCAAACCAGAACTTTTTAGTTTATGAGACAAATCCTCAACACACAGAAGGAAGAGATATGGGGATAGGGGATCCCCTTGGCGGATTCCTCTAGATGGAACAAAGAACCCCGATTGATGTCCATTTATCCGACGAGAAAAAGAAACTGTAGTTACACATTGCATGACCCATTTATTCCAATCCTCATGAAAATTGAAACTGTAAAGCATATCCTGCAAATAACTCCACTCCACACACTCAAAGGCCTTGTTAATAACTAGTTTAACCACCATGCCATGGTTGGTTCCTCTCCTTCTCATTTTTAAGGAATGCATCAGTTCATGATTAATCATGATATTGTCCGATATCAATCCCCCCCCTGATGAAAGCACTTTGTTCATCAATAATACAATTCATAAAAGGTTGAAGCCTTTGAGTGAGAATTTTAGAGATAATTTTGTAGAAAACATTGCATAGGCTGATCGGGCGCAGATCACGCATAGTTTGCACTTGTTTCACCTTTGGAATGAGAGAAAGAATTGTGTGATTGAAATTTCAGAGCATATGACCACCTTGAAAGAAACTCTTCACAGCTGTACAGACTTCCCCACCAATAATATCCCAATATTGTTTGTAGAATAATGCTATATGTCCATCATCTCCTGGGGCCTTAGTAGAATTAATGGAAAAAACTGTTGTACGAATTTCCATATCATTGACTGGTTTCATAAGTTGAAGAATCATATATGAGGAAATACGAGGTCTGAACCCATTTGTGATGGAGTGGAAATTGACTGGATTCCTTGAGGAATAAATATCTTTGTAGTAATCCATAGCAGTATCAAAGATCTCCTCCTAGGAGTTCCTCCATACCCCCTCTCTATCTTGCAAGTGTAAAATAGTGTTCCTCCTCCTCCTTTGAATCACTTTAGCGTGAAAGAAACTAGTGTTCTTGTCCCTTAGTGTCAACCAGTCTTGGCGTGATTTTTGTGCCCAAAAAATTTCTTCACGAATCAGCTCTTCTTTAAGCTCTTTTTCTAATCTCCTAACTTCTGCTCCATTCCAATTTACCATGTTCCTCTTTGTTTGGTCAAGTTGTTCCTGTATGGTGATGATTCGCGTGTTAACATTGGAGTAGTTTGACTTATTCCAGTCTTTTAGTGTATGATGATAAGCCTTCAATTTCTCAAAAACCCTATACATAGGTGAGCCTCGAGAATCCCTCGTCCACAAATCCTCCACCAAGTTTCTCACTTTCGAGTGCTTAACCCAACGTGCATCAAAATGAAACTACTCTTAATTCTGTGAAAAGGTAAGGAAAGAGATAACAATATCAGCCTATGATCAGAACCTCAATCTTCCAAATGCCAAATTGAATTTTTCAGATAAAGGAAGAGCCAAGATGGTGAGGCTAAAGCTCGGTCAAGCCTTTCCTGAATGTTTACCACCCCGTCCCTTCAATTGTTCCAAATAAGAGTTGGCCCTTTAAAACCAAGGTCCATAAGTCCCCAATCATCAATAAAGTTTCTGAAATCTAGAATTTTGACAGAATTATGGCCCACACCCCTTTGTTTTTCTTGCAAGCATAGAATCAAGTTAAAATCTCCCACTAAGATACAAAATCTGTTAACAGAAGATTTGTAATTAAGAAGAAGAGAGAATTGATTTCTATAAATAGTATCATCACAACTGGCATACACAAAAAGACAATCCCATTCAATATGTTTTTGAGGATCTTTAATTCTTACATGAATGAAGAAACTTTCAACTATTACAACCAAAATATCAGCTTCTTCCTTCCAGGCAAGACATAATCCGCCAGATAAACCTTGAGGCTGTACTGATACAAAATTCCCAAAACCACATTTCTGAATCTATTTCTTCACTACTCTATCATTATTCTTTGTCTCCATAAGAAATAGTAGACTAGGGGAATGGGATCGACAAATCCCTTTAAGATTGTGGATTGCCAGGGGGTTCCTCACACCATGACAATTCTAACTCAAAATATTCATTGGGTTGGACTGGGCCACTTTTGGCTGGTTTCCTCCACTAATTCAGCATTGTCTTCCTAGTCACATTGTTTTTTGCTTGCATAACCTTCCATTGTTTTGCATCTATCTCTCTTCCTGGTATTAGTGCCATTTTTGTCACTCCCTTCTTTAGAAGATTCATTCTTGAGCTCTCTAATAACCACCCCCACATTAACTCTTGGCTTGTCTCGAACCAGTCTTTTCCATTTCTTCTTCATAGTAAGCAAATTCTCATGTTCTAACAGAGCCTGTTGGTTTGAATTCTGCTCCTTATTCCTTCCCTTCTGTGGCTTGAACAAGGCAATAGCAATTTGAACCTTATGGTCTAAAGGAATTAGTTCCTCTAAGCCCAAAGTGTTTCTGATAACATTGATAGTTGAGGCCTGCTCATTTTGCTCAAGGAAAGCTTTTTGTCTTAATTCCCATTTCGTGGTTGGCCCAAAATGTTGGCTTAAATTGGGCTGAATTCCTTGGCCTAGCTTGGAGGTATGGATTGGACTCGACTTTGTTACTTCTTCAAGAGTAATCAAAATGGGCCCTTTTTTGACTGAGGAAAAATCAAGTCTGTGCTTTATGAATAAGATCTGAGACATTAAGTTCTAGGCCATCCATAGGGCACTGAAGGAAAGTTAATGATAGTAGAGAAGTGATACAGAAAAATGAATGCACTTTGAATGATAGGTGTAGCGTAGTAAATGCAATAAAGAAAAGAAAAGACCAGGAGACCAGGAGATAAGAAGACGAAGAAGAAAGATTGGCAATGCTTAAATTTGAGCAGTAGAGAAAAAGTCTAGACAAAGGGCTAAACCCCAGAGGAAAAGCTCCAAAATGCCAGTGGGGTTGGCGAATAGACGTTGTGAAGAGAACTTAACATAAAGAGACAAAAACAACAAATTTAAGCAATAAGAGATGGAATTTGCCAAAGCATCTCCTCTACTTCCAATACCATATTTAAACACCAAAACCCAAAAAATGTAACAAAGTTGTAAAGCCATAACTTAACATCATTGGAAAGACATTGATATGGGTTTGTAAGAAAATGACAAGGCATTGAAGAAGACCATAGGCAAAGAGGTTTGGAATCATAAAACAAGCATATATATATATATATATTGCTTCTTGTGAAATTTCAGGATTTTGGTGCAAAGCAAGCAAGATGGATTTTGTGTTTGCCCAAATGGCACTAATGAAGGGAACAACAAGTATATATATATTGCTTCTTGTGAAATTTTAGGATTTTGATGCAAAGCAAGCAAGATGGATTTTGTGTTTGCGCAAATGGCACTAATGAAGGGAACAACAAGTATGGATCTTTGTGTTTGCATTCCCAATATATGATATTGCTCTACTCCAAATGATTGCCCACATAGGGTATCCAATCCACTAGCCATTCCCATATGATCAAATCAAAGAAGAATATTTATTTCACTAATTTTTTTTTCTTTTTTTAAAGAGTCCGTCTGTTTAATATTATTGTAGTTATTATTTAAAAAATTATTTTAAAACTCTAATATATGTAAATAAAAAGAAATAAAATTAAAGAAGGGTTTTATTTAATATTGTTGTTAAGATAGCTATTTAGAAAAGGATTTATTAATTATATTAGTTAGAGAATATTAATTAGAAAATACGTTTAATATGCTTTATACATGAGAAAATTAGAATAATTTTTTTAATAATATCTAAAATGAATTTTTTTTGAAAATCGAACCCTAAAACTCTAATCAGAAATAGAGCCAAAAGCCACCCAATTAATACTATGATTGGAAAGAAATTTTTAAAGATAAAATATGAATTTTTAAAATAATGCATCAATTTAAGAGGAAGTTTTTTACTCTAAGTGAAATAGACAAATAAATTTTTAGAAGTATGCGATTATTTGGTTTGACTCTGAATTAAATTAAATTATATTAAAATAAAATTAAAATATAAATTATAAAAAAATTACTTTAAATCAAAATATAAAAAAATTAATTAAATTTTAAATAAAAATTTTTTTATTCATTTCAATTCGATTCCTCAATTTTCTAAGGTTCTCTCAACAAACCATAAACAAAGCATTCTCTTGTTCAATTTTCTCAAGTACACATAAATCACCAATTATCAATAATCAACAATTACAATAATCAATAACCTAATCCACGACAAATAACAATTGAAAATTCGAAATTTAAAAAATAAAATCCCTAGCTCACAAAGAAGAAGAAGGAGCCTCCTTCCTTCATGCAAGTCATGCCTTACACACGAAGGCTTCCTATTCATATGCTAATTATAAATAAACTTCCAACTAATGCCCATTTAACAACTCCCCTTGAAAATAAATTTGTGATATAATAATAAATGATTATTGCTCATTTTATTTAAAATTTTTAATTTTAAATTCAAAAAATTTTATTGAAAATTTATAATATAACTTAAAAATTTTTACTTTTGCCAAAATTAAATTGTCTAAAATTTCTTCGATGGAGATGGGAGCTCAGCTTATGATTTTATCTGGGGAAAGTAAAGCCTAGTGTCTAGCAGACTTTTCAAAAGCAAAATTGGTCATATTGGATCTCAAAAGGGGAGTGGCAAATGGCAATGAAGATGGTGGTTTCCTTCCTTCTACTCCACTTCTTCCTCTCCTTTCTTTTCTTGCTCCATAACCATAGGCCATTGGTGAGCAATGCTGAAAATGGGTAGCTTTGAATTTGTTTTTACTCATTGTTATTTGTTAGGTTTCGGATTTTTTTTTAGCAGTTTCCAAGTCTTAGGTTAGGTGTTGAGCTGTTTTCTTTGCATTCTAGATATTATATTAAAAATTTGTTTTTGACTGCGTTTCTTGATTTTATATATTGAAGATGAAAGAAGTGCATCTATTCTTTGAACTTTTAATAATGTTGACCCAGTATGATTTTGAAGGTCAGAAGAGTATCTTTCCATGGAGTTTTGCTTCTGGGTCTCCTTTGACTTGTGTTTTTTTATTATTATTTTTTTTTATAACACGTTTAAGTTGCTGAATATTGCCAAAACTAAGCAGGAGAGCGTGTTCTGAAATTTAGGTTTTTGATTTTTTAGTCAAATCTTGGTATTCAAGACTTTGTTTTTATGAATTTTATTTGGTTGTTGACATTGAACTTGTCCCTCTTCATTATAATGCTTCTGTGTTTTTAGTCAACCTTTTATATTGTTCTATGGACAATGAATTTCTAAAGGTAAGCTTCCTCAATCTTTCATACTGGCAGGAGTCTTTTTCACTGTAATTCTTTTGCATCTTCTAAGTGACATTGTTTTTGTGTTGTATTGATGTAGGACTAGGAAATTTAGGGACTAAGAGAAACAAATTCTCAAATTAAAGGAGAAACTAATTCTCAAGAAATATTATTCATTTTCAATAATAATCATCATAACAAAACCTACTAATAATGGAAAACTAGCCCTGTTTATTGATTAGGATTAGAAACCTTAAATTCAAATCTAATTAGGAATATAAATTAAGATAAACTGGGAAATAATAAAAAGCCTAATAAAACTAAAATTCTAAACCTAGTAAAATTCTTAAATTTCCTAATTTTACATTGAATAAAACTCCCAACTCTAATCTTACTATACTGCATCAGTATGGTGCTCAACTTTTTCTTTCACCCATTAAAGGTGAATAAACTTCAAACTTATGCAAATGGTTTGAGAAGTTTTTAGTCAATTCAGCATTCTTGACATGATGAGTCTAACTGCTAGGAAACTTCTTGTAGGAATATGACGTGTTTGTGCCTTCTAAGAATGTTTTTCCTCGAAATTCTCATATAAATCATCTAAAATTTCAGAAATAATTCTACACATATACCCAGAATTAGGTGAACTTGTGTAAGAATCATCTGTGGAAATTAATGGTTTTGACTTTTCAAATTGTTTGATGGAAGACCTGACAGAGGAAATGCTCCATTGCCTTGTTGAATGGGACAAAGATACTTCTTTCTTTTTGCTAATTTGGTCTCTCTTGCGATTCATATTAGCCTGAACTTCAAATTTAGCATGCTTCTACAGTTGCAACGGTATAACTGCTGTTCTAGTGGTAACAAGCTCTTTCCTTACCTTGAAATTCAAGGGTTGAGTTGTCTAATAGCTGCTTATTGGGCTGTCCAGGAGCATGCTAGCCTCAAGGCAGCATTTCACTAACAAAAAAAAAGAAGGATTTTACTCTTTGGTGATAATTTGTTTTACAACATGGGAAAGTGAATTTTATCCATTAGACTACATGTTTACATGTGTGTTCATTGATCATGTCCTTGAATTTTCTATGATGCAGCTGGCATCAGGAGCACTTTCACTGAAAAAACCAAAATTTACTGTCCATTAAATACACTACTTTGAAGTGGTATCCTTTTCCTTGTCATTTTCAAAGAGCTTGTAAAACTTAATGCTTATTGCAAGTAGTATGGGGCAGGAATCTTGGTCAGTTTTCCAAGCATTATACAAGTCAAGATGATCACACCAATGAAAAATGGAAAACTGAACGAATTAGGTGGACATGTGGAACACAGGCCAGTCTAAGTTTGCTGATTTACATTTATGGATTACATGTACGGGTGATACTAGAAAAAAAAAATCATGGGGGGCCCACAAATAAATATTAGAAAGAAACTAAATGAAATCTTAATAAAAATATAAAATATTAAGAGATCAAAATTAGATATTATAAAAGTATTAATGAAATTTACATAGAAGTACAAAGGTCAAAACAAAAATAAAAATATTGGAGGGGCAAATAGTAATTTTTTTAAAAAAAATACACTAAATTTTATAGGTAAAATTTTAAAATTAAAAATTATGGGTAAAAATATAATTTTTAAAACTTTTGGGCCCCCTCCCCAAGTTAGAATGTAGTTCCGCTCCTATTAGATGGATACTATAATCCAACCACTATTATCAGCAAATGATACATTGGCAATATTGTGTGAACCATCTGATTTTACTTGTTGATTCCAAGGGACTGGGTATTGTGGAAAAACCTGCATTGGTCACCTTTTTATATTCAGGTTGGGGTGGCATCATTTGTCATGAAACTTTTTTGAATGTTGATTGAATGTGGTAAGCATCTATATATATCTGTCAATGTGGATAGCTATCATGCTTGCTACTGCTTATCTCACATCAAAGTGAAAAATTTTAAAGGAATCTGTCCTTGAATAAAATTTGCAAACTCAAGATGTACAACTTTTCAACATGCAATGCTATGCCATGTAGAAATTTCTTGTGGCCTATGATTCCCCAGGCCAGGTACTGCTATGATCTCAGAAACTATAAATCAAATATTTTGGGTGCTTCCTTTTCCTGTTTACACAATTTATTTCTGTATTGTGCTTATTATATTGTCTTTTGAGTGCTGATTGCTATACAGATTGGAAATCCAGAAGGAACGAGTTGGTATGTGCATATATTTTTAATTTTGCTTGAAGCTTTATATATGTTTACATATTTTACTGATCTTTTGATAAGACTATCAACAGCTAACATTTTGTGATCATAGTTTGTCATACAAGGGTACAACGTAATGTCAACTTGGAGAAGCTACAAAATGGCTATCTGTTTCCTGAGGTACCTTATAAGATCTCTCATACTTTCCTCTTTTTAGCTTGTGTTCTGTTTTTTCTTTGCCCACTTTATCAATAATTTTCCCATTTTCTTTTCTTTTCTTTTCTTTTCTTTTTATACATAATCATGAACACAGTGATGCATCAAGCTTGTTGCTTACTAAGTAATTTTTTAACATGATGGCCTGGGAGGCTAACATTAATTATGCTAATGGTTCTGTTTGCATTGAACCAGATTTCAATGCATGAGCTTCAACACATCAGGAAGTACCCAGATGCAAAGTTGATAAACCTTGGAATTGGTGATACCACAGAGCCTATACCTGACATCGTAGCAGTGAGCATGGCTGAAGTAATTATTGCTTCCCAAGTTTTAAGCTTTTTCCCCATTTTGTTGTGCTTTTATTTTAAAGAAAAGAACTTAGAGGTAGCAAATATTGTCCTGACATCTTCCTAATGAAACTGCATTCCTCAGCAATTTGAAATGACAATATCCTGTTTTAATCAAACTCTACTCAGTTTCTATACCCTTTTTCTACTTTCTACCTGAAGCATAATTCCAAAATTTCCTTATTTTCTCAACCCTGAACAACAAGGGTAAATTTATCCAAAATTATCCTACTTTAGCCTTCTTGTATTCATATGCGTTTATGCACGGATGTTAATAAGCTGACTGACAAGGAAATAAGATTAATGTGATGAAGTTAATATATCAAACACATAATAGGTTAATTCTAAGGTGTAAATGTGTGCACATATTTGTTGATGCAAAATCTGACTGAAAGTTCAATCCCTCTTTATCTCATTTTTCCATGTTTCTATCATTGATAATGAATTGAGGAAAGAAGCTGGGGAGTGGATTATGATGATACAGTATAACGTGTTATGATTTAAAAAAAAAAAAAAGGCTTTGCCATCCTCAATGATGATGAAATGATCCTTTGCAGTATGCACATGCCCTGTCAACGGTAGAAGGTTATAGAGGATATGGAGCTGAGCAAGGGAACAAGGTAAGAGGGAGTTCAATTGGCCATTGCTCTGTTACTTTAGTGAAACTTTTGTCATTTATCTGCTAATTGGATTTTTATTAATTCTCTCATATTCACTGGGTTCTTGAACCTTTTACATACTACTTGTTCATATCCTGCTGCTTTTGAATCTGAGCATACATTCTCCTGGATGTTTCAATTGGTAGATTGATTGATGAAATAACGGGAGTTTTAGTGAATAAGTTATCTGTACAGTTTTGGCATAAAAGGTTCCCATGCAGTTTTGAGCCTGAGTTTTTCTAAGTCAGGCGGTATCATGGGATACAAATGACATATTGTAATTGCAGAATCCAATTCCATGTCATGTATGTTCTCTTTTTGGCTTTGGGCATCAAGGAGGAGTTAATGCTTTGGGTAATCTACTATTTAGAATTTAGGTTTTACATTATTAACACTTTCATCCCTCTATTTTAGATTAAAACATCTCTAAAATTTGGTTTTGTCTACAAAAAGGTCGCTCCATCGACTTTTAAGTCCATTTAGCCATTAGTCATGGATGAAAAGTCTAAAATACATTCATTATTAATAAAAGGGTAAATTATTATTTCATCCGTGGATTTTGCCATTATTAAAACTTTTGTCCATTTATTTAGACTTTTCTATATGAGTAAAGGCTAAATGCACTTAAAATGGACAGAGGGACCATTTTTTAGATAGAAACAAACCGTAAGGATTTTTTAATCTATTTTTTAAAATAGATGGACAAAAATGTTAATAATGGCAACATTGAAGAATGAAATAGTAATTTAGCCTAATACTTTTTATAAATAGTTTAAATTATAAGCAATTGAGTGGAGAAGTTAAAAATTCCTGGATTTTTTTTTTTTGGTTTTTTTTTTTTTTTTTGGGGGGGGGGGGGGGGTGGGGGTTTGGTGTTGCCAAAGTTAAAAAAGTTAAATTCTATTGTGCTGTTAATCTATATGTAGAAAATTTTGTGTTTTAGTTAGCAATATACTATTTCCTACCTTTCTTTACGTGTATTATAGATTAAACTGCTATATGTACATTGCAGGCACTGAGAAAAGCAATTGCAGAAACACTTTACAAAGATGTCCAGGTAAAAGACTCAGAAGTTTTTGTGTCAGACGGCTCACAGTGTGATATCACCCGCCTTCAGGTACACAATTATATAACTCTGCATGATCTTTTAATGTTTTCTTTTCTCTTTCAACAGTGACCATTATATTTTAGGGAAAAATACAAAAAAAAAAAATCCTGCAGTTTCGCGCTGTCACACACGAGGGACCATGATGTAATTTTTATCAATTTGATACCCATGTTTTCCTCCTTTAGCAAATGTGGGCCAAATGGTTAGTTACAATTAAGTGACGCTGACATATTGTTCATATGGCGACGCAGGGCAGATGTGATATTTGTGTGAGGCTCACATGTCAGTATCATTTAATGGTAATTAGCAGTTTGGACCACATTTGTTAATGAAGGAAAACAAAATGTATCAAATTGACAAAAATTAAACTACTGTCCTTTATGTGTACTCTTTCTATGCCACAAATGGAAGTAATCTTTAAGTTTTGATCAAATACTAAAATATTATTTCTATCCATATTTACAGCTGCTTCTGGGTTCCAATGTGACTATGGCAGTGCAGGATCCATCATTTCCAGTAATACTTTCTGTTTCTTTTTATTAGATTTTAATTGTTTTCTTCAATTTCTGGTAGTGTAATGGAAGAGGATGTCCAAATCTTAAAATGCCCAACATACACATATGATGACCTTTATTCCTTTCCCATATATTTTTGTTTTCTTCATCAGTTTGATTGTGTTTGTACACTAGTTAGTATATATTGATTGGAGGGTTATTAAATATTGATTGTGTTTGGACAGTTTGCTTGAATGTTAGATGTAGAAGCTTTGTATTGACGCATGCGTTATTTACAATATGCAATTCTTTATGCTCTTTAATTTCCTCGAGCTAGTATTAAGCTAAATATTAATTTGAAACATAATATTTAATTGCCAGAAAATTTTTTTGGCAGAGCCAGCCACGGTCCGATTCTGAGTTGGAATTGGAACTGGACCAGTGGTTCTGATTCCAAGGGGAATGGGAGTGGAAATAAGGGTCCTCCAGATTCCCGTCCTGGTTCGGTCTAGTTTTGATTAAATCCATCAGTTATTATTATTATTTTTTTTAAAATTTTCTCTCTGAAAGGGGAAATTTCAGTTTTAACTTGAAACTGTACCAACCAATAGTCTAGTTCAAATTCGGATTCAGTTAATCTACGTTTGACTAGTTTTGGTCCAGATTGAACCGGTATGGTTTAGTTACGGTTCCAAACCAGACCATGTCTACCTCTAAGTAGGAAGCCAACCTAACAAGAGGTCTGCTCTTAGAGTTCATGGAAATATTCATACCAGACGCTTTTTACATCTGTTGGAATGTGAGAAGTAATTCAGTGTCACAGTTCTTCTGAAAGTTTACAAAAGAAAATGATGGTATTCTATTGATATTTTCTTGAAATAGATCTAAATATAATTTCTTCATAGATTAGTTAATAATTTGTACTCTTTTTGACAATATTTCTAATAGATTTTTTAATATGCATCAGTATCTCTCCCAATTTTTTTTCCCCTTTCACTCGTCTTATTTCACAGTACTGATAGCATACAATTTTATTTTCCTTTTTCTCTTGTTGTTTCTGGATGATATTAATGCAGAATAGGAAGATGATATTCCTAATACAATTTAGGAATTATATTCCATATAAAATTAGGAAATTTAAGAGTTTTATTCTATTTTAGGAATTTTGTTCTTAGCTGTTCTACACTAGATATAAATTCCATGTTGCTAGCTTTCATTGCTTTTCAGTACTGTGCATGATATTCCTAATACAATTTAGGAATTATATTCCATGTACAATTAGGAAATTTAAGAGTTTTATTCTAATTTAAGAATTTTGTTGTTAGCTGTTCTACATCAGATATAAATTCCATGTTGCTAGCTTTCATTGCTTTTCAGTACTGTACATGTTCAGACAATGGCATTAAGACTGCTGAGATTGTGATGGAAAATTTTATGACACAGGCTTATATAGATACAAGTGTCATAATTGGTCAAGCTGGTGATTTTGAAGAAAAAAGTGGGAAATTTGGGAACATTGAGTACATGAATTGTGGACCCCAAAATAACTTCTTTCCTGATTTGGCAAAAACCAGAAGAACAGATATAATCTTCTTTTGTTCTCCAAATAATCCCACTGGTCAGGCAGCAACCCGTCAGCAATTAGAAGAACTTGTGAAGTTCGCCAAGGAGAATGGTTCAATCATAATTTTTGATTCTGCCTATGCAGTTTATGTCACAGATGATTCACCTCGATCAATCTTTGAAATTCCTGGAGCCAAAGAGGTAAATGCATGGTGTTTCTGGATTAGTTATTAAGAAGCAACTTGTAAGCTGAATTCTTCTGCTTGTGGTAACTCATTGAATCTGCTAATTGATGCAAACTTGGTATCTAATAGAGTTGAATGGCGAAAAATGATTGATATAACTGGTCCCAACTGGTTTAAAGTTAAGGCTTAATTGTGTAGCTGTGGTGTTGTTACTAAATATGTCAGTTCATGGCTAGATTGCCGCACAGTGCACACAGTTTTTCCTTGTATCATCATGCTGGGCTTGGTGAATGTGCTTGCAGCTTCTTGGAAGCAAATTTATGTTGATAGACAATACATAGCTATTTTATTATATTCTTTTTCTGTTATTCTTTTTCCAGGTTGCAATTGAAGTATCTTCTTTCTCTAAATTTGCTGGCTTCACGGGTGTTCGCCTCGGTTGGACAGTTGTTCCTGAAGAGCTGTGCTTTTCAAACGGTTTTCCTGTGATAAACGACTTCAATCGCATTGTATGCACTTGCTTCAATGGAGCATCAAATATATCTCAGGCTGGTGGATTGGCATGCCTTTCCTCAGAGGGTTTCATGGTAAGATTAAATGCAGGAAGTGAATTCCAGCAAGAACACTATCTACTATAACTGTTCAGCATTAAGCATTAATGTTCACCTGCAGTGTCAATCTGTATGTTTACTTATTTCTCCTAAGAAGATGCTGCACTTGTGTTCATGTTGAATACTATGCTTTTGAAGTAAAACACACATTATAACTGAACTGAAGCTGGAAAAATACTTGCAGGCTGTTTGTTCTGTGGTTAACTACTACAAGGAGAATGCAAAAATTCTACTGGAGACTCTTGCTTCTCTTGGTCTAAAGGTGTATGGAGGTGAAAATGCCCCTTATGTTTGGGTACACTTTCCTGGTTCAAAATCTTGGGATGTGTTTGATTATATTCTTGAGAAGACACATATTATAACTGTGCCAGGTTCTGGATTTGGTCCTGGGGGTGAAGAGTTCCTGAGGATGAGTACTTTTGGACACAGGGAAACTATCCTGGAAGCTTCAAAGAGGCTAAAAAATCTTTTCTCCTAGCAAAAGAAAAACCCTACTGTTTAAGCCACAACCTTCTGTACTAAATAAAGGAACTCACTCTGCCTGGCCAACGTTTAAAGTGGTTATTATTATTACTATTATTTAACCAATAAGATCAATAAGTGTCTTCTCAAAATGATAATGAGAGTGACAAGAAGACCAGGTCTACAACGAAAAGCCCATGTCTTTGTCTTATTGACCAATACTGGATTCAAGTTATTCTATGGTAATGGAGAGGAAAGCATCAAGGTTTTTCCCCTTGTCCTTTCTTAAGAATCTTTACAGCAAAACCCATTTCCAAATCGTTGAATTTTTCAAGTTTTGTTTATTAAATCCTATTGTTTAATGGGTGTGATGTGACTACTATAAGCTTGAGTCTAACAGCTCTTAAATTAAATTTTTATTTACACCAAAATTTTTATATTTAATATTTTAATTGACCACACATTTTAATTGATTTTGCATGAATCTTAATATAAACATTTGATTTAAGAACTATTAGACTTATTTTTATATAAAGTTGAGCTTATATTAGATGTATCTTATTTAATTGTATATTATTAAGCCCATGAGCTTTTTAATTTAAAGATATAAATTCAAAATAAAAAAAGAGAAGTTAATCAATGGCTATCTTAAAAAATTTTGAAAATAATTTTGAAAATTGCACTGCATTTTCAGTATGGAAATTATTAAGGTGGGATGAAAGGAAACCCATTCCCATCCCATGGATATTTTGAATTTTGTCTATTGAGTAGTGTAGTTTTTTAAATATTTTGTAAATCAGCAAATTTCTCATTATTCTATTTTAATAAGCTTTCAATGTCCTTAAATTGAAAGTCTGTATCTTCAATTGTATAATGTCTTTGTATTAAAAGGTACATGGGTTCATTAGCACACAATTGAAGAATAGAAGCTCAACAGACAAATTTCTAAAAGTTTAGGGGCTTGAAAATGAGTTTTCCAAGTTTAAAGGAGGTCAGTTTTATGTGATAGCAATAGGTTCTACATGCCTCAAATGATAGCCTCATTTAACATCAAACCCTAACCCTAGCATGAGATGCATATGAATAATCTCTTCACATCAACAAATTGTTAGTATGTAAGCTTTACTAGCAAAACCCAGGATTTCCCTGATGACAAAATTAGCAATAATGTGAAAACTTAGAGGTGACTCCACAGCTGTTAATGTTTGAACTACCTCTGGTATCCTGGTCCTGAGTATCAAACATCTTCTACCTAGTGGAACTGGCAACTAAAAATCATCACTAAATCCATTCGAGAATGCACATCAAGCATCATATATTAGCAGCTAATATAACCTTATTATATTACAATGCAAAGATCCGTGTTGGTGCGTAATTGAGCATCAAGAAAATATGACGAAGAAGATATCATTCAAATAGGCAACAGTAAAATCTATTCACTCGATAACCGATATGCAAGAAGAGAGGGGTAAACAAATGCCCTTTCATTAAATTATCCATTCGTTTAACCACACCCACACAAGAACTCAAGAAATGTTTACAAGTGCCTATATATCATGGATCACATCATAGATTTGAAATACTAAAATAAATTTTCTTTTCCATTCAAATATTATCTCTTTATAATTGTAAGAACTTAACAAATTATATATAACACATACATCAGCACACTGAATTACAGAAAGGGTCTGACAACTAGTGTTGGAACTACAGATCAAGGGTCTGACAACTAACCAGATCAGCAGAACTAGCATTTCTAGATGCAATGATCCTCCAAAAATGTATTTCTGATTCTGCTGCAGACTCAGCCTCCTCGCGGAAGGAGTTATCAAATAAAAATGATGAAGATGATGAGGAAGAGGAAGCTAAATGATTTTGTACATCTGCCTGTAGAACTATAATGTTGTTGTTGGCATCTTTAGTGATTACATGAAGCTCTCCAAGTAAACCAGCAAGCAAATAGGAAGACTCCGAATTACTAGTGTCACTAATAGGAATATCTCCAAGCAAAACTTTCCAGGTATCATTTTGGTAATCATATACCTTAATTCTAGCACTATCAAGAGAACTAGATGGTTCAAGTGCATACAGTTCACCTTCAACAGTGACACTCAGTTTTGTTCCTGCCTGCTTTACTGGCCAACCTTCACCCATTCCATTTGGCATTTCATCCCAAGAATTCAACTCCGGATCATAAACCTCTCCGCCAACATCAACAAAAAAAGGCCAGCAATATAAACTCTGAGCCACAAATAACCTTCCTCTGTATGATGTCATTCCTGTTGCAATGGGCTTGAGCAAATCTGTCAGAAAAGCAGTAGGCAATACCTGAGCCTTTGAAAAAGGCATGCTTGGAATTTCGGACCAGACACCAGTACGAGGATCAAACACTTCTGCAGATTGAAGTGAGGTCAGTCCACCACGGCCTTTAGTAACTCCTCCAACAACATAAAGCTTGTTGTTTAAGATGCCTGTCTTACAAAAAGCTCTACCAATGGACATTGGATTCATCTCACTCCAAGCATTTAGAATAGGATTATACTGCCACACATTTCTCATGGCTGAAGCTTTAGAGAGTCCCCCTAACACATAGAGGCAGCCATCAATAGCCCCAACCGCACTGCCATGAAAGGGTAATGGGTCCAATGTACCCTTCTTTCCAAGCCAACCTCTTACTGTGTCTGCAATTTTGATACTTGAGCCCACTACATTCCACATTCTAAGTGCAGCCAAACCCTTCTTGGGCTCATCTTCAAAAGAAACGCCAGGCATTGTTGGCAATCTTTGCCATCTTCGGGACAATGGATCCAAGGCATACCACAAAAACCTTTCATCTTCAACTTTCATTAATATATAAAGCCACTCCTCAGTTGTTCCAAGTTCTTTTCTCACATTGAACAGTTCAGCACTTACAATAGCTGCTTTCCAAGCACGAGACACTAATTTCATTTTCATGTAACAAATCCTAGGAAGTCTGGCAAGTATCTGAATTGATATCTCATCAGGAAGGCTAGGAATCAATCGTGCATTCCCCTCGCAAGAAATCAATGACAACCTCTGTCTCTTGCAAGTTTCACTCTGTGATACTTCATATACCTCACTAGCTACAGTCCTCAAACTATTTACACTCAATATAGCGCCCATTGATAACTTTCAGATCAATAAAGATGAAGTCCAGCTTGTATTTCTTGAAGTCTAACTCAGGGATACTTCACATCTGAGCTTATAAAACAAGAAGGAAAGCTCTCAGTATCTTCCTATTTGCCAAGTCAAAACATTCTCTAAAGCGCAAAATATCCTAAATGCTTCATAGAAACAGCACATAGATACCGATTCAAACTATTTAGAAAGTTTTCTTTGTAAACAAACAGAAATCTCACCTGGAATTCAAAGCATTTTCTAAAGTCTACATAAGAAATTCTCCAACTTAAAAAAAAAAAAAAAAGAAATATATATATATCCCAACTATAATTAAGGCAATAAATTGGGAAAGTTGTTTTTTCCACCAAAAATACCCTTTACCCAAAAACAAAATAAAGCCCAAGAACTGATTAATCATGCTAGCTTCAATTATTCAATGAATATAGAAAAGGCAAAATAACAATGAAAATCTTAAAATTAGTTACACCAGGAAATGAATGATTAGCTCAAAACTCAACTACAATCCACAACTCCTAAACAAACCCATAACTTTAAAATTAGAAAAAAAGCTCACTGAACCCCAGCTCTTGTTTGGTTCCAGGGAAAATCTTCCCCAAGAAAATAACAATGGAACACTTTCTCTGTTATACACATAGAGGGATCAAAACCAGAAGAGGAAGAAGAAATCAAGAAATGAAAACAATACCTCTGAATTCATAGATAACAAGCAGATTGTATTATTACAACAAGAAGATTTGTGAACAATCCAAGGCATAGCAGCGTTAACAACCTATGAACCTAATATCGATTTTTCCTTTTGTCTCATAACGAATTTATTTATTTATTTATTTTTAAAATTAGGGCAGCATTTTTATTTAGCGTACGCAACTTGCCACATCACTGTTCTCACGTCAGTCAACTACGACATTCGCAAGGCGATTATTAGCGCAAATTACATTTTCATCCCAATTTTATGGGATAATTAATATTTAAATTTTATTTTCATATATTTTTATAAAAAAATTATTTAATTTATATATTTTAACGAAATAAACTTTTAACACGTTAAATCTTACTTTTAGTTAAATTGTTTAACTTTTTTCATAAATTTTTATTAATCAATATCAATTATATTATTATTTAATTTTTTATAATTTAATAAAATTAATTATTTAATATTTATAATTTAATTTCATGAATTCTTTAATTTTATAATTATTTTTTTATCATTCTCTATTTTGCTCTCTTCATATTTCTTTTTCTCTGTATTCATATTTTTTTTCTTTTATTTTTTATTTATTTTTTATCTTTTTAAAATTATACAAACTGTCTACACAAAAAGATTCATCAGCTTCCTTTTATATCAATATTATTAACTTTAAAACTATGATAAAATCAAAGTAGAAAGTTTTAATTTTTCTAAAAAGAAAAATTTATGAATTTAAGGATATTTAAGGGATGATGAATATAATTTAAATTATATTAAGAATAAATTAATCAATGAATTTTTAAAATTTAAATCCAATAATATTAAAATTATTTTTAAAATTGTGATTTTGAGGGCAGATCCAAGTCATTGATAATAAAGAAATTTAAAAAAGATTCTTTTTATATTAGAAAAGGAAGACTTGTCAGGGAGGCTACTTATTATTAATTATAGACTCTTGAGTTGCATTGACATTTCTATAATATAACCTTAATTGTATTTTGGCTATAAAATAATTATCTTCAATTATTTAGGACATGCATAAAGGGAATTTATTTTAAATTTAAAAATTAGTTGAATAAATTTAATTTAAAATTTTAATTTAATTGCTAATAAATCAATTTAGTTTAAAAAATTTAATCTATTAAATTTAGTTCAATTTTTTTAAAAAATAAAATAAAATAAAGTTAAATAGTTTTTTTTAGTAATTGTTATTATTAGGCCTAAAATTAAAATTAAACAAATTAAAATTAGGTTCGAAATTAATTCAAAATAAGTAAAAAAAAATAAAATTAAACCCAAACTAATAAATTGAATCAAATCAAATCAAATGAAATTAAATTAATTCGGTTTGATTTTCTCCAATTTGATTCAATTTAATTTAGTATGCTATAAATTTTGATTTATTCAGTTTTTATTTTAAATTTAACCTAATTGAACCGATTTTAGACCGATGCTCATCTTTAATTACTCGCCATTAATTGTCTTCATCAATCCAACTTTTATTTATAAATTTTAAAATAAAAAATAAATATTTTCTTGTTTAATTTAATTTTTCAATTTAAACCAATTAATGAATGGTATTCATCCTCATCCAACTCATCTTCAAAAACTAGCTTAAAGAAGAGGAGTGCTCAAGATTTTATCGAAGACATTATCCCTATTACACACTAATTTAGGATATTAATACATCCTCCTCATATTTAAGATCGATCACCTAAACATGAAATACTTATGAGATACCTAATATTGATTGGCCTAACTTACTATTTTTAAAAAATGGGTTGGCCTAACTTACCCCAAAAGTTAACTCAATAGGAGAGGAGTGCCCACTCCTATTTCAAACCAGCATGAGATATCAATAGCTTCCTAATCTTGGCATGCTAAAGAGAACACAACTAAAATGCAAGTTTATTTTAATTTGATTTCCTCCTTCAACATTTCAATTTATTCAATTTGTTTAGATTTCAAACTAAATCGACTGAATTTTGTAAAGATGAGATTAATTTCACTAAAATGAATGGAGCTATGAAATTTGAGATTTGATTGTGTAAAATTCTAGTCCTATATTGAAAAGGAATTTTTTTTTTGATCTACATCTTAAGGAATTATTAGGGATAAATTTCAAGAGTTATTCCTAAATTTATGGATCATAATTAAAATATCACTGAATTTAAAAATGTAACATAAATCTTCATGAACTTTGAAATTTTGTACTATAAAATCCTTTTAACCTTCAATAGCCGATTTATAAGTAACACATTAAAATGGATAATTCAGAGTAGTAATAATGTAGACAATTATTGATTTTTTCAGAGGTAAAATCCCTCTAATCAGCTGCTATACATCTAGCGCTTCATTGTTCCGTACGGTTGAGATTCTTTCATGATTGATCTGTGAAGAAAATCATAATCAGTTTTGCCACTATCACATAAAGAAGAGAGAATCGTTTATTTCACCATCATTTCGGATTGTGTAAACAAGCTATTAGGAGTAAAAAGTGTTCTATTGAACAAATTTTAAAGTTCAAGGGTTTTATATTAATTTTTAAATTTAGAGATAGCTTTGTTACAACTCTTAAAGTTTCGGGATAGCTATTGAAATTTATCCTAATTACTAATAATATCTTAGAATTATGAATGAGTTATAGTTCAATGACATTGAACTTGTCTGCAAGGCTATAAAGTCTCGAGTTTGAATCTCAGTTAGAGCTATATATATATATATATATATATATATATATATATATATATATATATATATATATATATATATATATATATATATCTTGAAATTGAGTTTTGAAGCATATAGTTAGGACTCCCAATTATTAGATTAATAATCTATGTGAACTCAATTGTGATAATAGTATTAAAGTGAGATTGAAAAATAATGAAAAAAAAAATGTAAGAGAAAGTAAGGGGGAAAAATCAACAGAGGCTAACCCAGGTTCAGCCCTTACATTCAACTTAAACTAATATAATCTGCTGGTGAAAAAACCCCTCACAGCAACAAAGCATAGCATTCTTCCAAAAACACACAGGCATCGAATAGTTAAAGTAGTTTCTGTTCGGTAATAACTTTTAAAGTTATATTTAGTGTTTTGACCATAGTTAAAATAATACTTATTTTATTTATATTGCTTAGTGATATAGTATTTATATTAATATTTAGAAATTAAGAGAGTGATTCATCAAATGTTATTCCTCTAACTTTTAGAAGTTAAGGAAGATTTTTTACTATAGTAAAAAAATGATGCCATTATTTTTATATTTAACAATTAGCCATCAACGATTAATATTTAATAGCTAACCGCTAGTAAAATACCTGACAGCTATTAGAATGGCTAACAACTATTAGAATAACTAATATTGTCGAACAGACCTGATATGTGAATGTGAACAATAGAATTAGAATAAATAGATGAAGAGACTCGAACTTAAAACTTTCTCACTTTCTATGCCTTAAAGGTAAAAAAAAAAATCAATCAAACTATCAATTTGGCATTGCTTAATTTTTTTTTCCCTTAATTTCAAAACAAAATCTTTTAATTAAGAAAATTTAATAATATTATCCTTAATTAATAAAATTATAGTGTTTGTTAACAAGAAAATTAATAGAAAAAAGAGAAATAGCATATCTCCCACACAAAAAGTACACATATAGCACAAGCTAGGAAGGCCAAAACTCAGCTGGTTTCACCTTTGAAATGCTCTCAAGGACTCTCACAGGTGATATATGACCCATCACTGTTACCCTCTTTGTCTCTTCATCTATGCTGAATGATGTTGCTCCTAAACATCACATAATTAAATGTTAATTATTAAACATAATATCAATTTCTTTTTTTTTTTTTTTCATCATATGGGATGATCCAACCACACATAAAAAATTATTCTCAATATTAAATATTGATTTAAATTTAACATATTTTAATTATAAAAACTCAAGAATAATAAAATAAATTATCCAAATTATTCTTGTAATTTAAAAAAATATATTTTTTGAAATCAAAATCTCTATGTCAAACAAGACAATTTAATTAGAAAAATTAATTTTAAAAAGTAATGGTTTTAAAATTTTTATAATTAAAATGTATTAAATTTAATTTAAAATTAATTTTAATAATTTCTATCTAATATATCAAATAATAAAATAAGATAATTAATAAATTTTAACCCAATGATTCGTGGTTTTGAGATTTCGAGTTAGAATCTGTTTTGCCAAATGATGTTATTTGAACTCCATTTCACCTAATTCTGTAAACAAAACTAGGGTAAATTTTTAATTAAATTCAATGTCTATCACATCATTCATAGAATAATTCACTAAAATTATTTTATAATAATATAATTATAAATAAACGTATTATTTAATTTTTAATTATTTTTCTATATTTATACGATTATAAATAAATATGAATGATATAAAATAATTTGATTGATTTAGACTTTGTTTTTTTTTTAAATATTTTTTATATTTTCTATCCTTTGAGGTATTCAATAAATTAAGAAAATGGATCAATGAAAAATATTTTATTAATTAAAAAGAAAATTAAGTTATTTAAAAAAAAGGCTTTTCCTTTTCAAAATATAATGTGAAAATATTTATATATAAATAATATAAACGCATACTATTAATTTAATATTATAATTAAATAATAAAAAAATATTTTTATTTTTTAAAAAATTTTTTTATATATACATTATTTTTCATAAAATAAATAAACCTTAATTTATAAATAATATAATAAATTATATCTACTTAAGAATCTATATATAAAGATAGATAATGAACTCACCTTCCATTTTAGATAGATGTTTCTTTACTTTACCAGCACAACCTTGGCAATGAAGAGAAACTCTCATTACAACCACCTGCAACCAAAATACATTAAAGATGTATATATTATTGAGACTCTATTTGTTTTACTATAAATATTTTTCTAAAAAATATTTTTTAAATTTTTTAGCATTTGGAGCTTTTAAAAAAATTAATTAAAGAAAAATTTTTTTCTAATTAAAGGAAAAATTAAGTCATTTTAAAAAAAAATAATTTTTTTTTTCAAAATAAAAAATTATTTTTTAATTTTTTAAACTTTGATAATCTTATTAAAAAATAAAAATATTTATACATTTATGAAATAACAACATACCATTAATTTAATATTATAACTAAATAACAAAAATATTTTAATAAAAAATATTTTTATATTTTTTATGTACAAATTATTTTCTGTAAAGTAAATACCCTAATTATTTAAAATCACCTAGTTAAAACATCAGAGAGTTTTGATTTAATTTTATAATTTTATAATTATCTATCTCAAAAACTTTATAATTATGAGTTGATTTTAAATAATTAATTTTATTAAAATAAAATAATTAAATAATAAAATTTTCAAAATATTAAAAGAGAAATTATAAAATATAACTAGTTCTTTATGTGATAAATAAGCAGACTCAATTGGAATTAATATTATAAAATTAACTTTTTGAGCCATATATGACAAAAGAAAGAAGCATGATCTTGTGGGTTGATTCCCAATATAAAAGATAGATTTGGCACCATATAATTGGCAAGACATGCTGGTTGGAATGTGTCCAAAGCATTCTTATTCCCTAATTGCTAAGGAGAAATCATCATGAAACATACATTAATTTATATTCATTTTTTAATTTATTTCTCCATTATTTAATTTATTTCTTTATTATTAATTTTGGAAAATATTGTCCAACAACTGATTCCATAATGTAATAAAATTAATTTTTGTGTTGAAATTTAATAGAAAAAATTTAATTATAGTATTTTATATTACATTACGACCTACGAAACATAATTTAAAAGATTTATGTATTTTTTTTATATAATTTAGAGTTATTTTTATCTATATTAATTTTCTACTGATCAATGTATGAATCAAATTATAGACCAGAGTACAGATAAGATTTTTCTTACAATATGATTATAGATTTCAAATCCTGACTAACAAATTGCAAACCAGGGTAATCCTTGAGATTATTAACTGATTAATCAATAGTCTAATTAATTTGCGTGATACCAATAGAACAGTTGTATATATAGAATCAAACCTGGAAAACTTGATCAGATGAAGCTGGCTTCGGCAGCAGGATAGGTTTTGGTCTATTTTCTTGGTTGTTTTCAATATTAATATCTTGTTTCTTCATGGAAGGAACAAGAACTGATCTGTTAGTAGCTGGCGGAAGAAACCTTATTGGAGATTCAACGAGTCTAGTGTACTTAACAGCTTGATTATTAGTACTCTTCTTCAACATTCTTGATGTTGAAGAAGAATTATCAAGCAGCTGCTGAAGGGTTCTCTGAGGCCTTCTGGGCACGATAACTGAGCAAGGATCACTCACTCTGCACACTGCAGTAGATTGGCACATGAAGCCCCTCATCTTCCTGCTTGATTTCTTGGTGGTCATGGCTAAAAACACTAGGTGTTTGATATGGTGTCTTGGAGAAGGTTAAGGCTAGAATTGAAGATTAAAATGGAAGGTTAGGATGGAGATCTCTGTAGGTAGGAGAGGAAATTAGAAAGGCTGCATGCTATATATATTTATAACTGAGCTAACAAACAAAGTGACTGGCTGGCTGGCTGGTTGCAGTGGCATTTTGATCTATATTGCCTAGTCCTGCTTGCCTGACAGATTTCAGGTTTGAGTCTTTGCCCTTTTAATTTCTCTATAATAAAAAAAAAAAAAAAATTCAAGACTTCACTATCCTTAAAAAAAAACTTCACCATTGTAATTAGTGATTAACATATTAATAATTAATGGCCAATGATGATAGGATGCTAGGATTAATTAAAAGTTGATAGTCGATAATTATTTATTTTAATTTCAACTATAAACCTATAATTTTTTAATTATTAACTGTTAATTTTTAAATAATTAATTTAAAAATTGTATTCATTAAATATGTTAATTTAAAAATTATATTCATCAAATATGCTAAGTTAATGATTAAGAAGTTAGGGAAAAAAAAAAGATTTCTAACTGCTGAATGAGTTTACAGAGATATTAACAGCTTATTTCTTTGTTATCTTCTCTCATAATCAGAAGCACAGCTAAAAGCACTGAAGATTTTAATTCTTGAATTGACATTTCCTATAAATTTTAATTTGACTAATTTAATTTATAAAAATGAAACTAATAATTTATTAAATAAATAAATGACAAAACTAAATAATCTTTCAATAAAATTATTCTTAAGAATATTTATCATTTTTAAAATTTGCAATAATTTTATTTATAGTAATAACTAAAATTAATTTATTAAGTCTAAAAACTAATTTAATGAAATAAAAAAATAAAAAGTCCTTTTTAATTTACTTAAAAATAGAATTACAAATATTATTATAGAAAACAAAATATTCTTCAACCATGTTATCGTAGTTCTTTTGGATTTAAATAATATGTGGTCTAAAGTTAAAAAAAAATATATTTTTTATAAAATATTCTTACTTTAATTAATTTTTCTAATTTACTATTAAAATTAAATTAATATTCCTTAATTTTTAGTGAACTTTTATTTCTCAAAATTAATTATTTAAAAATACCAATTATAAATTTACTTTATTTATAACACTGTAAAAAACAATCAATTTTACAACCGGCTACTGCAATGGACTGAAATCAATTGCCATTAGTAATTAATTTTATAATCAATTTATGATTTCAATTTTTTTAGTAAAATAATTAATTTTAAAAAAATTAACAACAGATTCAAGAATTGGTTGCTAAATTGATTGTTAATAGGAACTAATTTATAATTAGTTGCTAAATTAATGCTAAAAAAAAATTTAAATATATAATTAGTAACATATTTTAAAATCTGTTGCTAATAGCAATCGATTTTAAAATTGATTGCTAACAACAATCGATTTAGGGAATCGATTGTTAAATTATATAATTATTTTAATTGACTTCAGAGTTAGCAATCGGTTAGTAATCTGTTACTAAAATCGTTTATTATTTGCAACCGATTCCTTGTTAGTTGCTAATAGTAACTGTTTTTTGCAATCAACTGAAAATCAATTGCTAAATTTTTTTCCCTGAAAATTCTCTTCTAATTTCTTTTTTCTTTTTCTGATTTGCAACCGAAATTTGAATCAGTTGCTAATAGCAATTGATTTTTGTAAATAGTAACTGATTTTTGTAATCGATTTTGCAACAATTTTCCCCTCAAAAAATTTCCACATAATTTTTTTTATTTTCTTTTTTTGATTTGCAACTGATTTATAAATTGATTGCTAGTAGCAACCATTTTTTCCCAAAAAAATTTTCGATCATTTTTTTTTTTAATTTGCAACCGATTGGCAAATCAATTGCTAATAACAACTGATTTTTGTAACTAATTGAAATTGATTGCTATAAACAATCGATTTTGTAATCAATTGTGAATCGGTTATAAAATTTTTTCTCCAAAATTTTTCACTCAATTTTAAAAAGAAATTAGCAACCGATAATTGATTGTTAATTAACTTACATAAACTACTACTCATTTTCTTTTCTGCTACTTATTTTTTCTTTCTTTCTTACATTTTCTCTCATTTTCTTTATTTTCTTTTTCATTCTCATCTTTTTTATTTACAATCTTTTATTTTCTAACATATTTTCTTCATTATTGTTTTTCTTTCTCATCTATTTTATTCATCAATTTTTTCTCATTTATTTTTTTTCATCTTTTTCTTTCTCATATATTTTTTTCTTCATCTTCTTTTTCTTTCTCATCTATTTTTTTCATCATCTTTTTCTTTCTCATATTTGTTCTTCTTTATCTTCTTTTCTTTCTCATCTTTTTATTTAATTTATTTTTCTTTTGCATAAAATAAAAATTTTTTGTACAAATACATTTTTTGTTAGTAAATTATTTGTAACATTAATTTTTAGTAATTTTATGTCATAATATATACATATATGGTAATTTTTTTGATAATTTGTCTTATAAATATATTTTTATATTTAATTTTTTGTTAATATTTTTTATAATAGTTAGTATTAGTAATTTTTTATAATATTTTATATTAATTTTAATACTAATTTTCATTAATCATTTATTATTTTTGTAATTTTTGAAAAAATTATTTATTTATTTTTTATTTGAAAATTTATTTTTTATAATTTTTTAAAATTAGTAACCGACTTTTCGGTTGCTAAATTAGTTACAAATAGCAACCGATTTATAAAATGGTTGCAAAATACAAAAATTTTATGTTTTGATTGCTACTTGCAATAGATAGTTTTTTTTATCAAAATTTTATTTTTTTAAGTTTAATTAATTTAGCAACAAATTTAGTTATCGGTTGCTATTTATAATCAGACTTATTGTAATCGACTGAATTGATTGCTAAATCTATTAGCAACCGATTTTAATGGATTAGCAATAGATTCGGTCGGTTGCTAATTCTTTTTTTTTTTAAGTGTAATAAAAAATCAGAGTTATCTTTTTAAAGAAGTAGATATTACTACCTGTTCATGAAATTAAAAAACATAAAATATTATCATTTTATATTTTTTATTATATAATATAAATGATTGTCAAATATTACTAAGGCACTATTCTGTACAAAAATTGATAAAAATAAAACAAAATTTGATTGACATTTAATTAGGTCAACCAGGTCGATTCAATTGGATTTGATCAAGTTTTACAGATTTAGATAGTATTTTATAATTTTTTTATTTCCGTTTGAAATGAATAAATTTTATAAAATTTTGTGAAATTTATTTTTAAATTTAAAATATTTTATAATTTGAATTCCATAAAATTAAACATAATTATCATAAATTTCATCAAAATATGTGAAAATTTTAAATGAATTTAATAAAATTTATCACAATTTTTTTTTTTCATAAAGTTACCCATACTTTCACATTTTATTTCTATTCCCTCATAAAATCCATTTTTCACATTTATTTATCATTTTCATATCACGTCCCATATCACTCATTTTCATAAAATTTTGTCATTCTAAATTATTTATTTTACATAATGATAAATATATTATATATATATTTATAAAAAAACACAAATACAAAATTATTATGTTATGTAAAATAAATATAATTCTGAATTTATTATTTATTTTATAAAATTAAAATGTTAAGGATATTTTGAGAAATAAATGTAAATAAATTTTTAATTTTGTATTTATTTTAAACATAATTTTATAAAATTTAATTTAAATGTATTTTTAAGTTTCAACATATCAAATATGAAAATTCATTTGCAAATAAATTTTATTTATAAATAAATTCTGCATTTTGAATTTCATCATGCCAAAGAGAGGTTAAACAGAGGCTTAATGATAATTCAAGCTGCTCATCAACTCAATTTCCGAGTTTTCTAGTTGAACCGATGGGCTATATCCAAGTTTTGAAGCCATGGTTTACATCTTGCCTCTTTTTTGACCAGTTGCTTTGGTCGCTTAAGCAACTGAAAGCAACTGGTGGCTTATGCAAATCAAATTATATATTATCTATTAATAATAAATTAAATTAATAAAATTAAAAGATACATTACATAATTGAAATATTGTTCAAACCATTAAACTAAAATAAATTATATAATTAAATAAAAAAATATAAAAGGTATATACAAAAACTTGGATTTTATTTATAATTTTAAGCTTTTTTAAAAAATATTTTCATATTTTTTTAACATTTGAGACACTTAAAAAAATAAATTAATAAAAAATATTTTCATAATTAAAAGAAAAACTAAGTCATTCTTAAGAAAAATGACTTTTTCTTTTAAAAAAATATTTTCTAAACTTTTTCAATTTTAATAAAATATGAAAAAATATATATAACATAAATACGCACTATTATATTGACATTGTAATCATATAATAAAAAATCATTTTTTAAAAAGAATTTAAAAAAAATTATATATAAATTATTTTCTGTAAAATAAACAGAGATTTATTTCTAATCTTTATACTAATCAAACTACATATTATTAAAAGTTGACACCAAGTCTTCCATTTGAAAAAAAAAATCTAATTATTTCTATACATGTGTTGGAGACTTGTCCCATTTAAAACTATGCATAAGGAAACTCATTATAACCCTCACATATTAGGAAAATTATAATATACAACAAGAGTATTAAAAATAATATTTTTTAGATATAAAAAATTTAAATTTTTTTATTTATAATAAATAAAATTCATATATTTATATACAGAAAACATCCCTTCGTATATGTCCCATTTAAAACTATGCATAAGGAAGGAAACTCATTATAACCCTCACATATTAGGAAAATTATAATATACAACAAGAGTATTAAAAATAATATTTTTTAGATATAAAAATTTTAAAATTTTTTATTTATAATAAATAAAATTCATATATTTATATACAGAAAACATCCCTTCGTATATGTCCCATTTAAAACTATGCATAAGGAAGGAAACTCATTATAACCCTCACATACTAGGAAAATTATAATATACAACAAGAGTATTAAAAATAATATTTTTTAGATATAAAAAATTTAAAATTTTTTATTTATAATAAATAAAATTCATATATTTATATACAGAAAACATCCCTTCATATATGTCCCATTTAAAACTATGCATAAGGAAGGAAACTCATTATAACCCTCACATATTAGGAAAATTATAATATACAACAAGAGTATTAAAAATAATATTTTTTAGATATAAAAAATTTAAAATTTTTTATTTATAATAAATAAAATTCATATATTTATATACAGAAAACATCCCTTCATATATGTTCCATTTAAAACTATGCATAAGGAAGGAAACTCATTATAACCCTCACATATTAGGAAAATTATAATATACAACAAGAGTATTAAAAATAATATTTTTTAGATATAAAAATTTTAAAATTTTTTATTTATAATAAATAAAATTCATATATTTATATACGAAAACATCCCTTCATATATGTCCCATTTAAAACTATGCATAAGGAAGGAAACTCATTATAACCCTCACATATTAGGAAAATTATAATATACAACAAGAGTATTAAAAATAATATTTTTTAGATATAAAAAATTTAAAATTTTTTATTTATAATAAATAAAATTCATATATTTATATACAGAAAACATCCCTTCATATATGTCCCATTTAAAACTATGCATAAGGAAGGAAACTCATTATAACCCTCACATATTAGGAAAATTATAATATACAACAAGAGTATTAAAAATAATATTTTTTAGATATAAAAAATTTAAAATTTTTTATTTATAATAAATAAAATTCATATATTTATATACAGAAAACATCCCTTCATATATGTCCCATTTAAAACTATGCATAAGGAAGGAAACTCATTATAACCCTCACATATTAGGAAAATTATAATATACAACAAGAGTATTAAAAATAATATTTTTTAGATATAAAAAATTTAAAATTTTTTATTTATAATAAATAAAATTCATATATTTATATACAGAAAACATCCCTTCATATATGTCCCATTTAAAACTATGCATAAGGAAGGAAACTCATTATAACCCTCACATATTAGGAAAATTATAATATACAACAAGAGTATTAAAAATAATATTTTTTAGATATAAAAAATTTAAAATTTTTTATTTATAATAAATAAAATTCATATATTTATATACAGAAAACATCCCTTCATATATGTCCCATTTAAAACTATGCATAAGGAAGGAAACTCATTATAACCCTCAAATATTAGGAAATTTATAATATACAACAAGAGTATTAAAAATAATATTTTTCAGATATAAAAATTTTAAATTTTTTTATTTATAATAAATAAAATTCATATATTTATATACAGAAAACATCTCTCCATATATATATATATATATATATATATATATATATATAAATTTTTTTATTTATAATAAATAAAATTCATATATTTATATACAGAAAACATCCCTCCATATATATATATATATATATATATATATATATATATATATATATATATATATATATATATATATATATATATATATATATATATATATATAATTTGGCACCCCACAAGAAACATATTATATATGCATTGGTAGTATGTCATTTTCTATTTATTTTATTTTATTTTCTTTCTTGTTATCATAGACAACTTCAATGAAAAGATATGAATAAGGTATATATGCATGTGCCAAGTGGATGTGAAAGAGCAAACTTTCATACCAATGAGTTTTAATTCAGTAATACAAAGTATTTTTAAGATTATAAGATCTCTTAATTTGAATTCTAATCAAACTTAATCATTTTAAAAAAAAAGTACATTTTTAAAATTATTTAAAGGAAAAATTTTAATTTTGATATATGAAAAATAATTTAAAAAATATAACTATAAAAAAATTTATTTAATTTCTGTGACAGGACTTTTTATCTGTTTGATAAATAAGACGGAAGTAAGTTGTATTTATATTTTTTTAAAATTATTTATATGTTAAATTTATTTCAATATCTAAAACTTTTATCACATGCTGTATTTATGAATCTACATTTCTTCATTATATTTTTTAATGAAAAAATTGCAAAAAAAAAAAAAATTAGTATAAATAATTGTGATCAACTTTTTATCTGTATACTCTTAATTTATATTTGCAGTGATCATATTATTGATAATCTTATCCTTATGGATATATTTCTAAAAAAAAAAATTCATACACTATTTTTTTATATATATATTTATCATTTAACACAAATAAACACTTTTAAATTAATAAATTTTAATTCAATAATATTAAAATATTTTTTTAAAAATTATAATTTTATTTATAAAATTCAGGAAAAACTTAATATATTAGGTTTAAATTAAATTCATGCCAACAGGTCTTCCCAGTACACTCAACTTAGAATCCCCAAATGTTAAGTGAAAAAACCTGAAAGAAAATTAAACAAAAGAATATTATATAAAGAGCTCAGAGGCTCATACAAAAAAGTGGGACTAGTATGAAATGTAATTACCCTAGTCAAAAAATGAACTGTTACATTAATTTAAAGCCTAATCTAAGTCAAGGTCCAATCAGACCCTTAAGATAAGAGTTGTTTACAATTACAAATTATTTGTTCGAACTCAGACCAATCATCCTGAATAGAATGAATAGCATCCACCACAATTTTAGCATTCATCTCAATATCGACATTACCAATATTGCTATTTTTCAACTAAAAAAGAGCTTCTCTAAGAGCAAGAGTTTCAAATAAACTTGGTAAGAAAATAATATCTTGGAATCCTATTAAAACCTGATATGAAGGAACCATTTGAATCACGCAAAACAACAGCATAAGAAGTGCAATAATCCTTGCTATGAATCCCTACAACTTGAAACATCCCACCAAAGGCTTACTCCACACTGCATGTTGTGCAAGCACTGGACCAGGAGAGGCACTCGTAGTAGCACGAGCTAACTGCCATTCTTCCGGCAACCGCAGCCCACCCAACACAATGTCACTTGCTACCCAAGACTTACCTTGCCAAACCATTATATTTCGACGGTTCCACATGCTCCACAATGTAGAACAAATCTTCTCCATGGTACTACCATCAACAACCCGCTAAAGATAACCAACAAATCAATAAAACAAGAGAAAGAGGCGATACCTAAATCCAACCCAAAATACCTCCAACAATTATTAGCAAGAAGATATTATAAGAAGACATGAAGATCATTCTCAACACAACCACAAATAGAACAATGCACATTAATAATTATTCTTAAGAACGCTTATCATTTCTAAAATTTGCAATAATTTTATTTATAGTAATAAATAAAATTAATTTAATAAGTCTAAAAAATAATTTAGTGAAATAAAAAATAAAAAGTCATTTTTAATTTCCTTAAAAATAGAATTACAAATATTATTACGGAAAACAAAATATTCTTCAATTATGTTATTGTAGTTCTTCTCGATTTACATAATATATAGTCTAAAGTTAATATATATATATATATATATATATATTATAAAATATTCTTACTTTAATTAATTTATCTAATTTACTTTTAAAATTTAATTAATATTACTTAATTTTCACTGAACAATATCATCATAAATTTACATTATTTATGAGAGATATCTTTTGTAGAAGTGGATAATATTTATATTAAAAAACATAAAATATTATCATTTTAGATATTTTACCCATATAAATGATGGTTAATTATTACTAATACAAAATGACGCTATTTTGTAACAAAGGTGAAAAAAAAAAAATCTGGTTGGCCAGTGTGATACAAAATTAGGTCAACTGGGTCAATTCAATTGGATTTGATCAAGTTTCAGAGATTTTGATAGTTTTTTTTTTTTCATTGGAAAAATACTATTTAATTCTGCATTTCAATGAAACTAGTTACTTAGTTATGTATTTTAAAAAATATACTATTTAATTTTTATATTTTACTTCTGTTAAACTAAAGTCTCTCCGTCAATTTTTTCGTTAATCAACAAATTTTAGTCCAGTTAAACTACTATTTAATCTCTTTAATAATGAAATTAATTAGTTGATCCTTATATTTTGAAAAATACTATTATTTAGCCCTTCTATTTAAGTGAAACTAATTAATTGGTCCTCATAGTTTAAAAAATATATTCCTAGATGAAGAATAAAAAATTTTATTGTATAGAGATTAAATCTGAATTTATTTATTTTTTAATTATTCAAGTATTTTATTTTAATTCCTTGGGTATATTATTTTTTTTTTATTGGAAAACAATATTTGACCAAGTAATAATTAATTTAGATTTTCGAGTAATCAAAGTAATAATTAAAAAAAATTAATTTCTAATAAAGAAAACCCAAAAATGATACGTAGGAAATTGAATGAAATTATACTTGAATAATTTTTTTAAAAAAGTGTAAATTCTTTGAATAATTTTTTAAAAAAAATGTAAATTCAAATTTCTTCTTCACGCAACAAAATTTATATTTTTCATATAAGAATAAATTTTTTAAAATATAAGGACCAAATAATTAATTTTATTAAAATAAAAAATTAAATAATAATATCTTTTTCAAATACTATAGTTTCACTAAAATAGAGGACTAAATAATAATATTTTTTAAAATATGAAAATCAATTAATTAATTTCGCTAAACTCTTTAGGATCAAATAATAATTTTAACTAATATTGATAAATAAAAAATTTAATAAAAAAATTAAATAACTTAATTAAAAAAATATATAATTAAATAATATATTTTTTAAAATATAAAAATTAAATAATTAATTTTATTAAAATATAAGAACTAAATAATAATTTTTTCCTTTCCTATTTTTAAGGATGATTCAAGCTGCCCATCAGCTAAATTTCTGAGTTTTCTAGTTGAACCTATGGGCCGATCCAAGTTTCGAAACCATTGTTTACATCTCGCCTCTTTTTGACCAGTTGCTTTGTCGCTTGTGCAAATCAAATTATATATTATATATTAATAATATATAATTTACAAATTAAATTAATAAAATTAAAAAAATGACATAATTGAAATGTTTTTCAAACCAGTAAACTAAAATAAATTATATATGTGGGAAAACTATTTGATATACTTTTTTTTTTCTTTAATTAAATAAAAAAATGTAAAAGGGTACATACAAACTTGGATTTTATTTATAATTTTAGATATCTAATCTTTAGAGTAATCAAAGCAAACTACATATTATTAAAAGTTGAAATCAAGTCTTCCATTAAAAAAAAAAAATTCTAATAATTTGTATACATGTGCTTGGAGACTTGTCCCCATTTAAAATTATGTATGAATGAGAAAAATTATAATATATAAAATAATATCATTTTAAATATAAAAATTTTAAGATTTTTTTATTCATAAAAAATAAACCTTTGTATTTAGGTAATGTGGAAACTCAACATTTATCTATTTAATTATTTATTTATTTTAATTATTTAATAATAATTTAAAATATTTATCTAAAAAATAATAAAATAAAATAAAAAATATTTTATTGGATAGCTTGTTTAATTATTCTTATATATATATTATTTTTAAAATTAAATATACATCTATAATCTGAACAACCAAATTCAATAATAACTCTTATCCCATTCTACACCTAATAGAACTCTTGAAATATATATACCCTAATCATCTCTTCTGCTAAACTTTACTCTCAAAACCTATTTGTCACCTTCTTTTTCTATTAAATACTCTCAACAGGTATTTTCATCATCGTTTATTTATTGTTATATATGTATATATATAAATATATAAAATTTACGATTTATAATCTGATGTGCGCAGAGAATTCATAAATTCTTACTTCTCTATTCATCACCTTGAATTCTATTTTCAAAGTAAAAATTCTCGTTCTTTGTTCAATAATGGGTAAATCTGATTTTATTTTCTTTCCTTGATCTGTTACAACTACTCTATAAATTCATTTTTTTCTTTGATCATTGGTATTAAATTGGATTGATCATAATTACTGTTGGACAATAATTAATTGTTATTAACTATATATATATATATATATACACAAAAGAATTGGCTCTACGTCCCTTAATGCTCTGCGTCTCATTCATCCCATTCATCACGTCGTCCCATTCATCCCATTCATCCGTCCCATTCATCACGTCCCCACCGGAAATATATCCCATTCATCATATATATATATATATATATATATATATATATATATAATGGGACGACGTGATGAATGGGATGAATTATATATATATACACACAAAAGAATTCATCCCATTCATCACGTCGTCCCATTATATATATATATATATATATATATATATATATATATATATATATATATATAAAGAATTGGCTCTGTGTCCTATTCATCCCATTCATCACGTCGTCCCATTCATCCCATTCATCCGTCCCATTCATCACATCCCCACCGGAAATATATATATATATATATTATTTTATTATTATTTAATATTTTAGATGTGTAGGAGATTTGAATATTCAATCAGTCAGTTGAAATTGTCTCTCTTCCATTAAAAATAACTATTGTCTTGGAGGTTCCAGGTGAGTGGTAGTTATAGTACATGGCACTATTTTAGTCCCTTTTAAAATTTCTCAGCATTAAATTTGTTATTAAATGAAATTTTAAATTAATATTTTAATAATTATTTTACATGTAATTTTCTAGTGTTTTATTTTATTATTGATTTTTTTTTTCGATTTTGATTAAATAATTGATTTTGTCAATTATCTCTGCATTAGAAATATATCCCATTCATCATATATATATATATATATATATATATATATATATATATATATATATATATATATATATATATATATATATATATAAAGAATTGGCTCTGTGTCCTATTCATCCCATTCATCACGTCGTCCCATTCATCCCATTCATCCGTCCCATTCATCACATCCCCACCGGAAATATATATATATATATATTATTTTATTATTATTTAATATTTTAGATGTGTAGGAGATTTGAATATTCAATCAGTCAGTTGGAATTGTCTCTCTTCCATTAAAAATAACTATTGTCTTGGAGGTTCCAGGTGAGTGGTAGTTATAGTACATGGCACTATTTTAGTCCCTTTTAAAATTTCTCAGCATTAAATTTGTTATTAAATGAAATTTTAAATTAATATTTTAATAATTATTTTACATGTAATTTTCTAGTGTTTTATTTTATTATTGATTTTTTTTTTCGATTTTGATTAAATAATTGATTTTGTCAATTATCTCTGCATTAGAGCCATTAGAATTTCGGAAACAGACCTTTAGTGTCTTTATATTGATTAATATTTGACTATAAAATTTATTGATGTGTTACACTGAATTTATTTGAGATTGATTTGATCTTATTGACTCTTTGAAATTATTGAAATAAACTATTAGAATTGCATTATCAGCTATTATTTGCTATCTGAAATTTCTTGTTGATTTTAATTGATTTGAACAAATTGATTTTCTGTTTTGAATTGGTACATGTGCCCAGTATCTATTTCTGTTATTTGGCCCCATCGTGTGGACTATCACGGTATTAGCTTGCATTGTCGAGTCATGCATCATTGCAGTTTATGGTTTGCATTAGTATCATATGCATTGATATCTGTAAAGGAAAAGGAAGGTATCTAATATCTAGTAGCGCGCTTACCATCTGGCCTTTGGTGATGTGGGGTATCATCACCTTGGTGCACTGTACTATAAAATTTTTATTGAATGAATTTCTTTTATATATGTTTTATGAAATTATTTTATTAATGATTTTGACAGCATGAGTATGATTTTATTGAATAGAAAATTTATTGTGAAATTAATCAAGCGTTTGACTGTTTCTATTCCATTGTGTGCTATAATTATCATTCACTGAGCATTTAGCTCAAACCACGTTTTCTCTGTTTGTTATCTGTTTCAGATCAGTAGAATTCTGCAGCTGATCTAAATATTCAGTCCATCTTTTGGAGAGGAACAATCTTTGATTTGTTCTCATGGTATACCCGAATTCATGTTTCCTCTGGCTAATAATTAGTTTAGTTTATTAAACAGTTTGAGTTTTTATTTGAAATCTGTAGAGACTCCACAGTTTACTTGTGGAATATTTTATGATGTTTATTCAGTATTTTGTTTATTTAGATTTTGTCTATTTTTTTGGATTAGTAAGTGACAATATATTCATTCAAGATACTCTGATAAGGCTTGCATGATTTAAGAATACTTAAATTATGCGTCGGTCACGATTCAGAATTTTGGGTCATGACAAAGTTGGTTTCAGAGTATTCCGCGTGGCCTCTTGGGCGATGGTGGGGCAAACCTCAGCGAGGACGCTGAGTCCCAAAAGGGGGGGGAGAAAGGTCCCTTAGGCAAATCCCACATCGGTAAAGCACGGGAGAGATCCTGGACTTAAATTAGGTGGTCTTGGAACACTGGTTAGATCGCTTTTAGGTGTAAAAGCTCAAGGGATAAATCCGTGAGGCCTAGTATGGGTTGGGCCAAAGTGGACAATACTAGCTAGTGGGCCGAGCCGTGACAATTAGTATCAGAGCCAGGTTGAGGTCTAGTAAACTTGCGGAGCATAGGATCCTTAAAGTCTTTTCAGTTTATCATTACTTTAGATATTTGCGTCCTTTGTACTTTTTCACCTGTATTAATTTGGCTCACATTTTTAGACTTAATACTTGTTTATTAAAATGAATAGGTGCCTGAGTCTGTTAAACGTAAGAGGAGAGCTAGGGCCAAAGGTCTTAATGGTGCAAACCTTGATCCAACGAGGGAAGCACTACCTCAAACTATTAATCAGACATCTGAACAGACGCCTATGGCTAAGACTGGGGCACAACCATTCCTTTATTTCTCCATACTTTTCCATGATATTTAGTATACCACCTACTTTGTTATAGTATCCTTTATCTGTATCAACACCTATGAGGAACGCAATAGACACTGATATGGTGTATAGGGGATGTATAGTTCACATTGGAGATAGGGAATTAACTGCAAATCTTGTTTCTTTGGATATGTTTGAGTTTGATGTGATTTTAGGCATGGATTGGCTAGCCACTTATCACGTTTCATTGGATTATCATAATAAAGTTGTACTCTTTAAAATTCCTGGGGAGGCAGAATTTCAATTTCAGGGAGATCGCAGTATAGCCTCTAGTAATCTTATCTCAGTAGTGAGTACTAGACGATTATTGCGAAAGAGGTATAAGGGGTATCTAGCTTATGTTAGAGACGTTCAGGTAGAAGGTGCATGTTTGGAGAATGTTGCAGTGGTTAAGGAGTTTTCTGATATGTTTCCAGAAGATTTATTAGGTTTACCCCCGGAGCGAGAGGTTGAGTTTGGTATAGACTTAGTTCCTGGAACTGAGCTCATATCTATGCCACCTTATCGTATGGCACCCGCAAAACTTAAGGAGTTGAAGGAGCAGTTACAGGAACCACTAGATAAGGGTTTTATTCGCCTTAGTGTTTCTCCATAGGGTGCTCCTATGTTATTTGTGCAGAAGAAGGATAGGTCTTTGAGAATGTGCATTGATTATAGGCAATTAAATAAGGTAACTATGCGTAATAAGTATCCTCTTCCACGCATAGATGACCTGTTTGACCAACTTCAAGGTGCAAAGTATTTTTCCAAGATTGATCTTCGATCTGGGTATCATCAATTGAGGGTCAAGAAAGAAGACATACTCAAGACGGCCTTTAGGACTAGGTATGGACACTATGAATTTCTAGTAATGTCTTTTAGTCTTACCAATGCTCCAGCCGCTTTTATGGATCTCATGAATAGAGTTTTCAAACCTTTCTTAGATTAGTTTGTTATAGTGTTCATTGATGACATTCTAGTGTACTCAAGGAGCAAGGAGGAGCATGAGCAACATTTGAGAATCATCCTTCAAACCTTATGAGAACACAAGCTATATGTCAAGTTCTCAAAACGTGAGTTCTAGTTAGATAATGTGGCTTTCCTAGGCCATACAGTGTCTAAGAATAGGGTGTGTGTTGATAAGAAGAAAGTTGAGGCAGTGCTTTGTTGGCCTAGACCAACAACTGTGTAAGAAATTCATAGTTTCGTGGGTTTAGCAGGGTATTATAGACGGTTTGTTCAAGACTTCTCTTGTATTGCAGTACCTTTAACTAAGTTGACACAGAAAAATGTGAAATTTTAGTGGTCTGAAGCTTGTGAAAAAAAAAAGTTTTCAGGAGTTTAAGACTCGTTTGACTATAGCACCAGTGTTAGCCCTTCCGTCTGGATCAAGGGGTTATGCAGTGTATTGTGTTGTTTCTAGGATTGGTTTGGGATGTGTTTTGATCCAGCATGGACGGGTTATTGTATATGCTTCTCGTCAGTTGAAAAAGCATGAGCAGAATTATCCAACTCATAATTTGAAAATGGCTACAGTAAGTTTTGCTTTGAAAATTTGGAAGCACTATCTGTATGGTGAGACTTGTGAAATCTTCACATACCACAAAAGTCTTAAATACATCTTTGACCAACATGAACTTAATCTTAGGCAAAGGAGATGGGTAGAATTGCTGAAAGATTATGATTGCACCATACAATATCACCCTGAAAAAGCTAATGTGGTGGCTAATGCTCTAAGCATGAAATCTTCTGTTAGTTTAGCCCATATATCTACCAAGTGGAGGCCTCTGATTGGTGAATTACATGAGTTGCTAGATCAGGGAGTAGAGTTTGAAATCATAGCTGGATCATTCTTAGCACATTTTCGAGTTAGACCTATCTTGATTGATCGAATAAAGGCTGCTCAGAAGAGGGATTCTTAGTTGTGTGAGATTTTAGATTCCCAATGTTGATGAGTTGAGAAGAGAAATCATGGAGGAGGCACACCATTCTGCTTACACAGTACACCCAGGTTCAACTAAGATGTACCGTGATTTAAGAGAGCATTATTGGTGGGGTGGCATGAAAAGGGATGTTGCAGATTATGTTGCTAAATGTTTAACTTATCGACAGGTTAAGGTAGAATATCAGAGACCATCTGGGTTACTTCAGTCGTTACCTATTTAACACCGTCACTGTAGCGATTCCATACATTCTACTGTTTCGGTGACTGGTGTCGGTCTGAACAGCTAGAACGTCTGGAAAAATATTTAAACTAAAGTGAGGAACTATAATTAACTCAAATATTAATAAGAAAAATTTAGGAAAAATTTTAGAAATAAAATACAACTAAGTTAAATGAGCCGGTGCCCTAGCGATGGGTAACCCAGTGGAAAGTTGCGGTCTTCACAACTAGGAGCCCTGAATTCGGGAGAAAATTAATAAATAATTATTGGGACTCCAGAGAAGAGTCATTGAGGTTTCTATGGCATTAGAATGCTAAGAAAATGTTTAGAAAAATTTTTCGATCGGTACAGACGATTTTGGCTCAATAAGCCAAACGGAGGGCATTTTGATCATTTCGTCTTCGGGGATGATTTTTGACCGACTTGTCCAGTTACGTAAATAATTATTATGATCTAAAATATGAATAAATATTGCTAAAAATTGAATTGGAAATGAGTAGAAAAGAAAAAGAAAGAAAAATAAAAGAAATTAAGAATTATGACATCATATGATGTCATTAAACACTTTCCACCCATTCACAACTTGACAAGCTAATTAAAAGGAGATAAATTAGACAAAAATTGACAAACAATCTGCATCTTCTCACCATGGGCAGCCGAGCCAAAGAGAAAAAAGAGAGAAAGACCACTATTAAAGCTCCAAATGAGCTTGATTCCCTAGCCAACTACACCATAAAACCTCACCCTCTCTTCACAAAAAATTTCCCTTACCACTAGAGCAAGACTTGGGCAGCAATTAGAAGAAGAGAAAGTGGAAGAAAGTGAGGTGTGAACAAGCTTAGAAAATCACCAAAGAGGTTAGTGCCATATTCTTTGCTTTTACATCTTTCTAAACATGAATTTGAGCTAAGTTAAGTTGAAAATTTGATAAAAATTGAATTAATGAGGCATGATTATGTTCCATGAAATTTTAGTAGCCTTGACATGAGTTAGGTTTAGGAGAATTCTTTGATTTAAAGTGACATACTAGCTACCCCTAGTATAAATTATATGATTAGTATAGCAAATTAGGAGTAAGATGCATGAATTAGAGGCTTGGTCAATTAGGGCTAAGGTTTTGAAATTTAATTTTGGTGGTGGATGAAAATGGACATAAACTAAAGTTTTAATGGTTAATTGGTGACCATTTAGCTATGTTTAATTACGAAATGAAGTAATTTGTGCCATAGGAATTGAGGTTATGTACGCTGTCCAGTGTGTACTGCAGGTTTAGATGTGAGTCTAGCAAGTTTGGGCAGCTATAACTAGAATTGTATAGGTTCAATTGGTGCAAGGCCAATTGGACATGAAACTAGACACATAATGGCACAATTTTAGTGAAGAAACCCTGCCCAGGAAACCAAAGCAAATTGACCTAAAAATTACCCAAATCCAGGTGACCAACATGTTATCCCTGGAAAATAACTAAATGAACAGTGTTTGTTCAAATGGTCATAACTCAGTGTAGAAAAGTTCAATTGATCTGAAATTTTACCAGCAAAAATTTGAGACATAGCCCTACAACTTTCATGAAGAGCAAAAATCCAAATTCTGAGCATAACCTAGTCAAATTATCAACCAAAATTAGGTCACCAAATCTGGCAGAACCAAATTGCCCAGAAATTCTGGGTACAGGTCAATCCGGCCAGTTATGGTAAAATGACCATAACTTGAGCTACAAAACTCCAAATGGAGTGATTCAAAAAAATAAATGTATCTAGACACAATAAGAAACAACTTTCATGAAGATAATTTGGCCAAATTTCTACTGTACAAATGACCAATGAAACAGTAAACTTAGTGCTTGAAATCTAAAAATTATGAATAACTAACATTAAGCTTTGAAATGGTATTGACAACCAATACCAACAACTTTAGAATGCAAAATGTGGAATCTTGGTAAATTTAGGTTCAATAAATTTATTATGTATAAAAAAGTTAACAATTTGAGTGAATAGTAAGGTGAATAGTAAGGTGAATAGTAATACAAAGACACAAAGTGTAAGAACTAAATCGGTAGAGGAAATTAAGGCATGAAATTTGAAATCCATGAAATGTTCATGGATTACTTGGAATAGGTAATTGAGATTTATACTCCCAACACCAGTGGAATTCATAATATATTAGCAGTACAACTTGAAGTATGAAATGTACTTGACATGAATAAATTGTTGAATGTATAAATGAGATAAAAGTGTCATTTGGGATTTAGGTTCCCATCAAGAGAAAAAGGAAAAATGATGAATGTAAATGGTACGTGAAACCAAATGAATGTGAATTGTAATTAGTATGAATATTATGATGAATGCATAAATTACCTAGAAATGTGAATTTGGAAATTATGTTTCCATTATAAACAAAATTAGAATGCTATAAAAATATAAACGAAAAATATAATGAAATGATGAAACATATAAACTCTTAATGGTACTATGTGCTCATGTATTGCCTAGACACGTGTGTCAGATTGGATAGATTGGCATGCCAATAGGGTATTGTTTTAGCAGTACTGCGAAAGGCTTTATGTCTATATTCATGGCTTTATGCCCGTATTCATGGCTTTATGCCCGCATTCATGGCTTTATGCCAACATTCAAGGCTTTTATGCCTGATTATGTGTTATCATGGCTTTTTAGCCATACTGACTGCATATGTAGTTGACGTTCTGCGTCCTATGGTATGACGGCCCGAGGCACCGCGGTGTCCAGTGCCAACGACCCGTTATCCAGTTTAATTAGCCTGTCATAGGTTACTTGAGCAGTCTAATTTGTTAAAATAAGTTATGAATATTAGCAATTAAAAATGCTAGAAAGTAAATAAATGAGAAGAAATTCTGAAATAACTTAGATTAGCTCCAAAAATTTGTTCCTTAGAATGATATGAAGTAAATTAAATTAGTTCCAAAAAAATTTTAAATATTACGAAATGATCCACAATACATAGAAAATATTAAGAGAGTAAATGAAAGACTAGCAAAATAAGCATAACGTAAGTAATTATTAGAAATACATCCTCCATAATAAAATAAACATAAACTAAATATTTAGATTTATTTGTACATTATATAAATGATTATTGTAAACTTATGACAAAAGTGATCCTAGAGAGCAACATAAATGACGAAAAATGTACTGTATGGCAAATTTCATATGAACCCAGTAAAATTCTTGAATATAGAAAATATGCTCAAGTTATTTTTATTTGTATATATTATTTTTTGTTATATTATTGCACCACTAAGCAACAATGCTTAGCCCGATGGATTTGTTTCCTCGCGTAGGTACTGAACTTAAAGCCCAGTGAATACTAAACAGAGATTTTGGAGTCTGATCTGCAGTGTGTTCAAGGTTGTCACCTCCTCAGCAATGCATGTAGATAGGGCCCATATAGATTATATTATGTATTTTATATATTATAATTAGTTATTATTTATAATGTAAACTATGAATTGTATGTTCAAATATAGATTATGGAACTGTAATTAATTTGTAGATCATGTAAATTATGAAATCATGTAATTATTTTGTAAATTATGTAAATTAAGGAAATTTGAAAATTTTGCTTATGTAATTTAAGAATGTTTACATATGAATTGAGTATGTGAACTACAAGAATTGAATGTGAGATGAATATGATGAGCATTAATGATAAAGTATGAAAATGAATGTGAAATTGAATTATGTAGAGAATATTTAAACTGATCAGATGATTATGATTAGTATGGATGAGATTTTTTTTATTTTAAAATATTATTGAAATTTTCAAACAAGTGAATAGTGAAATACGTCAACTGATAATAAAATAGGGGAAACTCCGCTGGTTTCTCCATCTAAAAATAATTAATATTAAGATATAACAAGATCAAATTATTAAAGGAATAAAGTAAGATAAGATAGGGTGCTCCGGCACCGAATGTAGCACGCCTTGCTCGGCTACACTGTAGTTGGGTGAGGAGTGTTATATTTATTGGTATCAGAGCACGGTTTAGGCGTTTCTGGACCTAGATAGACTGCATATCATGCATTACATTCATAAGAGTCGAGGTGACACTATTGCAGATCTGTATTTCCCGTTTATTTTAGGTTAAGGTATGGAATAAGAGAGTGAAGAGACAATGAGATAACGAATGGAGATGAGAAGGAGACTGTATTTAAGATGAAAAAGAATGAGTATAGAACTGTTTGAGGATAGGATTGAGACTAAGGAGAAAGTGAAGTATGATAACACGGAAAGGTGAAGAAATAAGGAGGTAGTAGCTCCTCGACTATTTACACTGAGTAAATTTCGAGGACGAAATTTTTATTAGAGGAGGAAAATTGTAACACACTCACTGTAGCGACTCCGTACATTCTACTGTTCCAGTGACTGGTGTCGGTCTGGACAGCTAGAACTTCTGAAAAAATATTTAAACTAAAGTGAGGAACTATAATTAACTCAAATATTAATAAGAAAAATTTACAAAAAATTTTAAAAATAAAATACAACCAAGTTAAATGAGCCGGTGCCCTAGCAATGGGTAACCCAGTGGGAAGTTACGGTCTTCACAACTAGGAGCCTTGAACTCGGGAGAAAATTTATGAAATAATTATTGGGACTCCATAGAAGAGTCATTGAGGTTTCTATGGCATTAGAATGCCAAGAAAAGGTTTACAAAAATTTTTCAATCGGTACAGACGATTTTGGCTCAATAAGCCAAATGGAGGGCATTTTGGTCATTTCGTCTTTGGAGATGATTTTTGACCGACTTGTCCAGTTACGTAAATAATTATTATGATCTAAAATATGAATAAATATTGCTAAAAATTGAATTGGAAATGAGTAGAAAAGAAAAAGAAAGAAAAATAAAAGAAAAATAAAAGAAATTAGGAATTATGACATCATATGATATCATTAAACACTCTCCACCCATTCACAACTTGACAAGCCAATTAAAAGAAGATAAATTAGACAAAAATTGACAAAAAATCTGCATCTTCTCACCATGGGCAGCCGAGCCAACGAGAAAAAAGAGAGGAAGACCACCATTAAAGCTCCAAATGAGCTTGATTCCCTAGCCAACTACACCATAAAACCTCACCCTCTCTTCACAAAAAATTTCCCTTACCACTAGAGCAAGACTTGGGCAGAAATTAGAAGGAGAGAAAGTGAAAGAAAGTGAGGTGTGAACAAGCTTAGAAAATCACCAAAGAGGTTAGTGCCATATTCTTTGCTTTTACATCTTTCTAAACATAAATTTGAGCTAAGTTAAGTTGAAAATTTGATAAAAATTGAATTAATGAGGCATGATTATGTTCCATGAAATTTTGGTAGCCTTGACATGAGTTAGGGTTAGGAGAATTCTTTGATTTAAAGTGACATACTAGCTGCCCCTAGTATAAATTATATGATTAGTATAGCAAATTAGGAGTAATATGCATGAATTGGAGGCTTGGTCAATTAGGGTTAGGGTTTTGAAATTTAATTTTGGTGGTGGATAAAATGGACATAAACTAAAGTTTTAATGGTCAGTTAGTGACCATTTGGCTATGTTTGGTCAGTTAGTGACCATTTGAGGTTATGTATGTTGTCTAGTGTGCACTGCAGATCTGGATGTGAGTCCAGCAGGTTTGGGTAGCTATAACTGGAATTGTATAGGTTCAGTTGGTGCAAGGCCAATTGAACATGAAACTAGACACATAATGGCACAACTTTGGTGAAGAAACCCTGCCCAGAAAACCAAACTAAGTTGACCTGAAAATTACCCTAATCTGGGTGACCAACATGCTATCCCTGAAAAATGATCAAATGAACAGTGTTTGTTCAAATAGTTATAACTCAATGTAGAAAAGTTCAATTGATCTGAAATTTTACCAGCAGAAAGTTGAGAGATAGCCCTACAACTTTCATGAAGAGCACAAATCCAAATTCTGACCATAACCTAGTCAAATTGACAACCAAACTTAGGTTACCAAATCTGGCAGAACCAAATTGCCCAAAAATTCTGGGTACAGGTCAATCCGGCCAGTTATGGTAAAATAACCATAACTTGAGTTACAAAACTCCAAATGGAGTGATTCAAGAAAAGAAATGTATCTAGACACAATAAGAAACAGCTTTCATGAAGACAATTTTACCAAATTTCTACTGTACAAATGACCAATAAAATAGTAAACTTAGTGCTTGAAATCTAAAAATTGTGAATAACTAACACTAAGCTTTGACAATACCAATAACTTTAGAATGTAAAATGTGGTATCTTGGTGAATTTAGGTTCAATAAATTTATTATGTATAAAAAAGTCAACAATTTGAGTGAATAGTAAGGTGAATAGTAATACAAAGACACAGAGTGCAAGAACTAAATTGGTAGAAAAAATTAAGGCATGAAATTTGGAATCTATGAAATGTTCATAGATTACTTGGAATAGTTAATTGAGATTTGTACTCCCAACACCAGTGGAATTCATAGTATATTAGCAATACAACTTGAAGTATGAAATGTACTTGACATGAATAAATTATTGAATGTATAAATTAAATAAAAGTGTCATTTGAGATTTAGGTTCCCATCAAGAGAGAAAGGAAAGATGATAAATGTAAATGGTACGTGAAACCAAATGAATGTGAATTGTAATTAGTATGAATATTATGATGAATGCATAAATTACCTAGAAATGTGAATTTGAAAATTATGTTTCCATTATAAACAAAATTAGAATGCTATAAAAATATAAACGAAAAATATAATGAAATGATGAAACATATAAACTCTTAATGGTACTATGTGCCCATGTATTGCCTAGACACGTGTGTTAGATTGGATAGATTGGTATGCCAATAGGGTATTATTTTAGCTGTACTGCAAAAGGCTTTATGCCCATATTCATGGCTTTATACCCGCATTCATGGCTTTATATCAATATTCATGGCTTTTACGCCCGATTATGTGTTATCATGGCTTTTTAGCCATACTGACTGCATATGTGGTTGACGTTTTGCATCCCATGGTATGACGGCCCAAGACACCGCGGTGTCCAGTACCAACGATCCATTATCCAGTTTAGTTAGCCTGTCAAAGGTTACTTGGGCAGTATAATTTATTAAAATAAGTTACGAATATTAGCAATTAAAAATGCTAGAAAGTAAATAAATGAGAAGAAGTTCTGAAATAAATTAGATTAGCTCCAAAAATTTGTTCCTTAGAATGATATGAAGTAAATTAAATTAGTTCCAAAAAAATTTTAAATATTACGAAATGATCCACAATACATAGAAAATATTAAGAGATAAATGAAAGACTGGCAAAATAAGCATAACGTAAGTAATTATTAGAAATGCATCCTCCATAATAAAATAAACATAAACTAAATATTTAGATATATTTGTACATTATATAAATGATTATTATAAACTTATGACAAAAGAGATTCTAGAGAGCAACATAAATGATGAAAAATGTACTGTATGGCAAATTTCATATGAATCCAGTAAAATTCTTAAATATAGAAAATATGCTCCTATTATTTTTATTTGTATACATTATTTTTTGTTATATTATTGCACCACTAAGCAGCAATGCTTAGCGCGATGGATTTGTTTTCTCGCGCAGGTACTGAACTTAGAGCCCAACGAATACTAAACAGAGATTTTAGAGTCTGATCTACAGAGTGTTCAAGGTTGTCACCTCCTCAGCAATGCATGTAGATAGGGCCCATATAGATTATATTATGTATTTTGTACATTATAATTAGTTATTATTTATAATGTAAACTATGAATTGTATGTTGAAATATAGATTATGGAACTGTAATTAATTTGTAAATCATGTGAATTATGAAATCATGTAATTATTTTGTAAATCATATAAATTAAGGAAATTTAAAAATTTTGCTTATGTAATTTGAGAATGTTTACATATGAATTGAGTATGTGAACTACAAGAGTTGAATGTGAGATGAATATGATGAGCATTAATGATAAAGTATGAAAATGAATGTGAAATTGAATTATATAGAGAATATTTGAACTGATAAGATGATTATGATTAGTATGGATGAGATTTTTTTATTTTAAAATATTATTGAAATTTTCAAACAGGTGAATAGTGAAATACGTCAACTGATAATAAAATAGGGGAAACTCCGCTGGTTTCTCCATCTAAAAATAATTGATATTAAGATATAACAAGATCAAATTATTAAAGGAATAAAGTAAGATAAGATAGAGTGCTCCGGCGCCGAATGTAGCACGCCATGCTCGGCTACACTGTAGTCGGGTGAGGGGTGTTACAACCTATTCCCGAGTGGAAGTGGGAGCACATTACTATGGACTTTGTTGTGAGTTTACCTAGTACACGAGGTGATTACAATGCAGTTTGGATGATAGTGGACAGATTGACAAAATCTGCTCATTTCCTTCCTGTGAAGACTACATATGACTTTCCTAAACTTACACAGTTGAATATAAACAATATTGTTAGTCTTCATGGTATTCCAGTTTCTATTGTCTCTGATCGTGGTACTCAGTTTACTTCTCGATTTTAGAAGAAATTCTAACAAGCTTTAGGAACACGAGTAGACTTTAGTATTACTTTTCACCCCCAGACAGATGGACAGTCATAAAGGACCATACAGACATTAGAGGACATGCTTCGTGCATGTGTTATGGATTTTGGTGGCTTTGGGATCATCATTTTCCTTTAGTGGAGTTTGCTTATAATAATAGTTATCAGGCAAGTATAGAGATGGCTCCATATGAGGCATTATATGGTCAAATGTGTAGGTTACCGATTTGTTGGGATGAAGTTGGAGAAAGAAGACTTACTAGACCAGAGTTGATACAGTTAACTTCAGATAAGGTTCGACTAATTCTTGATAGACTTTTGACTGCTCAAAGTCAACAGAGAAGTTACGCTGACCCTAAGCGTAAAGATATAGAGTTTATGGTTGGTGATCATATATTTCTGAGAGTTTCACTTATGAAAGAAATCATGAGATTTGGAAAGAAAGGGAAGCTTAGCCCTCGTTTTGTTGGTCCATTTGAAATTTTGGAAAGAATTGGAGCAGTTGCTTACCGTTTAGCCCTTCCACCTGGTATGCTCATGTACATCCAGTTTTTCATATTTCTATGCTTAGGAAGTATGTACCAGATCTATCTCATATTTTGCAACCAGATCTATCTCATATTTTGCAACCTCAGACCATACAATTTAAGGATGATATGTCATATGATGAGCAACCAGTAAAGATTTTAGATCGATAAATTAGGAAACTCCAGTCTAAAGAAATGGCTTTGGTCAAAATCTTGTGGCATAATCACTCAAGTAGTGAGATCACATGGGAGGCAGAATCTGAAATGTAAGACAAATATCCCCACTTTTTTGATTCTTTAGGTTAGAATTTTGTCTATTTAAATTCGGGGACCGAATTTTTTTTTAAAGGGGGAAAGTATGTGGAAACCCAATATTTATCTATTTAATTATTTATTTATTTTAATTATCTAACAATAATTTAAAATATTTATCTAAAAAAAATAATAAAATAAAATAAAGAATATTTTATTGGATGGTCTGTTTAATTATTCTTATATATATATTATTTTCGAAATTAAATATACATCTATAATCTGAACAATCCAATTCAATAATAACTCTTATCCCATTCTACACCTAATAGAACTCTTGAAATATATATACCCTAATCATCTCTTCTGCTAAACTTTGCTCTCAAAACCTATTTGTCGCCTACTTTTTCTACCAAATACTCTCAACAGGTATTTTCATCATCGTTTATTTATTGTTATATATGTATATATATAAATATATAAAATTTACGATTTATAATCTGATGTGCGCAGAGAATTCATAAATTCTTATTTCTCTATTCATCACCTTGGATTCTATTTTCAAGGTAAAAATTTTCGTTCTTTATTCAATAATGGGTAAATTTTATTTTATTTTCTTTCTTTGATCTGTTACAACTACTCTATAAATTCATTTTTTTTCTTTGATCATTGGTATTGAATTGGATTGATCATAATTACTGTTGGACAATAATTGATTGTTATTAAATATATATATATATGTATAAGTTATTTTATTTTATTATTATTTGATATTTTTCTTTAATATTTTGGGTGTGTAGGAGATTTGAATATTCAATCAGTCAGTAGAAATTGTCTCTCTTCGATTGAAAATAACTATTGTCTTGGAGGTTCCAGGTGAGTGGTAGTTATAGTACATGGCACTATTTTATTCCCTTTTAAAATTTCTTAGCATTAAATTTGTTATTAAATGAAATTTTAAATTAGTATTTTAATAATTATTTTACATGTGATTTCCTAGAGTTTTATTTTATTATTGAATTTTATTCCGATTTTGATTAAATAATTAATTTTGTCAATTATCTCTGCATTAGAGCTATTAGGATTCCGGGAACAGGCCTTTAGTGTCTTTATATTGATTGATATCTAACTATAAAATTTATTAATGTATTACACTGAATTTATTTGAGATTGATTTGATCTTATTGACTCTTTGAAATTATTGAAATAAACTATTAGAATTGCATTATCAGCTATTATTTGCTATCTGAAATTTTTGGTTGATTTTAATTGATTTGTACAAATTGATTTTCTGTTTTGAATTGGTACTTGTGCCCAGTATCTATTTCTGTTATCTGGCCCCACTGTGTGGACTATCACGGTATTAGGTTGCATTGTCGAGTCATGCATCATTGTAGTTTATGGTTTGCATAAGTATCATATGCATTGATATCTGTGAAGGAGAAGGAAGGTATCTAATATCTGGTAGCGCGCTTACCATCTGACCTTTAGTGATGTGGGGTATCATCACCCTGGTGCACTGTACCAAAAAATTTTTATTGAATGAATTTCTTATATATATATATATTTTATGAAATTATTTTATTAATGATTTTGACAGCATGAGCATGATTTTATTGAATAGAAAATTTATTATGAAATTAATCAAGCGCCTGTCTGTTCCTATCCCGTTGTGTGCTATAATTATCATTTATTGAGCATTTAGCTCAAACTATATTTTCTCTTTCTGTTATCTGTTTCAGATAAGTAGAATTCTGCAGCTGATCCAAATATTCAGTTCATTTTCTGGAGAGGGACAATATTTGATTTGTTCTCGTGATATGCCCGAATTCATGTTTCCTCAGACTAATAATTAGTTTAATTTATTAAACAGTTTGAGTTTTTATTTGAAATCTGTAGAGACTTCGCAGTTTACTTATGGGATATTTATAATGTTTATTCAGCATTTTATTTATTTGGATTTTATCTATTTTTTAGGATTAGTAAGTGATAATATATTCATTCAAGATACTCTGATAAGGCTTGCATGATTTAAGAATATTTAAATTATGCACCGGTTACGGTTCAGAATTTTGGGTCGTGACAAAGTTGGTATCAGAGCACTTCGTGTGGCCTCTTGGGCGATAGTAGGGAAAACCTCAGCGAGGATGCTGAGTCCCAAAAGGGGAGGGAGAAAGGTCCCTTAGGCAAATCTCACATCGGCAAAGCACGGGAGAGATCCTGGACTTAAATTGGGTGGTCTTGGAATACTGGTTAGCGCGCTTTTGGGTGTAAAAGCTCAAGGGGCAAATCCGTGAGGCCTTGTATCGGCTGGGCTAAAGTGGATAATACTAACCAGTGGACCGAGCCATTAGAGGTAAAAAGATATATGAATTGGTAGTATGTTATTTTCTATTTATTTTATTTTATTTTCTTACTTCTTATTATAGACAACCTCAATGAAAAAGATTATATATATATATATATATATATATATATATATATATATATATATATATATACACACACACACACACCAAGTGAATGTGAAAGAGTACACTTTCATGGATTGGGATTAACGATTCTTCCGTTTTCATCCATTAAATAATATTTAAGCATTTGAAAAGTTTATTTTAAATTGTCTAATTATCAAGATTTGATTATGAGTTATTAATATTAAATTAAAATAATAAAATAAATAAAAATTCAAAAGACTTGTAACACCCTTAATTTCTAAATTTATTATTTTATGGATAAATATTAATATTTTATTTTATTTAAATTTCAGAAAATTATTTGAGATTTTTCGAGTTTTAGAAATCGGGTTCAATTTTCCGAAAATATAAAAATTTTATGATTTTTAAAAATTAATCTAAAGACCACGTGGCAAAACTAAAAATATATTTGGACTCTATGAATTTTTCTGAATTTTCTAAAATTTTTTCAAAATTTTTGAGCCTTATTTTCGGTCCCAAGACAGAGTAAAAATTCAAAAATTTGTATCTTGAATCAGACCAGCCGAATCGAATCGGACCGGATCGGACCGATCGAATCGAACCGGCCAGCTCCTTTTCTTCTTCTTCTGCGCGCGTCCCTGACCTCTCTTCCTCTCTCTCCCGTTGTCTCTCTCCTCCCTCCTCCCCACACTGCGCTGCCGCTACCCAGCCCTCCTCACCTCGCCAGCGCGCTGCCCCAGCCTTCCCTCACCGCCGGCTGACCTTCTAGGCGGCCGAAAACGACGCGCGAAGAGGCGCAATGTGCAGGGCACCGTTTCAGCTTCCCGGCCGAAATCCAGCAGATCCGGCCACCGATTGAGCTAGGTCTTGTGTCAAACACAATCTACACCTCGAGAGCTTTCCATAGACACCAAGATCACCAAAATCCATTGAGCGGTCTGTCCAAATTTTGCCCGGGAAGTTTTAGCCTATTTCAACTTTTGGGCTAGATTTCTCACAAACCGTGAACCCCACGAGAAAACCGAGAGTACCAGAGCGCTCCACTGGTCGAGAGCTTCGCGGCAATATAAATTTCAAAATTTTTTGACACCGTTTTTCTATGAGTCTCACAAAACTTCATAGTATTTTTTTGAGTACTAAATGAGCTTAGAAAATTTTGTAAAAATTATGTACTAACCCCCGTGTTGTGGGCTTCATGTAGGTACCTTCAATTCGTAGAAATTCGACGATTGCCCGGGTCTGTAAATTTTCGGTCAGACAGACAGGCTATCGAAACAGTCTTGGAATTAGGTCGAGATTTTGGCTACCTCACCTTTGTCAAACGTTCCGAGTACGTCCCCGAAATTGGAATCAGCATAGGTAAACCCGAACCTTGCTTTTTCGTAATTTTCTAGTGCTTGAATGGGATTAAAAATCCATAAAATATTCGTAGTAGCTCAAAAAATTATGATTCCTTTTGCATTAGCTTAGTAATGTTGCTAAGGATTGCAGGGCAAAGTTTTAGAATTTTTAGAGCTCATTTGAGTAGTTTTTGCAAAAAGGGTCAATTATAAGGATTAAACTGTAATTTTACATATTGTAATTAATGACTATTTGGATGGGCCCAGGAGGGGTTGTGTGATGTGATTGAGTTTTGGATGTATGGTTTGTGGATATAGAAGTGCGTTTTAAACCCATTTGCAGGTTGGGTAGGTCCTAGGTATAGAGGAGACTCTGCCGGATTTTCGGCACGACTTAGGACATCTTTGATCTTTTCTTAGCTTGTATTGAGTCAAATGTACTAAATAATTATAATAAAAATTGTCAGGTGAGCCGGGACAGCCTTCCTCCTCCGCCCAGCCGCCACAATGACTTCGATTGAGTCTGTGAGTAAAATATTAATTTTAATTATAATTTCGATATTATTATATGTTTCAGCATGCCCATGCATCACTTATATGTATGTATCTATGTAGTTAAACACTATACACATTTTACATTGCATTTATAAATGTTGAAGTGCCATGGATATTATTTGTGGTAATTTAGAGCAGTGTGTGTGCGTTGGTGTGCGTGTGGTATAGTGTTGGATATGAACAGGACGGGTAGACACGACTTGAGATCTTCGCTGAGACCCGGTCCTTCGGGGTAGACACGGCTTGAGTTCTTCATTGGTACCCTGTATTGGTTTATTAAGCGAAAGTCTGGCTTGAGATCTTCACTGGTAGAGGTTGGATTAAGAGGGCTGTATAGGGGATCAACTCCCATATATGTATTGTTTGACAGTGTTGAGTGTGTGAGTGCTCCAAATTGCCTTTTTGATGTGATTTGTTTGAAATTTATGACAGTGTTGCATTTCACTTCACAGGGTGCATTAGTTTTAGATAGCTATAGAGATTATCGTTAAAATTGATATTTTACTCTCTGAGTCGAACGCTCACTCATGTTCATTATTTTTCCAGGCTACAGGAGGATTATTGTTGTGGTTAACCTGCTTTTCTTCTTCGTAGGTCGTCTATTAATGTCTGTAATATTTGTATAATTCTGTTAACTCCTAGAATTTTCGCATGTGTTAGAAATATTTATTTGATATAGGTCTATAATATAATTTGTCATGTTGGACCTGTAAACTTATTATATGCATATATGTTGGACTGGATGAGGGAGCTGAGCTCCCATTTGACCTTACGTTATTATGAGTATGTGGAGGGTGAGCTAAGCTCCCCAATTGATTATATATTGTGTTTACAAGTCGGGTGAATCAAAAACTCTCCGTTAAAAGGTCCATTTTATGACCGGACTCTGTCCGGTTGACTTCTTGAAATTGGGTCCAAATGGGCCTTAGAGTTGGGTTGAGGAATAGTTAGGCTTACTATGGGCCTCGTGGGCTTTAGGCTGACCGAGATCCTAGTGTCGGTCCAGCTCATAGGTTAGGTCATGACAAGACTGTTCCTAAAGGGCTCAACGAATTCAATGGTATGGAGTGTCCTTAATATTATAAGGTCTCTTAATTTGAATCTTAATTAGATTCAATCGCTAAAAAAATATATATTTTTAATATTGTTTAAAGAGAAAATTTAATTTTGATGTATAAAAAATAATTTAAAAACTATAAATATATAAAAAAAAATTAATTTCTGTGACAGTATTTTTAATCTATTTGATAAGTAAGATGGAAGTAAGTTGTATTTATATGTTTTTTTTTTTGAAGTATTTTTATGTTAAATTTATTTCAATATCTAAAACTTTTATCACCTGCTGTATTTATGAGTCTGCATTTCTTCATTATTTTTTTTTAATGAAAAAATTGCAAAAAAAAATTGGTATAAATATATAATTGTGATCAACTTTATTCTTAATTTATATTTGCAGTGATCATATTATTGATAATCTTATCTTTATGGATATATTTCTAAAAGAAATAATCATACACTAATTTTTTATATATATATTTATCATTCAACACAAAAAAAAACTCTTTTAAATTAATAAATTTTAATTCAATAATACTAAAATTATTTTTAAAATTATAATTTTCATTCATAAAAATTATGTTTAAGACAATGAATCAATTAGTAGCCGATTTTAATGATAGCAACCGGTTTAGATATTCAAACAAATTTGTAGTGTATTGAAAAATTCTTGCCTAGATATAATTTATCGTGAATTCAAAATATAATATGAATGATGAGACCTGCACAAAAAATAAATGAAATATTTGTATTTCAAATTTAAAATAAATCACGTTTAGATAAAATTTTTTTATTTATTATTAAAAAATTTTCTTATTTAAATCTGATCAATCATATATTCAAAATATAAAATATAAAATAGAATCCATTTATTAAATATATAAATTTACATATTTATAACTTACATCTATAATATATCAGATCTCAATAAGAATTTCAATAGGAATTCTTCTCATTGAATAAATAACAATGGTGATTGTGACAATAAGATGCAAACAATAAACCTTTTTTTTTTTTAAGTTATTTGTCCCTTTTGGATCAAATTTATCCATATCTTGAGCATTAATTTTAAGACTAGAGCAAAATTTATATTTTTTTTATTATAGTAAATGGTATATTGAACGTTAGTCTAATACAAGAAGACCATTTATTCATATTATAATAATTTATAAATGAGAAAAATATATTTTTTTTATAATTTGACAAAAAAAATTCAAATTCATGGTGTTTGTTTTCATATTATAATATTTAGATGTTTGTTTTAGCAGCAGGTTTTTAGTATTGGTTTTCTCTTTTCTGCTGTACCGGGAGTGGTTTTCTAACCCTTACTCTTTTATTTTATTAATAAAATTTTTCTTAAAATTTTATGAGAATTTTATTTAATTAATTTTTTATTTAATTTTTATAATTAAAATAAAAGAATCTAATTTTTTTTAATTTAAAAATATTTATTTTAAAATATATAAAAATTAATTGTGATTGTGTGAGAATTTAATTAAATTTTTTAAAATAATTTATTTTAATGAAAATCTATATATATATATACACACACTTTAAGAAAAAATGCCCAGAAATACTCTCTTAAAAGGTTAGGCATATTAATTTTGTAGTTCCTGGTAACATTAATTCTGGCTAATTTGGCTTAGATTTACTAAATCTCAAAAGATTTAATTGATTAAATAATAATTAATAAATTATATAATGAGTAGGGATGGCAACGGGTCAGGTTTTTGTGGATACTCGATCTGATCGAACCATAATAAGACTAGTTTGGGCCAGGTTTGGGTTTAAAATTTAATACCCGTGATGGGTTCGTGTCGGGTTCAAGTTTTGTATGTTGGGTATCCGTTACCCGAACCCGTTTATATAAATATTTAATTAAATATAAAATATATGTTTTTTTTAATAATATTTATAAATTTTTATATATTTTATTTTATATAAAATAAAATTGAAATATTTTATGAAATTATTAAAATTTTAAAATATAAATTATTAATAAAAATAATTTTTTATATAGATTATTAATTAAATATATAAAATTAAACGGGTTCGAGTATTTTTCGGGTAATAACAATCGGGTTTGGGACGGGTTTGGATAGTTGAGAATAAATTTTAATCTGATTTGGGACGGGTTTTGGTTTTAAGAATATTAATTAGCTTCGGATTCGGATAGAGTGATTTCCGCAAGTATTCTACCCGTTGTTATCCCTAATAATGAGAAGTTACTAGGGCATGTTTACCTTGTAGAAAACAAATTTTTTATTTTTTTAAAAAAAATTATTTTTATTTTTTATAATAAGAAAAAATATAAAAAAAACGTATTTATCAACAAACAATTGAAAACAATTTTCTAATTCAAATAAATAAAAAATTATTTATATTTTTCACAATTAAAAAAATAAATCATAATAAACTTATTAATTTATTTTACACTAATATGATTTTTTTATTATTATAAATAATTATATTTTTAATAATTATCAAATTTTAGTTATAAAAATGACATTGTTTTCTATTTGAAAAACTGAAATTTTATTATAAAGGGAAACGCTGAAAAATAATTTAAAAATGTTATCTAAATCTTAATTAAATTTTGGATAAACTGAAAAACTTAGAAATTAACTCATATAAACACAAAATTCTATTTTTCGGTTTTCTTAGAAAATTTTGTCAAAAAACTAACCCAATTTTCCACAAGTAAATATATTATAATCTTCTCCTTTTCAATAATTTTGTAATAAACATATAATAGATGAATGAAAAGAATCAACTTAAAATCTTTTCACTCCCATGAAATAAAACTAATCATCTCATAACTATTTGACCCATGAGAAATATATATATATATATATATATATATATATATATATATATATATATATATTTTTTTTTTTTTTTTTTTGTTATGGGTATAATATTAATTAGATGGGTATCTTTCATATATAATTTGGCAATGAAAGTTGTTGTCAATAGGGTTGAATAATTAACGCAATTGTGAAATAAAATATCACCCTATTCAAAACCTCTTCCTATAATTCATTAATAAAAAATAAAGTTGTTCTTTGTTCTTTCCCCATGTTGATACGAATGTGTTTTCTTCTACGCAAATTTTTCTCTTTGTAGTTTTCAGTCCCCGAAGAAAGAGGAGACGATAAATTCAACGTCTTCATCATCACATCCAACAAATCTAAACTCTTGATTCTTTAATCTTTTGTATTCATTCTTCATTTCTGGTTCCATACATTATTAACCTTTTCTTCTCCCTCTCTCTCTCTCCCATGTTCATCATATGACTGCTAATATTCATGTGCAAATATAAATACTAGTTATCAAAGGTGGATGATGATGGAGCAACCACCAGAAGGAAGGTTGTATCTTATGTCTAGTTTTTTCTTCTCTTTCATATAGACATCTCTCTCTCTCTCTCTCTCTCTCTCTCTCTCTCTCTCTCTTGGGTTTCCTTTATTTTTATTGAATTTAATTCCGCCTTGGCTATCTTTTTCATTGCTTCTCTAGTTTCCAATGGTCTTTTAGATCAATCACTATGAGTGGTGGTAATGAAAAGATTCTAAATTTCAATGTATGTGTGTGTGAGAGAGAGAGAGATTCCATTAAGACCTTTTTAGGTTAAGGGTTCAAGAGTTGAACTCATGTTAACCTATAGATACACTATTCTCATAGTTTAGTACATCATAAAAGAAAGCTAAGTTTCTTTCATTCTTTCCTTTTCATTTATACGTTTACTTAATTGGTAGTTGATTCACATATCAAGATACTAATCAAGTTGGCTTTTGAGGTTATGGTTCTTATCAAGTCTATGAATAGCCAAAGAGGAATAAAATATCCATTTGTTTTTGGACTAGTTGATGCTCTATTCCTTCTTTCATTATCATTATCTAACCTTTCTTTTGGTAGAAATAAGTTTAGAGGTCAGACAGGTATCTCTATCCCAAGACTAGAGAGAGAGCTCAAAAATCACTGGGATTCACAGTATCACGCACCCATGAGAAACTCTAACAACAGTGGATTAACTTAAAATAAGATTCTCACCTATAAGCATTCTTTTTTTTTTTTTCTTTTCTTTAAAGTTTCAAAATTATACTTCAATAATATTACAATATTGGAGACAATTTTAATACTACTTAATTAAAATTCATTATACTTTGTGTGCATTAAAAATTGTTTGACATTTTAAGTTCTTAATTAATTCTATTGAATTGATTATATATATTTGAGTGCAAAGCATAATTATTGGGCACAAATAATGGCCAGTTTTTTATGAAGGACCAAAAGAATATCTTTGTAGAGTAGAAAAAGCTTTAAATAGAAGTATTGAAAAGGGCAAATGCACTTCTGATGGCTGAACGCGGAGAACAGAAGCCGCATTTCACCTTTTCATCTTCCTTCTTCAACTGCATAATTATTCTATGGCCTCCACAATCACATCCAACAGTGAATTTTTAGTTTTCTGAGGGCAGTTTTTTAATTACTTTTCTTTTTCTGTTAATTTTAATTGGATGATATTATAGATCAATTTTCACACATCATATTATAATGTTTCTTAAATCTTGGATATATTTTTTATGAATTCGAATTAGACTCTATTTAAAAACTCTGTGATACGATTTAAATAAAATATTATTTGATGCATGTGATGATAGCAGAGGGGTACAGATATATATTTTACCTATTTTGATAGATTATGAAAATTTAGATAAAATTTATTTGAATGGTTATGAGCGATTATGACTTTTTCTTTTTCACAATAAAATTGTTTCTTCCGCATTTTATCTATGGAATAAATTTTATAATAAAATCATATAAATTTTGTCTTTATTATTTTTTTTTACACTTTGTGAGTGCGATCGTATGTGCAACTTAAATTTTGCTCTGTTATAACATAAATTTATATTTTAAATATTACTAAAGATTGTTTCCAAGACTCGCCTTAAGGATATAAATCCTTGATAAACAAGGTAGGAAGTATACCCTCTAGCTAACCAGGCTGCCCCTTTGGGTTAAGGCTTTACAGTTTACAATCAAACTAAAGAATTTTGGATATATCTTCTCTTCAAAATAAGTATATATATAGAGAAGCCCTCTTACTTCTTTTGCAATGAAGATACTACTCTTAACATATTCTATCTAGAAAACATCAGCTGCTGAGCTCACTAGTTCTCTTTTCATTCAGTAATTGTACTTTGTCTTTGATTCTGTTAGTTAATTAGCCAGCCCGTTTGAGTGTAATTTCATTCTATTGCATCCTATGATTCTTAGAGTTTAAATTTCTTTATGTGATTCTAGGCAGGAGGAAAAAATTGAACTTGGGAACTTCTCCTGGATAGAGGAAAGGCTTGGTTGATTGCCTTGGAGGAAAAGATATGGATATCAGCAAGAAAGAGTCGTCTTCGTCTCAGAGTCATTCTGAATCTTTGCCTTATGTTCACAAGGTTGGACTGCCTCCAAAGCAAAATCTTTTCAAGGAAATTACTGCAGCTGTGAAAGAAACTCTTTTCGCAGATGATCCGTTGCGCCCATTTAAGGATCAAACAGGATCAAGAAAGTTTATCCTTGGAATTCAAACTCTTTTCCCCATTTTTGAATGGGGAAGACACTACAGCTTCGAAAAATTTAAAGGGGATTTCGTTGCAGGCCTTACCATTGCAAGCCTTTGTATTCCACAGGTAAGAATCTTGATTGATTTTAATGTATGGCATATGATCTTGATTGTTTGTTTCCAGCTTTAATGATGCTTCAGAATTTGTAATTCAGGATATTGGATATGCACAGCTTGCAAACCTTAAGCCTCAATATGGGTTATGTAAGTGATCTTCTTGTTACTAACAGTTTCATCTTTCTTGGAATCCCTTGGAAAACACGGCCTTTCTCCTGAAAAGCAATCAAGATCCTTGCAACCTCATAATCCTGAAAAACGACTCCTGAGCGACCTGAATTTTAAAACTTGCGTTCCTTTGTACGTTGCAGATAGTAGCTTTGTTCCACCTCTTGTTTATGCCTTCATGGGTAGTTCAAGAGATATTGCTATAGGACCAGTGGCAGTGGTGTCCCTCTTGCTTGCAACTCTTTTGCAGGATGAGATTGATCCTTCTAAGGACCCTGTTAACTATCTACGCCTAGCGTTCACAGCTACATTCTTCGCAGGAATCACTCAAGTTACTCTAGGATTTTTCAGGTTTTGCTTGCTGCTACTTTTAATCACTGAATATGATGATTGCTATGCATGCTAGCTGGCCCACTTGAACTAATTCCTTGTCTTTGGTCTTGTTTGAATATGGTTTCAGATTGGGTTTTCTGATTGATTTCCTATCTCATGCTGCCATTGTTGGGTTTATGGCTGGAGCTGCCATTACTATTGCCCTTCAACAACTTAAAGGACTGCTTGGCATAACTCATTTCACAAAGAAGACTGATATAGTCTCCGTGATGCGCTCCGTCTTGACTACAGCTCATCATGGTGTAAGTGATTAGCACAAAGGCATTTTTTTATTTTTATTTGGATTTCTTTTCCTGTGCAATAATCTTTGTACATGTTCTTTTTTTCCAGTGGAACTGGCAGACAATTGTCATAGGATTATCATTCTTGGTCTTCCTTTTGGTAGCCAAGCACATTGTAAGAACTCTATTCCTTTCTAAATTATATATATATATATATATATATATATATATATATTCTTCTCAGAGGTGCAAAAATTCTTGATTAATGCTTATACAATACTGGTGCAGGGGAAAAAGAATAAGAAATTATTCTGGGTAGCTGCAATTGCTCCTTTGATCTCTATGATTCTTTCCACTCTTCTAGTGTATGTTACTCATGCTGAGAAGCATGGAGTTAAAATTGTAAGTCTTGTTTCTTGATAAAAATCTTCTTTATTTTCTTGTTTAATGCAAAATGAAATTGTAAATTCTTGTCATGATGTAATTCCAAGGTACGTGAGATTAAAAGAGGGGTAAATCCATCATCTTTGAATGAAATTTTTTTCTCTGGAGAGCATCTTGGCAAAGGCTTCAGGATTGGTGTTGTTGCTGGTATGATTGCCCTGACGGTGAGATATATTTCAGAATCCTATTCTATACATTCTTTAAAAATGAGTTTTAACCAGAGCAGCAGGATATATAATTCCACATTTTCTGATCTTCAGGAAGCAATCGCCATTGGAAGGACATTTGCTGCCATGAAGGACTACCAGATTGATGGAAACAAAGAAATGGTAGCATTAGGAACCATGAATGTTGTTGGTTCAATGACATCCTGCTATGTGGCTACAGGTTTAGTAACAGTATTCGTGTTAAAACAAATTCTTATTAGCATCTTATTCCACATCGCCTGCTTTCTATTTGAGACTGCATTTCTAATATGGTATCAAAGAGATACCTTTCCTTAATTGTAGGCTTATGTGGAGTTGGGCTGTTTTGCCGAACATTCTTCTTATAAGATGCTTACAAGATGTGTTGCTGATCTTTGTTCAGGATCATTTTCTCGATCAGCAGTGAACTTCATGGCAGGCTGCAACACTGCTGTCTCAAACATAGTGATGTCCTTAGTTGTATTATTAACTTTGGAGCTCATTACTCCATTGTTTAAATACACCCCGAATGCTATACTTTCCTCTATTGTCATATCTGCTGTGATTGGCCTAATAGACATTGAAGCAGTAATTTTGATATGGAAGATTGATAAATTTGATTTTGTTGCCTGTATGGGAGCCTTCTTCGGTGTAGTATTTTCTTCTGTTGAGATAGGCCTCTTAATTGCTGTAAGATCGAATAGTACAGAACTTTCAGCATTTCCTGCTATGGTTTGCTTCTATGTTTTGTTACTAAATTTTGCTAGGACAGGTCTCAATTTCGTTTGCTAAAATCCTATTACAAGTGACAAGGCCAAGGACTGCCATACTTGGAAAATTACCTAGGACGACTGTTTACAGGAACATTCAACAGTATCCTGAGGCTTCCAAGGTTCAGGGAATTTTAATTGTCAGAGTTGATTCAGCAATTTACTTTTCCAACTCAAATTATATCAAGGAGAGGTATTCTTTTAAAATTTTTCAAGCCCTGGACTCTGCACATGAACAAGAAATTAGCAGTCAATTTCAAGTGATTATTTAAGAGGTCACCTGTTTTCATTCTTTTTGCAGGATTTTGAGATGGCTGACTGATGAAGAAGAACGTCTTAAAGAAAATAACTTACCCAGAATCCAGTTTTTAATCGTCGAAATGTCTCGTAAGAAATACATAAAATGCAAGAAGTCTAGTACACTGAAGCTCCAATTTAATTTGTGATCTCACTATACATGTTCTTGCAGCTGTAACTGATATTGACACTAGTGGGATCCATGCCTTCAAAGAGTTGCATCGTAGTCTTCAGAAGAGGAATGTTCAGGTAATATATGCAGACTAATGAATATATATGAACAAGATAATCTCGTTAAGCATCACATATCCTGAGAATCAATTGTCTCCCAACAGCTTGTTCTAGCAAATCCAGGGCCTGTGGTGATGGACAAGCTCCATGCTTCTGGGTTTGCAGAGATGATAGGGGAGAACAACATTTTTCTGACAGTCGCAGATGCTGTTCATACATGTGCTCCAAAGATGGTGGAAGTGTGAAGTCATTATCATCCCTAAAACATTGGAAGCTGCTTTCCATTACACAATTGTAACATTTTGGTAGCACGCTCCTAATGGATCAATTTGATCCGGATCAAAGGGCTAAAAATGTATTTTTCATTTATGAAACACTTAATATCACTTTTTGTTAATGAATTTCTTATCGGGTGTGACTATCATAAGCTCGATGAAAATGAGTTTAGTTGCCTTTAAATTAAATATTTATACTAAAATTATACACTCATTATTTTAAGGGTAAACTATAATTTAGTGTCTGAGGTTTGACAAAACCTATAACTTAGTCCTTGTATTTTCAAAACCAAGCAATTTAGTCTATGAGATTTGACCAAACTTACAACTTAGTCCCTGCAGTTAGAATTCCATTAAATTATTGTTAATTTTAGTAAAAATGACAAAAATTTTCTTATCTTTATTTTTAATCTGAAAATAATTTAGTCCATAAGATTTTATTTTCTTAATAATTTAGTCCCTGAGATTTCGTTTTATTAGCAATTTGGTCTTTGTCCTATTAAAATAGGGTCTCATTAAATTAAAAAATTTTAAATTTAAATTATTAAAATATAAATTAATTACTTTAAGGTCCTTAAAAATTTTGGCTAATTACAAAATCATATATATATTTTACAAATTGATTATTAAATATTATAATTATTTATAAATAAGCCTTATAATTTTGTAAAATTCTATTTTGTTATTATTATTTTAATAATATATAAATAATTATACTCATATATTTATCGATTTATAATATTTTCATATATTATATTATATTGTTATATATATAAAAAAAAGAAAAATATGAATATAATAAAACTTTAAGGACGAAATTGTTTTTAGACTGAAAATAGAGTTAAAAGTATTTTGGTATTTTTACTAAATTTAAAGGGGAAGTAATCATAATTCTAACAATAGGGACTAACTTGTAGATTTATTAAAGTGTCAAGAACTAATTCGCTTATTTTTAAAACTATAGGGACTAATTTCTAAGTTTAAACAGATCTCAAGGACTAAATTGTCAATAAAATAAAATCTCAGGGCTAAATTATTTTCAAATTAAAAATAGAGTTATGGACATTTTGATTTTTTTGCTATAATTAATGATAATTAAAATTCTAACAATGTAGACTAAATTATGGATTTTGTTAAATTTCAGGAATTAAATTATTTAGTTTTGAAAATAAAGAATTTAGAAATTTTGTCCATTAAATTGTAGTTTACCCTTATTTTAATTATATGCACATATTACTTAATTTTACATGTTCAAATTTTAAAATTATTTATTTCTTTATTTATGAGTTGTAAAGTTTTAAAAACAAAAAACTTCTATGAGAGAGGGATTGACAATTGGACTAATAAGAGACTTTATGTTGTAATTTGATTAAATACTTAATTTTGACATTTTATTTTTATAATATTATCATATCAATAATTGAAAATAATTTTAATTATTTTAATACATTTTTGTAAAAAATTATAATGTAAAAATTATCACATTGGTTTAATTTTCTTTAACTCAAATAATTTCATTATGATATAAAATTCGGATGTAATTATTTTTCATTGATACAAACTATGACCAAATTTTGAATGATTTGAATTAGTTGGACTGATGAATCAAATCTGTTCCTATTACCAATGCAATTTAAGAAATATTAACTAGAAAGAAGATAATTACTCCCCCTGTCTTAATTCAATAGCATTTTAAATATTATGTTATGTAAAATAAATATAATTCTGAATTTATTATTTATTTTATAAAATTAAAATGTTAAGGATATTTTAAGAAATAAATGTAAATAAATTTTTAATTTTGTATTTATTTTAAACATAATTTTATAAAATTTAATTTAAATGTATTTTTAAGTTTCAACATATCATGTAACATCCCTCACCCGACTACAGTGTAGCTGAGCAAGGCGTGCTATATTCGGTGCCAGAGCACCCTATCTTATCTTACTTTATTCCTTTAATAATTTGATCTCGTTATATTTTAATATTAATTATTTTTCTATGGAGAAACCAGCGGAGTTTCCCCTATTTTATTAAATATTGACGTGATTTACTATTCACTTGTTTGAAATTTTCAATAATATTTTCAAATAGAAATCTCGTCATTTCATGCATCATCTATATATTTTAATTCCGTATTTAAATCTATACAATTTCATTCATATCCATTTCCATACATTCCCATTTATGCTCAACTCATATATGAAAATTTTCAATCTTCATTAATTTACATGATATACAATTTAATTACATATGAACTAACCGATTTATTAATTTACATCACATACATGTTAATTACATTTTCATAATCTACTTTACAATACTATAACTAAGCATTTTATACAACATACAAATTATGACCTATATAGGCCCTATCTACATGCATTGCTGAGGAGATGACAACCTTGAATACTTAGACACTTCTGCAGATCAGAACTTTAAAATCTCTGTTTAATATTCATTGGGCTTTACTTTCAATACCTGCGCGAGGAAACAAATCCATCACTCTAAGCATTGCTGCTTAGTGGTGCAATAATATAACAAGAAAATAATATACAATGAAAAAAAAAGAAATGGATCAAAATTTGGATACTCTAGAATTTAATCTAATTTCATATAATACTTCTAGTATTAACTATCTTTTGTTCTAATTTATTCCTTTTCAGAAGCACTCAATTCTTTCATAATAATTAAATTTTAATATCGTTCCAAGTCATTTCAATTCTTTCTGTTAAATAACTAATTTAATTTATTTTAAATATTCTTACTCATTTATTTAATTGCTAATATTTTCAGTTGCTAATATTCTTAACTTATTTCAATAAATTTCACTGCCCAAGTAACCTATGACAGGCTGACTAAACTAAATAACGGGTCGTTGGCACTGGACATCGCGGTGCCTCGGGCCGTCATACCATGGGACGCGGAACGTCAACCACGTTTATAGTCAGTATTGCTAAAAAGCCATGATAACATATAATTGGGCATAAAAGCCATGAGTATGGGCGTAAAGCAATGAGTGCGGGTATAAAGCCATAAATACAGGCATAAAGCCTTTTACAGTACTACTAAAATAATACCCTATTGGCATGTCAATCTATCCAATCTGACACACGTGTCTTGACAATACATGAGCACATAGTACCATTAAATGTTCATAAGTTTCATTATTTTATTATAGGTTCTAATTATAATTTCTAGCATTTTAATCTTTTTCATAATAGAAACATAAATCTCTAAGTCTAATATTTACATAATTTATGAATTCATCATAATTTATATATTCATTATGTTATCCATAATTATCACAATTCAAAATAATGGTTCTCATGCACCATTGTACTCAAAATACTTTTTCTTGTCCTTTCTCCAATAATGGGAACTAAGTCTTATTTATACATTCATCTATTCATTGCCCTATTTATATAAATTATTATTCATATTCCAAGTAGTCCATGAATATTTCATGGATTTCAAATTTAGCTAAATTTTCCTTAAATCCTAGTATCACTCAAATTCAAAAATTTAAATCAACTATTTACATTATCTATATCTTAACCATTACAATAGCTTTCTAATTTATTATACCCTTTCCTATATCATTGGGGTCGCTCAACTTCACCATTCACCATTTTACCTACTACATCTTATATTAACAACTACAATGGTTCTTATAGTTTATTTTTCTACTTCACATAATTTAGTGGTTGCTATTCATTTGACTATTTCCATTCAAAGGTTGACTTTTTGATTCATAATAGATTTGTTAAGCCTAAGTTCACCAATATACCACATTTTACATTTTATTTTTGTTGGTATTGATTTCCAATACCATTTCAAAACTTATTTTATGTTATTCAAAATTTTCAGATTTCATACCTTAAGTTTACTGCTCCATTGGTCTAAGGTACAGTGAGAATTTGACAAACTTTTCTTTATCAAAGTTATTCCTTTATGTGTCTTCTTTAATTTCCTTAATGAATCACTCCATTTGGAGTTTTCTAGCTCAAATTATGGCCATTTTACCATAACTGACTGGATTGACCTGTACCTAGAATTTCTGGGCAATCCTGGTTCTGCCAGATTTGGTATCTTGATTTGGTGGACAATTCCATTAAGTTCTAGTCAAAATTTGGAATTATGTTCTCCATGAAAGTTGTTCTAAATTGTCTAATCTTTCCATTGATATAAAATTTAGGTCATTTGGACATTTCTACACTGAGTTATGATTTTAAACAAATACTGTTCATTTGGTCAATTTTCAGGACCAGTAGGTTGATTACCCGGATTTGGTCAATTTTTAGGGTATCCTGAGTTTGTTTCTGGGCAGGGTTTCTTCATCAAAGTTGTGTCATTATGTATCTAGTTTCACCTCCAATTGGCCTTGCACCAATTGGAGTTACACAAATCAAATTAGGACTACCTAAACATACTGGACTCAATGTCTAGAAATTCTGTCACAATTGGGCAGCATACCATTTCAATTCCAATGGTCTCCAATTTAAGGTCAAAATTCATTAAATGGTCACTAATTGACCATTAGAACTTAAATTAAACATCTAAGCATTAAATCCTCAATTAAATCTCAAAACCCTAACCCTAACAATCCATCACTTCATCAAACATACACAAATCAACATCTAACTCTAATATAATTATCAAACATCATTCCCAAGCAATTTAATTCAATCAAATCAACAATTCTCAACCTTCCCCCATGGCTACCAAAAATTAGAATGTTCCTAACATGCATATTTTCTTCAAATTTTCTCCATTTTCGAACTTAACTCAAAGTTCAAATAAAAAATATAAAGAGAGAAGTAAGAGATTTAGCACTACCCTTAATGAGTTAACTCCAAGAATTCTAATTCTTCTATTTCTCCCTTTCTTTTTGCTTCCAAGCTCTTAATTAAGGTTAGATAACATATTTTAATGAAGATGGATAGAAAAATAGAGTGAGTTTTCAAGGGAGATTGAAGCTTGGAAGAATGGCTATGGAGGAATGGTGGTTTCTTTCTTCTTTCTCTCTCTTTTCTCTTTGGTTCGGCTGCCCATGGTGAGAAGATGCTTATTTGTTTGTCAATTTTTGTCTCATTTATCTCCTTTTTATTAGTTTATTAATTAGTTGTCTAATGGTGATTTGTGGAGGGCTTTTAATTGCATCATGCTTACTCAAGCATGATGTAATTATTAAGCTTTTCTTTCATTTTTCTTTTCTTTCATTTCTACTCATTTTCAATTAATTTTTTAGCAATATTTATTCACATTTTATGTCATAATAATTATTTACTTAATTGGATAAGTCGGCCAAAAATCATCTATGAAGACGATATGACTAAAATGCCCTCCGTTTGGCTTATTGAGCCAAAATCGTCTGTACCGATCGAAAAAAATTTTTAAGCCTTTTTTTGGCATTTTAATGCCATAGAAACCTCAATGACTCTTCTCTGGAGTCTCAAAAATTATTTCATAAATTTTCTCCCAGGTTTAAGGCTCCTAGCTACGAAAACCGCAACTTCCCACTAGGTTACCCATCGCTAGGGAACCGGCTCATTTAACTTGGTTGTATTTTATTTCTAAAATTTTTTCTAAATTTTTCTTATTAATATTTGAATTATTTATGACTCCTCACTCTATTCTAAATATTTTTCCAGACGTTCTAACTGTCCGGACCGACACCGATCACCTGAACAATAGAATGTACGGAATTACTACAGTGAGAGTGTTACATATCAAATATGAAAATTTATTTACAAATAAATTTTATTTATAAATAAATTCTGCATTTTGAATTTCATCATGCCAAAGAGAGGTTAAATAGAGGCTTAATGATAATTCAAGCTGCTCATCAGCTCAATTTCTGAGTTTTCTAGTTGAACCGATGGGCTATATCCAAGTTTTGAAGCCATGGTTTACATCTTGCCTCTTTTTGACCAGTTGCTTTGGTCACTCAAGCAACTGAAAGCAACTGGTGGCTTGTGCAAATCAAATTATATATTATATATTAATAATAAATTAATTTAATAAAATTAAAAGATACATGACATAATTAAAATATTGTTCAAACCATTAAACTAAAATAAATTATATAATTAAATAAAAAAAATATATAAAAGGTATATACAAAAACTTGGATTTTATTTATAATTTTAAGCTTTTTTAAAAAATATTTTCATATTTTTTAATATTTGAGACATTTAAAAAAATAAATTAATAAAAAATATTTTCATAATTTAAAAAAACTAAATCATTCTTAAAAAAAATGACTTTCTCTTTTAAAAAAAATATTTTCTAAACTTTTTCAATTTTAATAAGATATGAAAAAATATATATAACATAAATACGCACTATTATATTGACATTGTAATCATATAATAAAAAATCATTTTTTTAAAAAGAATTTTTTTAAAAAAATTTATATATAAATTATTTTCTGTAAAATAAACAGAGATTTATTTCTAATCTTTAAACTAATCAAACTACATATTATTAAAAGTTGACACCAAGTCTTCCATTTGAAAAAAAAAATCTAATTATTTCTATACATGTGTTGGAGACTTGTCCCATTTAAAACTATGCATAAGGAAGGAAACTCATTATAACCCTCACATATTAGGAAAATTATAATATACAACAAGAGTATTAAAAATAATATTTTTTAGATATAAAAATTTTAAAATTTTTTATTTATAATAAATAAAATTCATATATTTATATACAGAAAACATCCCTTCATATATATATATATATATATATATATATATATATATATATATATATATATATATATATATATATGATTTGGCACCCCACAAGAAACATATTATATATGCATTGGTAGTATGTCATTTTCTATTTATTTTATTTTATTTTCTTTCTTGTTATCATAGACAACTTCAATGAAAAGATATGAATAAGGTATATATACATCTGCCAAGTGGATGTGGAAGAGCAAACTTTCATATCAATGAATTTTAATTCAGTAATGCATAGTGTTTTTAAGATTATAAGATCTATTAATTTGAATTTTAATCAAACTTAATCATTTAAAAAAAGTACACTTTTAAAATTATTTTAAGAAAAAATTTAATTTTGATATAAAAAAATAATTTGAAAAATATAACTATAAAAAAATTTATTTAATTTCTGTGACAGGACTTTTTATCTGTTTGATAAATAAGATGGAAGTAAGTTGTATTTATATATATATTTTCAAATTATTTATATGTTAAATTTATTTCAATATCTAAAACTTTTATCACATGCTGTATTTATGAGTCTACATTTCTTCATTATATTTTTTAATGAAAAAATTGCAAAAAAAAATTATAAATAATTGTGATCAACTTTTTATCTGTATACTCTTAATTTATATTTGCAGTGATCATATTATTGATAATCTTATCCTTATGGATAGATTTAAAAAAAAAAATTCATACACTAATTTTTTTTTTTATATATTTATCATTCACCACAAATAAACACTTTTAAATTAATAAATTTTAATTCAATAATATTAAAATATTTTTTAAAAATTATAATTTTATTAATAAAATTCAGAAAAAAAACTTAATATATTAGGTTTAAACTAAACCCATACCAGCAAGTCTCCCCAATACACTCAACATAGAATCCAAAATGTTAAGTGAAAAAACCTGAAAGAAAATCAGACAAAAGATTATTACATAAAGAGCTCAGAGGCTCATACCAAAAAGTGGGACTAGCATGAAATATAGCTATCCTAGTCAAAGAATGAGCTGTTACATTAGCTTAATGCCTAATCTAAGTCAAGGTCTAATCAGACCCTTAAGATAAGAGTTGTTTACAATTACAAATTATTTGTTCAAACTCAGACCAATCATCCTGAATAGAATGAATAGCATCCACCACAATTTTAGCATTCATCTCAATATCAACATTACCAATATTGCTATTTTTCAACTAAAAAAGAGCTTCTCTAAGAGCAAGAGTTTCAACTAAACTTGGTAAGAAAATAATATCTTGGAATCCTGTTAAACCTGATATGAAGGAACCATTTGAATCACGCAAAACAACAGCATAAGAAGTGCAATAATCCTTGCTATGAATCCCTACAACTTGAAACATCCCACCAAAGGCTTACTCCACACTGCATGTTGTGCAAGCACTGGACCAGGAGAGGCACTCGTAGTAGCACGAGCTAACTGCCATTCTTCCGGCAACCGCAGCCCACCCAACACAATGTCACTTGCTACCCAAGACTTACCTTGCCAAACCATTATATTTCGACGGTTCCACATGCTCCACAATGTAGAACAAATCTTCTCCATGGTACTACCATCAACAACCCGCTAAAAGATAACCAACAAATCAATAAAACAAGAGAAAGAGGCGATACCTAAATCCAACCCAAAATACCTCCAACAATTATTAGCAAGAAGATATTATAAGAAGACATGAAGATCCTTCTCAACACAACCACAAATAGAACAATGCACATTAATAATTATTCTTAAGAACGCTTATCATTTTTAAAATTTGCAATAATTTTATTTATAGTAATAAATAAAATTAATTTAATAAGTCTAAAAAATAATTTAGTGAAATAAAAAATAAAAAGTCATTTTTAATTTCCTTAAAAATAGAATTACAAATATTATTACGAAAACAAAATATTCTTCAATTATGTTATTGTAGTTCTTCTCGATTTACATAATATATAGTCTAAAGTTAATATATATATATATATATATATAATATTCTTACTTTAATTAATTTATCTAATTTACTTTTAAAATTTAATTAATATTACTTAATTTTCACTGAACAATATCATCATAAATTTACATTATTTATGACAGATATCTTTTGTAGAAGAGGATAATATTTATATTAAAAAACATAAAATATTATCATTTTAGATATTTTACCCATATAAATGATGGTTAATTATTACTAATACAAAAATATACTATTTAATTCTTATATTTTACTTCTGATAAACTAAAGTCTCTCCATCAATTTTTTCATTAATTAACAAATTTTAATCCAGTTAAATTACTATTTAATCTCTTTAATAATGAAATTAATTAGTTAGTTCTCATATTTTGAAAAATACTATTATTTAGCCATTCTATTTAAGTGAAACTAATTAATTGGTCCCCATAGTTTGAGAAATATATTTCTAGATGAAGAATAAAAAATTTTATTGTATTAAGATTAAATCTGAATTTACATTTTTTTTAATTGTTCAAGTATTTTAATTTAATTCCTTGGGTATATTATTTTTATATTTTTTCTAGTGAAAAACAATATTTGATCAAGCAATAATTAATTTAGATTTTCGAGTAATCATGGTAATAATTAAGGAAATTGAATGAAATTATACTTGAATAATTTTTTTTAAAAAAATATAAATTCAAATTTCTTCTCCACACAACAAAATTTATATTTTTCGTATAAGAACATGTTTTTTAAAATATAAGGATCAAATAATTAGTTTTATTAAAATAAAAAATAAATAATAATATTTTTTAAAATACTATAATTTAACTAAAATAGAGAACTAAATAATAGTATTTTTTAAAATATAAGAATCAATTAACTAATTTCACTATACTCTTTAAGATCAAATAGTAATTTTGACTAATATTGACAAAGAAAATTTAATGAAAAGATTAAATAATTTAATTAAAAAAAATTATATAACTAAATAATATATTTTTTAAAATATAAAAATTAAATAATTAATTTTATTAAAATATAAAAATTAAATAGTAATTATTTTCTTTCTTATTTTTAAGGATGATTCAAGCTGCCCATCAGCTCAATTTCTGAGTTTTCTAGTTGAACCTATGGGCGATCCAAGTTTCGAAGCCATTGTTTACATCTCGCCTCTTTTGACCAGTTGCTTTGTCGCTTGTGCAAATCAAATTATATATTATATATTAATAATATATAATTTACAAATTAAATTAATAAAATTAAAAAAATGACATAATTGAAATGTTTTTCAAACCATTAAACTAAAATAAATTATATATGTGGGAAAACTATTTGATATACTTTTTTTTTCTTTAATTAAATAAAAAAAATGTAAAAGGGTATATACGAACTTGGATTTTATTTATAATTATCAAACTACATATTATTAAAAGTTGAAATCAAGTCTTGCATTTAAAAAAAAAATTGTAATAATTTGTATACATGTGTTTGGAGGCTTGTCCCCGTTTAAAATTATGTGTGAATGAGAGAAATTATAATATATAAAAATAATATATTTTTAAATACAAAAATTTTAAGATTTCTTTATTTATAAAAAAATAAACCGATGTATTTAGGTAAAAAGATATATGGATTGGTAGTATGTCATTTTCTATTTATTTTATTTTATTTCCTTACTTCTTATTATAGACAATCTCAATGAAAAAAAATATATACACACACACACCAAATGGATGTGAAAGAGTACACTTTCTACTAATAAACTGAGTTGTTTGTGTGCCTATCTCTCGATTAAAAAAAAAAAAATGTGACCTTGAGTAAAAATAAAATGTGAGATTGAGTGTCCCTATGTGGCTCTGGTTGAGGTCCGCAAATGGATTGAGTATGCCTGGAGGCTGATCCTTCAAGATACTACATCAGTTGTAGATAGCATGCATGTGTGGCTTTTGTGAAAAGAATAACCTTATTAAAATTGTCATGGTTTTAACAAGTGTTCATTTTCATTAGATTCAATCGTTAATATATATATATATATATTGTTTAAAGAGGAAATTTAATTTTGATGTATAAAAAAAATTTAATTTCTGTGACAGTATTTTTAATCTATTTGATAAATAAGATGGAAGTAAGTTTTATTTATATGTTTTTTTTGGAAGTATTTATATTTTAAATTTATTTCAATATCTAAAAATTTTTATCACATGCGGTATTTATGAATCTCAATTTCTTCATTATATTTTTTAATGAAAAAATTGCAAAAAAAGAAAATGGTATAAATATATAATTGTGATCAACTTTATTCTTAATTTATATTTGCAGTGATCATATTATTGATAATCTTATCTTTATGGGTATAAAAGAAATAATCATACACTATTTTGTTATATATATATATATATATATATATATATATATATTTTTTTTTTTTTTTTTTATTTATTTATCATTCAACACAAATAAACTCTCTTTTAAATTAATAAATTTTAATTCAATAATACTAAAATTATTTTAAAAATTATAATTTTCATTCATAAAAATTGTGTTTAAGATAGCAACCGGTTTAGATATTCAAACAAATTTGTAGTGTATTGAAAAATTCTTGCCTAGATATAATTTATCGTGAATTCAAAATATAATATGAATGATGAGACCTGCACAAAAAATAAATGAAATATTTGTATTTCAAATTTAAAATAAATCACGTTTAGATAAAATTTTTTTATTTATTATTAAAAAATTTTCTTATTTAAATCTGATCAATCATATATTCAAAATATAAAATATAAAATAGAATCCATTTATTAAATATATAAATTTACATATTTATAACTTACATCTATAATATATCAGATCTCAATAAGAATTTCAATAGGAATTCTTCTCATTGAATAAATAACAATGGTGATTGTGACAATAAGATGCAAACAATAAACCTTTTTTTTTTTTAAGTTATTTGTCCCTTTTGGATCAAATTTATCCATATCTTGAGCATTAATTTTAAGACTAGAGCAAAATTTATATTTTTTTTATTATAGTAAATGGTATATTGAACGTTAGTCTAATACAAGAAGACCATTTATTCATATTATAATAATTTATAAATGAGAAAAATATATTTTTTTTATAATTTGACAAAAAAAATTCAAATTCATGGTGTTTGTTTTCATATTATAATATTTAGATGTTTGTTTTAGCAGCAGGTTTTTAGTATTGGTTTTCTCTTTTCTGCTGTACCGGGAGTGGTTTTCTAACCCTTACTCTTTTATTTTATTAATAAAATTTTTCTTAAAATTTTATGAGAATTTTATTTAATTAATTTTTTATTTAATTTTTATAATTAAAATAAAAGAATCTAATTTTTTTTAATTTAAAAATATTTATTTTAAAATATATAAAAATTAATTGTGATTGTGTGAGAATTTAATTAAATTTTTTAAAATAATTTATTTTAATGAAAATCTATATATATATATACACACACTTTAAGAAAAAATGCCCAGAAATACTCTCTTAAAAGGTTAGGCATATTAATTTTGTAGTTCCTGGTAACATTAATTCTGGCTAATTTGGCTTAGATTTACTAAATCTCAAAAAGATTTAATAGATTAAATAATAATTAATAAATTATATAATGAGTAGGGATGGCAACGGGTCAGGTTTTTGTGGATACTCGATCTGATCGAACCATAATAAGACTAGTTTGGGCCAGGTTTGGGTTTAAAATTTAATACCCGTGATGGGTTCGTGTCGGGTTCAAGTTTTGTATGTTGGGTATCCGTTACCCGAACCCGTTTATATAAATATTTAATTAAATATAAAATATATGTTTTTTTTAATAATATTTATAAATTTTTATATATTTTATTTTATATAAAATAAAATTGAAATATTTTATGAAATTATTAAAATTTTAAAATATAAATTATTAATAAAAATAATTTTTTATATAGATTATTAATTAAATATATAAAATTAAACGGGTTCGAGTATTTTTCGGGTAATAACAATCGGGTTTGGGACGGGTTTGGATAGTTGAGAATAAATTTTAATCTGATTTGGGACGGGTTTTGGTTTTAAGAATATTAATTAGCTTCGGATTCGGATAGAGTGATTTCCGCAAGTATTCTACCCGTTGTTATCCCTAATAATGAGAAGTTACTAGGGCATGTTTACCTTGTAGAAAACAAATTTTTTATTTTTTTAAAAAAAATTATTTTTATTTTTTATAATAAGAAAAAATATAAAAAAAAAAACGTATTAATCCACAAACAATTGAAAACAATTTTCTAATTCAAATAAATAAAAAATTATTTATATTTTTCACAATTAAAAAAATAAATCATAATAAACTTATTAATTTATTTTACACTAATATGATTTTTTTATTATTATAAATAATTATATTTTTAATAATTATCAAATTTTAGTTATAAAAATGACATTGTTTTCTATTTGAAAAACTGAAATTTTATTATAAAGGGAAACGCTGAAAAATAATTTAAAAATGTTATCTAAATCTTAATTAAATTTTGGATAAACTGAAAAACTTAGAAATTAACTCATATAAACACAAAATTCTATTTTTCGGTTTTCTTAGAAAATTTTGTCAAAAAACTAACCCAATTTTCCACAAGTAAATATATTATAATCTTCTCCTTTTCAATAATTTTGTAATAAACATATAATAGATGAATGAAAAGAATCAACTTAAAATCTTTTCACTCCCATGAAATAAAACTAATCATCTCATAACTATTTGACCCATGAGAAATATATATATATATATATATATATATATATATATATATATATATATATATATATTTGTTATGGGTATAATATTAATTAGATGGGTCTCTTTCATATATAATTTGTCAATGAAAGTTGTTGTCAATAGGGTTGAATAATTAACACAATTGTGAAATAAAATATCACCCTATTCAAAACCTCTTCCTATAATTCATTAATAAAAAATAAAGTTGTTCTTTGTTCTTTCCCCATGTTGATACGAATGTGTTTTCTTCTACGCAAAATTTTCTCTTTGTAGTTCTCAGTCACCGAAGAAAGAGGAGACGATAAATTCAACTTCTTCATCATCGCATCCAACAAATCTAAACTCTTGATTCTTTAATCTTTTGTATTCGTTCTTCATTTCTGGTTCCATACATTATTACCCTTTTCTTCTTCTCCCTCTCTCTCTCTCTCCCATGTTCATCATATGACTGCTAATATATATTCATGTGTAAATATACTAGTTATCAAAGGTGGATGATGATGGAGCAGCCACCAGAAGGAAGGTTGTATCTTATATCTAGTTTTTTCTTCTCTTTCATATAGACATCTCTCTCTCTCTCTCTCTTTTGGGTTTCCTTTATTTTTATTGAATTTAATTGCGCCTTTTTTTTTTTTGGCTATCTTTTTCATTGCTTCTCTAGTTTCCAATGGTCTTTTAGATCAATCACTATGAGTGGTGGTAATGAAAAGATTCTAAATTTCAATGTATGTGTGTGTGTGAGAGAGAGAGATTCCATTAAGATCTTTTTAGGTTAAGGGTTAAAGAGTTGAACTCATGATGTTAACCTATAGATAGACTATTCTCATAGTTTAGTACATCATAAAAGAAAGCTAAGTTTCTTTCATTCTTTCCTTTTCATTTATACGTTTACTTAATTGGTAGTTGATTCACATATCAAGATACTAATCAAGTTGGCTTTTGAGGTTATGGTTCTTATCAAGTCTATGAATAGCCAAAGAGGAATAAAATATCTATGTCTCCCATTTGTTTTTGGACTAGTTGATGCTCTATTCCTTCTTTCATTATCATTATCTAACCTTTCTTTTGGTAGAAATAAGTTTAGAGGTCAGACAGGTATCTCTATCCCAAGACTAGAGAGAGAGCTCAAAAATCACTGGGATTCACAGTAGGCTTATGTATCACGCGCCCATGAGAAACTCTAACAACAGTGGATTAACTTGAAATAAGATTCTCACCTATAAGCATTCTTTTTTTTTTTTTCTTTTCTTTAAAGTTTCAAAATTATACTTCAATAATATTACAATATTGGAGACAATTTTAATACTACTTAATTAAAATTCATTATACTTTGTGTGCATTAAAAATTGTTTGACATTTTAAGTTCTTAATTAATTCTATTGAATTGATTATATATATTTGAGTGCAAAGCATAATTCTTGGGCACAAATAATGGCCAGTTTTTTATGAAGGACCAAAAGGATATCTTTGTAGAGTAGAAAAAGCTTTAAATAGAAGTATTGAAAAGGGCAAATGCACTTCTGATGGCTGAACGCGGAGAACAGAAGCCGCATTTCACCTTTTCATCTTCCTTCTTCAACTGCATAATTATTCTATGGCCTCCACAATCATATCCAACAGTGAATTTTTAGTTTATATATATATATATAGCAGTGGGTCAAATGTCCAAACTCAAGTTCTACCCCAACAAATGTCAGAACATAATCTAAAGTATCCTTTGTTTAGCTAAGATCATCCATTGGTGGAATTTATTAGGTCTACATGCAATCATACAATCTGATATCTGAGGGCAGTTTTTTAATTCCTTTACTTTTTCTGTTAATTTCAATTGGATGATATTATAGATCAATTTTCACACATCATATTATAATATTTCTTGAATCTTGGATATATTTTTTATGAATTCGAATTATGACCCTATTTAAAAACCCTGTAATACGATTTAAATAAAATATTATTTGATGCATGTGATCATAGCAGAGGGGTACAGATAATTAAGTATAAATATTGTATATTTTACCTATTTTGATAGATTATGAAAATTTAGATAAAATTTATTTGAATGGTTCCGAGCGATTATGACTTTTTCTTTTTCACAATGAAATTGTTTCTTCCACATTTTATCTATGGAATAAATTTTATAATAAAATCATATAAATTTTGTCTTTATTATTTTTTTTTATACTTTATGAGTGCGATCTTATGTGCAACTTAAATTTTGCTCTGTCATAACATAAATTTATATTTTAAATATTACTAAAGATTGTTTCCAAGACTCGCCTTAAGGATATAAATCCTTGATAAACAAGGTTGGAAGTATACCCTCTAGCTAACCAGGCTGCCCCTTTGGGTTAAGGCTTTACAGTATACAATCAAACTAAAGAATTTTGGATATATCTTCTCTTCAAAATAAGTATATATATAGAGAAGCTCTCTTACTTCTTTTGCAATGAAGATACTACTCTTAACATATTCTATCTAGAAAACATCAGCTGCTGAGCTCACTAGTTCTCTTTTCATTCAGTAATTTTACTTTGTCTTTGATTCTGTTAGTTAGTTAATTAGCCAGCCCGTTTGAGTGTAATTTCATTCTATTGCATCCTATGATTCTTAGAGTTTAAATTTCTTTATGTGATTCTAGGCAGGAGGAAAAAATTGAACTTGGGAACTTCTCCTGGATAGAGGAAAGGCTTGGTTGATTGCCTTGGAGGAAAAGATATGGATATCAACAAGAACGAGTCGTCTTCGTCTCAGAGTCATTCTGAATCTTTGCCTTATGTTCACAAGGTTGGACTGCCTCCAAAGCAAAATCTTTTCAAGGAAATTACTGCAGCTGTGAAAGAAACTCTTTTCGCAGATGATCCGTTGCGCCAATTTAAGGATCAAACAGGATCAAGAAAGTTTATCCTTGGAATTCAAACTCTTTTCCCCATTTTTGAATGGGGAAGAGACTACAGCTTCAAAAAATTTAAAGGGGATTTGGTTGCAGGACTTACCATTGCAAGCCTTTGTATTCCACAGGTAAGAATCTTGATTGAATTTAATGTATGGCATATGATCTTGATTGTTTGTTTCCAGCTTTAATGATGCTTCAGAATTTGTAATTCAGGATATTGGATATGCACAGCTTGCAAACCTTAAGCCTCAATATGGGTTATGTAAGTAATCTTCTTGTTACTAACAGTTTCATCTTTCTTGGAATCCCTTGGAAAACACGGCCTTTCTCCTGAAAAGCAATCAAGATCCTTGCAACCTCATAATCCTGAAAAACGACTCCTGAGCGACCTGAATTTTAAAACTTGCGTTCCTTTGTACATTGCAGATAGTAGCTTTGTTCCACCTCTTGTTTATGCCTTCATGGGTAGTTCAAGAGATATTGCTATAGGACCAGTGGCAGTGGTGTCCCTTTTGCTTGCAACTCTTTTGCAGGATGAGATTGATCCTTCTAAGGACCCTGTTAACTATCTACGCCTAGCGTTCACAGCTACATTCTTCGCTGGAATCACTCAAGTTACTCTAGGATTTTTCAGGTTTTGCTTGCTGCTACTTTTAATCACTGAATATGATGATTGCTATGCATGCTAGCTGGCCCACTTGAACTAATTCCTTGTCTTTGGTCTTGTTTGAATATGGTTTCAGATTGGGTTTTCTGATTGATTTCCTATCTCATGCTGCCATTGTTGGGTTTATGGCTGGAGCTGCCATTACTATTGCCCTTCAACAACTTAAAGGATTGCTTGGCATAACTCATTTCACAAAGAAGACTGATATAGTCTCCGTGATGCGCTCCGTCTTGACTACAGCTCATCATGGTGTAAGTGATTAGCACAAAGGCATTTTTTTATTTTTATTTGGATTTCTTTTCCTGTGCAATCATCTTTGTACATGTTCTTTTTTTCCAGTGGAACTGGCAGACAATTGTCATAGGATTATCATTCTTGGTCTTCCTTTTGTTAGCCAAGCACATTGTAAGAACTCTATTCCTTTCTAAATTATATATATATATATATATATATTCTTCTCAGAGGTGGAAAAATTCTTGATTAATGCTTATACAATACTGGTGCAGGGGAAAAAGAATAAGAAATTGTTCTGGGTAGCTGCAATTGCTCCTTTGATCTCTGTGATTCTTTCCACTCTTCTAGTGCATGTTACTCATGCTGAGAAGCATGGAGTTAAAATTGTAAGTCTTGTTTCTTGATAAAAATCTTCTTTATTTTCTTGTTTAATGCAAAATGAAATTGTAAATTCTTGTCATGATGTAATTCCAAGGTACGTGAGATTAAAAGAGGGGTAAATCCATCATCTTTGAATGAAATTTTTTTCTCTGGAGAGCATCTTGGCAAAGGCTTCAGGATTGGTGTTGTAGCCGGTATGATTGCCCTGACGGTGAGATATATTTCAGAATCCTATTCTATACATTCTTTAAAAATGAGTTTTAACCAGAGCAGCAGGATATATAATTCCACATTTTCTGATCTTCAGGAAGCAATCGCCATTGGAAGGACATTTGCTGCCATGAAGGACTACCAGATTGATGGAAACAAAGAAATGGTAGCATTAGGAACCATGAATGTTGTTGGTTCAATGACATCCTGCTATGTGGCTACAGGTTTAGTAACAGTATTCGTGTTAAAACAAATTCTTATTAGCATCTTATTCCACATCGCCTGCTTTTTATTTGAGACTGCATTTCTAATATGGTATCAAAGAGATACCTTTCCTTAATTGTAGGCTTATGTGGAGTTGGGCTGTTTTGCCGAACATTCTTCTTATAAGATGCTTACAAGATGTGTTGCTGATCTTTGTTCAGGATCATTTTCTCGATCAGCAGTGAACTTCATGGCAGGCTGCAACACTGCTGTCTCAAACATAGTGATGTCCTTAGTTGTATTATTAACTTTGGAGCTCATTACTCCATTGTTTAAATACACCCCGAATGCTATACTTTCCTCTATTGTCATATCTGCTGTGATTGGCCTAATCGACATTGAAGCAGTAATTTTGATATGGAAGATTGATAAATTTGATTTTGTTGCCTGTATGGGAGCCTTCTTTGGTGTAGTATTTTCTTCTGTTGAGATAGGCCTCTTAATTGCTGTAAGATCGAATAGTACAGAACTTTCAGCATTTCCTGCTATGGTTTGCTTCTATGTTTTGTTACTAAATTTTGCTAGGACAGGTCTCAATTTCGTTTGCTAAAATCCTATTACAAGTGACAAGGCCAAGGACTGCCATACTTGGAAAATTACCTAGGACGACTGTTTACAGGAACATTCAACAGTATCCTGAGGCTTCCAAGGTTCAGGGGATTTTAATTGTCAGAGTTGATTCAGCAATTTACTTTTCCAACTCAAATTATATCAAGGAGAGGTATTCTTTTAAAATTTTTCAAGCCCTGGACTCTGCACATGAACAAGAAATTAGCAGTCAATTTCAAGTGATTATTTAAGGGGTCACCTGTTTTCATTCTTTTTGCAGGATTTTGAGATGGCTGACTGATGAAGAAGAACGTCTGAAAGAAAATAACTTACCCAGAATCCAGTTTTTAATCGTCGAAATGTCTCGTAAGAAATACATAAAATGCAAGAAGTCTAGTACACTGAAGCTCCAATTTAATTTGTGATCTCATGATACATGTTCTTGCAGCTGTAACTGATATTGACACTAGTGGGATCCATGCCTTCAAAGAGTTGCATCGTAGTCTTCAGAAGAGGAATGTTCAGGTAATATATGCAGACTAATGAATATCTATGAACAAGATAATCTTGTTAAGCATCATATATCCTGAGAATCAATTGTCTCCCAACAGCTTGTTCTAGCAAATCCAGGGCCTGTGGTGATGGACAAGCTCCATGCTTCTGGGTTTGCAGAGATGATAGGGGAGGACAACATTTTTCTGACAGTCGCAGATGCTGTTCATACATGTGCTCCAAAGATGGTGGAAGTGTGAAGTCATTATCATCCCTAAAACATTGGAAGCTGCTTTCTATTACACAATTGTAACACTTTGGTAGCACACGCTCCTAATGGATCAATTTGATCCTGATCAAAGGGCTAAAAATGTATTTTTCATTTATGAAACACTTAATATCACTTTTTGTTAATGAATTTCTTATCGGGTGTGACTATCATAAGCTCGATGAAAATGAGTTTAGTTGCCTTTAAATTAAATATTTATACTAAAATTATACACTCATTATTTTAAGGGTAAATTATAATTTAGTGGACAAAATCTACAATTTAGTTCCTGTATTTTCAAAACCAAGCAATTTAGTCTCTGAGATTTGATAAAACTTACAACTTAGTCCCTACATTATAATTTCATTAAATTATTGTTAATTTTAGTAAACATGATTAAAATTCTCTTATCTTTATTTTTAATCTGAAAATAATTTAATCCATAAGATTTTATTTTCTTAATAATTTAGTCTCTGAGATTTCGTTTTATTAGCAATTTGGTCTTTGTCCTATTAAAATAGGGTCTCATTAAATTAAAAAATTTTAAATTTAAATTATTAAAATATGAATTAATTACTTTAAAGTGCTTAAAAATTTTGGCTAATTACAAAATCATATATATATTTTACAAATTGATCATTAAATATTATAATTATTTATAAATAAGCCCTTATAATTTTGCAAAATTCTATTTGTTATTATTTTTTTAATAATATATAAATAATTATACACATATATTAATCGATTTATAATATTTTCACATATTATATTATATTGTTATATATAAAAAAAGAAAAATATGAATATAATAAAACTTTAAGGACGAAATTATTTTTAGACTGAAAATAGAGTTAAAAGTATTTTAGTAACCATAATTCTAACAATAGGGACTAACTTGTAGATTTATTAAAGTGTCAAGAACTAATTCGCTTAGTTTTAAAACTATAGGGACTAATTTCTAAGTTTAACCAGATCTTAAGGACTAAATTGTCAATAAAATAAAATCTCAGGACTAAATTATTTTCAGATTAAAAATAGAGTTATGGACATTTTGGTTTTTTTGCTATAATTAATGGTAACTTAATTGAAATTCTAACAGTATAGACTAAATTGTAGGTTTTATCAAATTTTAGAAATTAAATTATTTAGTTTTGAAAATAAAGAATTTAGAAATTTTGCCCATTAAATTGTAGTTTACCCTTATTTTAATTATAAGCACATATTAATTAATTTTACATGTTCAATTTTTAAAATTATTTATTTCTTTATTTATGAGTTGTAAAGTTTTAAAAACAAAAAACTTCTATGAGAGAGGGATTGACAATTGAACTAATAAGATACTTTATGTTGTAATTTGATTAAATACTTAATTTTGACATTTTATTTTTATAATATTATCATATCAATAATTGAAAATAATTTTAATTATTTTAATACATTTTTGGAAAAAAATTATAATGTAAAAATTATCACATTGGTTTAATTTTCTTTAACTCAAATAATTTCATTGTGATATTAAATTCGGATGTAATTATTTTTCATAGATACAAACTATGACCAAATTTTGAATGATTTGAATTAGTTGGACTGATGAATCAAATCTGTTCCTATTACCAATGCAATTTAAGAAATATTAACTAGAAAGAATAAAAAAAAAATACTAACAATTGGTTAAAGTAAAGGAAAAATTGAAAAAATAATTAATATTTTATTATTTTTTTTAAATATAAAATAAAATAAAATAAAATAAATATCTAAATCATTTATTATACTGGGATGGAGGGAGTAAGTAATTTTTCAGGTCGGATTAAAAGTACATTCCATCCACGCCAATATTAGAGAATTTATAATTTAATAAAATGAGTTCGTTTCTAATTTTTTTTTAACTATTTTTGGACGTTTATTCATATTCAACTAATAAAAAAATTAATTAATATCTATCATATTTTTCACATGAAACTCCAATTTCTAAACAAAATTTAATAAAAAAAAACAAGGAGAGAAAATTAGGTTAATTAAACATTAAAGAATAATATAAATTGAAAAACACTTTAACATAAATATGTGAGTTTTATCATATATATTGTGTTTTAAATTAAGGGTGTGCAGTTTTAGTTTTAGTTCGAGGTTTGCTTAGGAATCGAAATCAAACTGAAAAATTTTAGTAAGGTTCCAATTCGCTTTTGTGTTGTTTTAGTTCTTATTCAATATAATTATCGGTTCATTGGTTCTTATTTAATTCAGTATATTCCAATTTGATTCTTCCTTTGTGAAATAATTTTATACAATTATTTTTATAAAAAATTATACTTAATTAACATTTAAGTTTTAAAGTGAATAAGAAGAATTCAATGATTTCGAAAGAATTGAACAATGAGCTATATGAGGTGAAAATCTCATGTATGGTTCTATAGAGTGGACGAAAACACATATGGGTTTAGGGAAAGATCTCCCAAATATTGGGTAGCTGTTATTAAACCAGGTAGAATACTTTATGAAATGGGTGGAATAGCTGAAAATATAGCGAGAAAAACTATTTCAATAGCAGCATCAAAAATGCTTATATGAATTCAATTTATTATTTTGGGATAGGAATATATAACCAAAGGCAAATTAAAATTAAAATAATAAAAAATTAAAATAATAAAAAATTAAAATAATAATAAAAAAAAAGAAAAAAATTCTAATAGAATTTAGACATTCTAAACAACTAAACAAAAAATGAGGAAGTTGGTGACTTGATGATAGGGGAGCCGGCGACCGAAGGCCCAATGAACGGCAGTGGTAACTATAACTGTCCTAAGGCAGTGAAAACCTTCTTACAAAAGGCCTAATGGGTAAGCTACATAAACAATATATTAATTTTCTTCCCCAGGAACAGGCTCGATGCCGTAGCATTGTCCTTTATAACGATCAAGATTCTATATGTATCTATGAGATAGAGTATGAAATTCTGTTTATTCACTTTAAATTGAGTATCTGTTTCTCTCCTTTTCCTGTTAGGATTGAAAATCTTGTATTTTACATATCCATACGATTAAGTCCTTGGGTTTCTACATAATATATCTTTTAGCTATTTTTAAATTATATAATCTTGAGTTTGGTGATAGGTCCCTCGCTGTGGAGTTGGGTTAAATTAAGGACATCAACAAGTGATTCCAGGCCTTAGACCTAAGGGAGCCATTACCGTCATACCCAAAGAGCCATCTTTTCTTCGTTTAAAAAAAAATTATATAACCTTTAATTATAAATTATATATATAATTTAGAATTAACCATATTATATAAGTAATAGTGTAAGTACATTAAATAATATACATTTTAGCCATAATTATGTAATATTTAATAGTAAGATATAAGGTAATTTAATATATTTATAACTAAAATTAATAAAAAAAGTAAAAAAATGAAATATAATATTATGTTATATTTAGTCTATAATTATATACACATATATAAATATATATAATTATATTGAAAATATATAACACATCTAAAAGAATTGTAGAAACATATTTATATATAAATTCAGTTTTTAATTCGATTCTCAATAAAAAATTAGAATCAAATCAAAATATCAAAATAAGTTTGGATTGGTATAATTCTTATCGATTTGTTATGATTGCTCAATTTTGAACCTTAAAAATCATACACAAGCATATTTTAAATTCATAATGCTATCTGGAGAAGAATTTTAATTGATTTGTGAGTATACTTTCTTTCACAATTGCTGATGGGTCTATGAGCCCTGTATTTGTATATATGAGTAAGATAGCACTAACTCCATTTTATACATTTATCTTTTATAAATAATGCACGATATTAATAGAAAAACTTTACTAAACATAAACATATGAATTACATATATATTGTCTTGTAACAGAAATTTTCCAATATTATTATACTCGATATTTCTGATAAATCTCTTCCCTTCAAAAAAACTTACACCAAATTGAAAATTAATTAATGAACAAACAAATGGTTATGAAATTCAATTAATGTAGAAAAGAATTTAGGAGAAAAAAAAAATTAAAGAAAGGAAAGAAGAGGCCAAACTTAATCATCCGTCTGTGTGTTCTGAGTTCTAATCCTACTAGCCCATGAACCCTCCTTCTGAGCCACATGAAGATTTGACCTTCTCTTCAATTCAACAAGTTGCTCTCTCCACCTGCAAGTTCCTTCCCCAAGATTTCTTGTCATCCCCAGACATAATCCCAGATCATATTCTTCACGTAACACAGGATCTGACAGAGTCCTGTAAGCTTCATGAACTTGCAAAAACATCCTTGTTGATTCGTCTCTACTCATTGAAGGGTTTTGACACACATCTGGGTGATATCTCAGGGCCATCTTCCTGTAAGCTTTCTTTATCTCTTTTGGGCTTGCCTCTTGGGGATTCAATGACAGTACCTGGTACAAGGACTCCTTTTCTCTAGCTTCTTCTTCCTTCTGCTTCTTCTTGCTGGTGGCTCTGCAAGAAAACCCTTGAGGCCATTTTTTATGGAAATGTTTACTGTTAAGGTTTTGATGAGAAAGAAATTGTGTAGAACTTTTTAGGCTTGATGAGCTTAGCAATACATCCATAGGGCTGGAATTGTTGTTGATTAATTTAACCTAGCCTTGGCTAATTCTAATGGCTGTATATATAGACCCTTCATAAATAAATAAATAAATAAATATATAGAGATACACAGAGAAAATGGGTATTTGATACGAGATTAATAAGGATAATTGTTATAAATAGTTTGTATATTAGATAATAAGGAGAAAGAATTTTCTCGTTAAAATATAAAAAAGGGAAAAGTGAAAAGAAATGAAAATATATAGAATTATATATATTTAAATAGCTATATATTATTTTATAATGGCACATGAAATATATGTATGCGAAAAAAAAATAATTATTTTATTTTAATTTTATAATTGAATTACTAATAAATGCATTTGTTAACAAGTAGATGTGTCTGTTAATAATTAGACATGTCTATTGCAGATGTGTATGTTATAAATAGATATGTCTATTTTATATAAATAGTTACAACTATTTAAAGAGGTACCATAAATAAATATATCCATAAATAAATATATCCATTAATAAACAGACATATTTATTATACATAAACAGTTATATCTGTTAAAAGATGTGTCAAATTAAAATAAACTATTGTGTTTATTAGAAATAGGCATATATATCTATTTAAAAACGTGTCATGACTTTTCATTCTCTATAAATATAGATCACTTGTTCAAATTATACACATTTTGTCTATTTCTTCTTCTTCTCTTCTTATTTCTCCAAATCCAATTCATAAAAAATTCATAAAGAAAATCCGCAGAAGTTATTGTCTCTATATTTATAATTTTATTGTATTATAGAGATATATTGTCATAATCTTACATCAATCTAGTGGGGGCAATTAATGTAACTTTTAATCCTCATCAATATTGTTTGGATATTTAAAATATAATAGGTTAACTTGTCATCTCATTAGTATCTATGCATTTTTTAATGTTAAATATTAATCTTGGGGCTAGGTTAATATTTACTCTCTTTAAAGGTTAAAGATTAAAACTTATAAAAGTGACATTTAATTTTTTATTTTTTAATCTTTTACCAAACATATTTTATCATTAAACAAAATTGAATCCTAATTAATAAAATACTAATATTCTAAATTCAGTTTTTTTATGAAAATCATTATTTTATACAATTAATTATATAAAAGTATTATTTTTTTTATATCATCAAACCTTTGTAGTGCTTAGAATTAAAATAAAAATAAATTCAATTGTTATTTGATTTTAAATTAACAAATTAATTATATTGCTTGAAAAAATTATAAAATTAAACTGATGTACGTATAACGATTTTAACATAATAATAATCAACGGTTTCATGAAGCTAATGTTCACCATAATCAATTATTATAATAAAATTATTATATATACATCGATTTCAATGAAATATAAATTTTATTGCTTGGCATATGCAAATGTTGCATCCTGAAAATGAACGGTAAATCCAAAGCTTAAACGCGTTTTGCATTATGGTAAGCATCGAGGTGGGCATTTTTTTGTTAATGTTAGTAACCATTGAATCAGCAATTTCTAGTAACATATATAGTAGGGATAATCCTAGATTTATAAAAAATAATTAAAAAAGTCTTATTTATTTATTTTATTAGGAAAATATTTAATTTAGTCCCTATACTTATTGAGAAGTTCAATTTAGTTCATTTTCAATTTTCTATCTAAATTAGTCTAGAAATTTCAATTTAAACTCAATTTAACCCTAAAAATTAAAATTTATAAGTTAAATTTCTTTTTTTTATTTAAATAAAAAATCAAGAAGTTCAATTTCTTAATTTTAAAACTAAAAAAATCAAGAAATGATTTTCTTAATTTTTGAATTAAATTGAATAAAGAAAATTAAAAAAAATTCAATTAAATTAAAATTTTTCAATAAGTACAATACAGGGTGTAACTTTAGATCTTATTTTATCAATCAGCATTGAACATTTTAGGTTTAAAAATCTAATTTAATAAATTATTTCAATGAACAGTCATAAGTTAAATTTTAAATAGAAAAATTAAGGAGAAGTGACAATTAGCTTGTGAAAATTTGATAAAAAACAATGTAGGATATTTTCAACAGCAGGCCCCCAACGCCAACGGTCAAACCTTGCTGGAATAAATTTATGAACGGCTGCAAGAAGCCAAGTAATGGATCCACCGTGTGCTCGTTAAATCCGTAGAGCACCAGCCTGGTTGCGCTGTCTGGTTTGATCGAGAATTGAAGTTTGATTCGATTTAGTTTAATCATCACATCTAATTTTTATAAATTCAATTTAAATCAATAAAAATTATATTACGATTTCACATTAAAAACAAAGGATTTTAATATCAATAAACAAGTGAATATAAATAAATAAATAAATATATATATATATATATATATATATATATATATATATATATATATATATATATATTGCAACTATTAAATTATTATATAAAATTATCTCTTTTATTAACTTAAATTGCATCAAGTTATTTTTTAAAATATTTTCATTTTAAAATTTAATTAAATTTATTTTAATATTATTCATAAAATATATAAAAGTATTAACAAAATATAGCATTATTTTGAATTGAATTCCATCAATTTAATTTAGGTCAATTTAATAATTAAAATTTTTTAATTTTTTCTTTTTAAAAATGATAATTTAAATCGAATCAACTGATTTAATCAAATTCGATTAAAAATAATAATAATAATTTAATTATGACTTGAATGTGTTAAATTTTAATCCAATTCAAATCTAAAATTATACTTAGACTAATTTTAATCTGAACCAATTAAACTTAGGCAGAATTTAAAAAATACTCTATATATAGATTTTTTTTACTTTTAAATCAATGAGAGCTTTATAGTAAAATCTTCTTATAAGTTTTAATTTCAATAAAAATTAAAATATTATAATTTAAATAAAATCTATTATACCTTTTTATAAGATTCTTTATAATTTTAAATAATATAATATTGGGTATATGACAATGATATCAAGAGAGAAAATTCTTCCTATTGTATTGGCCCTTCTTATTAAGTGGTCATCTTACAAAAGACAAACAATCATTAGCTAATTATTAGTTGACAAGGAATAACATAATTTTTAATTTATTTATCATTTTATTATTTATTATCTATTTTTATAAAACTTTAAATAAAGTTAATATCAATTAGAGATAGTCTCATCAATTTTCTTTTGTGAAAAGTAAGGCCTTAAGTTAATAGTTATATCTCGTTGTATAATTCATCGGTAATCAAATCATTATATCTTAATTGAATTAGAAAAATTAAATTTCTTATAAAATAAATCAAATTGAAGTTGGAATGATAAGTAATGAAAAATATTCTTTATATCATATCTATTTTATCTCGTTAATGTTGATAAAGAAGAGGAAGAAGACAATACCCATGATTCTTGATTCTGCTGTTAACAGCAGCAGTAAAGATGAGGACGAATGTGTAGACAAACAGAATGTATTGAGGAAACAAAGAGGAGGATGAAAGAAGAAGGCAAATTAAAGATATTAAAGATTGATGAGAAAAAAGGAATGTTCAAAACATAAATATTTCCATCAAACCCAACTTTTCCTTGTTAGATCTAAGATACCAAGCCAATTCCCTAAATCACCATAACATAATCTAGGCCTAAAGACTAAAATTGAAACAATCTTGAAATTATATTACCATCAATTGAAAAATTAAGGCTCTCTCTCCCTTTCTCTCTCTCTCTCTCTCTCTCTCTCTCTCTCTCAATCATTAAGTTTTAAACTGCTTCTTCATTTTAACAGCAAGAAATTGATCAATTGTACTCCAAAAAAAAACCCCGAATCTAGAAGGTGGTTTTTCTTTATGCAGGCCAACAAACTTGCAAGAACTCACTTCAGGCATATGCCAAGTCTCAAGAAATACTTAAACATATAATGGTAAAAACTGCAAACGATGTGTGCCATTCAAACATAATTGAATCATTCAGAACCCATTTAAGATAGCTTTGTGAATTCTGACTAGAAAGGATTGCTATTAAGTCAATTAAAATTGTAAACTAGCAGTAGATGTCTAGAAATGGCAACCTAAGAAACCAACAAAATAAAGTGAACAAAAACTCTGGATTTGCTCCAGTTCCAGTAAAGGTCTCAAGTCCTAACAGTGCAACACAACCAAAAGCATACCCATAAAATAGCATTTAGAAAAGAGAAGTTCCCTTCCCCTTCTTGTCTCCACCAATCTCAAAATGCTTGCATCTCTGCAGAAATAATAAGCAATTGGCATAAATTACTAAATGAGGTGGTATGGATGACCAAGGCAAAGGAGAACATTTTCTAAGAGGCAAACCTTAATTGGATGCTGAGACACATGCTTGCAACCTTGACATTGCAGCCTCAGAACAATCTTCTTAGTAGTTTTGGCCTGTTTAGAAAATTACAAAACATTCAATGATCAGGCCTCAAAACTTTTATGTCTTTATAGTCATCAAAGTGTTTGCTATAGCTATTATGTGGCTTTTCTGAGATAAAAATCAATATGTTCAGAAAGGAAAAAATGTTGAATATGTTGGATGTTAAACTTTACCTTCTTGTGGAAAACAGGCTTTGTCTGACCTCCATAACCTGACTGCTTGCGATCATAACGCCTTTTCCCTTGTGCAGCAAGGCTATCCTTGCCCTTCTTGTATTGTGTAACCTTATGCAAAGTGTGCTTTCGGCACTCCTTGCTCTTACAGTATGTTTTCTTTGTCTTGGGAACGTTCACCTATGAAACACAAGTTATCATCAGAAAAACTAACGTAAATCTAATAGCTTAGCACATGATTTAGAACTTCATTTTTCTGCCAGAGCTTCTTTCTTGACAGGATAGAGGACAACAGGAAATTTCAATTTGGCATAACATAATTCTTAAGCACACAACAAACCTAAAATGCATCGAAAAAAAATTAATGATCATACGTACCATTTGACCAACACAAACAATTATTTGCAATTTCCATCATTATCATCATTAAACAATAGCAGAAATAAAGGAACTTGTTGACAGGTTTTGCATACCTCTTCACTTGATGCAAATCAGTATCAAACCTTAGCAATGACCAGAGATCCAGCTATCATTTTAAACTCTTCCACTTATACCATACCTTCTCAGAGCACTAACCCATCCTTTCCCTCTCGTCAGCATTAAACTATCCTTATTAATTTCAAACAACTCCAGTAACCAAAGGAAAAGCCCATAACATGATCACTCTGAATTTCAAGAATCCATTTTGCAGCTAGCTTTTGTTAAATCAACAACAACCCATTAAACCCAAATGAAAAACACACCAAAAATCTACTTCCGAGAATCCATTGATGGTTTGGAAGTAAAACATCAAAATAGCAAAAGAAAAAAAAAAGCACAGAAATAGATGATAATAATAATAATAAAATTGAAATGTAATTTCAACATAACAACATCCTTAAAGAAAATCTAAAAAGACTAGAGATAGAAATAGAGAGAAAAAGTGAAGAATAGCATACCATTATCGTTGTATTCTGAAAACCCTGGAGTCCCTGTGCCTGAGTAGAGGAGAAGAGGCGCTTGAAATCTAATAGTCGTCAAATGATAAGCTTATATAGTGCGGTAGGTGGTCGGGTTAGGGTTCCACTCCGGAGTCGTCTTTTTGCTCCGACTACTCGCAAGTTGAGCTTGGGCCGGGTCTATTCTTTTCTGGCCCGCTTTTTTATTTAATTTTTTTATTCAATAAATGCATAATAAATTAAGTAATAATGAATGAATTACATAATATAATATGAGATAATTTTTTTATTTTTTAATTATAAGAATAAGTAATTTTAAAATAAATAAATAAATAATTAAAATATTTTCAAAGTTATTATTTTGTACATTTTATTAGGCTAATTTTTTAAAAATCCCACTCAAATTATTATTATTTTTTTTCTAGCCTCTAGGCCGATGACCTTCCTCAACTAGGGATGTGCAAGCGGTCGGTTCGATTTCGAACCGAATCGAATCGATAAAACTGAAAATTAAAAATTAAAAATTTTAAAAATCAAACCAAACCAATTAATAAGAGAAAATCAAACCGAATGGAACCTATAAATATTGATTCGATTTGGTTTTAAACTGATCAAATCGAAATTTATAAAAGTTCATATTTTTAACATTAAATCTAAATAATAAAACATAAAAACAAAAAAAAAATTAGAAATCAAAACTCAAAAATCTTAAGGTTCAATTCGGTTTTCTTTGATTTCGGTTCGATTCGATTCGATTCGGTTCGATTGGATTGGTTCGATTTTCTTTGATTTCCTATATATATTAATAATTTCGGTTTGGTTCGGTTTTTTTTTATTTTTTATGAAAATAACTGAACCGAACTAATTGAATTTTAAAATCGAACCGATTGAATCGAATTGAATCGGTTCGATTTGATTTTTCGGTTTAAACCGAAAACTGTTCTCCCCTATCCTCAACTATTTTCTTCTACTTTGGTGTCTTTGTTTCGTTTTTTCAAAATTTTATAAAAAAATATTTAAAATTATTTAAATTGTTGTTAAAAAATTAATATTTTTAAACAAATTAATTAAAGACTATAAATATTATTTTTATATTAAAATTAACATATTTTCCTCTATTTTTTTTTAATTTATAAAAATTACTTTTTCAAAAAGCAAATTCCAATCTTAATGCCAAATAGGCTTTTGAAGATAAGGATAATAGTTTATTTACCCTTATATATACTTTAGTATTTGATCTTCTACTGCAAGGCTTAATGTGTTTTTGTTGAAAGGGATTTTATTCCATTCAAGAACATGATGAGTTCAACTTGTAGTTAGAGGCTATGATACAAGAAGATCAAGTTTGGTTTCCAAAGGTTTTCAAAGGATTCATGGTCTCATTGTTTGTGAATCCAATCAAGAACAGAGATGGTTTAGACTTTTAGAGTTCTAATTATTGCTTTTAAGGAGCTATCATCCCTCCATGCTCCCTTATGATCTTCTTCCCTTGATCAAAGGTGCATCCAAGTTGAAATGCTACTACTGTTTTAAGAAATGGAAAAATACAATTAACACTAATTTGAAAAATTAGAAATTTATAAAAATTTAATTTAATTAATTTCTTTTTCACCAATTTGCATATTTAAAAATAGACTCGACCAATAATTTGTTCAAAACGATAAATATACTAAAACCAATCAAACTCATCTTTGACTTGAATTGTAAATAAATCACACCAAAATTAAACGAGACGATTTCAAGCCGAATCAACTTTTATTTAAAAAAAATGTAGAAAAAAAAAATCTAAATCATTAGATTTGGACCAAATCAAAGGTAAACCCAGACCAAAAGGAGAATTGAAACTGACCCAGTAGCCGGGTTTATTTGGGTCAGTTTAGAAACTAAAAATTTATAAAAATTTAATTTAAATTTATTTTTTTTTCCAATTCTAATGTTTTGAAAGATAAATAATTGAGAATTCAATTTTTTTAATTTAAAAAAATTATTTTTAAAAAATACAAAGCAGGTAAAAATGAAAATTCAATTAAATTCTTTTTTTATATATAATTTATTTAAAGTTTGAATATAATTTATTTAAAGTAAATTAAGTGAAAAATTTTAATTTTTTTTAATTTAAAAAAATAATTTATTTGAAAAGAAATATAAATATAATATAAATCAGGTTAAAAATAATATTGTAGTGTGAAAATTCAATTCAATTCAATTCAATTTTTTTCTTGCATATAATTTATTCCAAATGAAGCCGAGATGAATAATGGCAAGAATAATAAGAGATCGTAATCATGAGAAAAGGTTAACTCTTCCTTGTAAGTCTTAAGGTTCACAAACCTTGTATGCAGCACAACAATTTATAAATTATCCTTTACCTAAAATGCACTCAATGCATAAGCCTAGTCCACCATGGACTATAAAAGATAAAAATTGGAGTCCACATGTAGGTCTTAGAAGTGAAGTGTTATGTCTATACTCCATGGTGAACTAAGTTCATACAAAAGATTCTCTTAATTACAGTGACAAATAGAACATGACAATATATACTGAACATAACCTTAGTTTGAAAATGCTGATCATGAGGACCGTCCGCTTGCCAGAATCAAGCAATTCTCTTACTACAACTGGGAAGAGTGAGCATTCAGATCTGAATTCTTAAGGCATTTCCAGATTGACCAGTTGTTTAAAATGTCAACATCTCAGCCTCAAAGAAAGTACAACCTTGTAGCAAAAGTCCAAAATAATGATCAAACTATAACTCATAATCAAAATGTATCCATGAAGCCTTCGTGCACCAGCAACTTATCTGAACATAACATACAACAGTGGCTCAGAGTTTATTAAATCTAAAATAGATATTTGTCATCCAGAGAAAACATTATCCTACAACATCAGGAGACATCAACATACACTGTCTTGTTGAGGACTCAAAACGCCTTTGAGGTAGAACTGGGGAAAAAATGAAAACAATACGACATAGAGTTTCTGACAAGGATTTTAAGGGTCCCCAATAGACAAAAAAAAAAAACTAAGAATAACACTAATAAAAAGATAATAACAAAAACGAAAAAGATAAAAGATGTAAAACCTTTTCATATTGCAGTCTGGCACAAGCAGAAATGTTTAGGAGGCATTTCAGTATGGTATTGAAATCAGCAAACACTCTTCAATTTCTAATGAGACCATTTGACAATTTTCCAGATCTATGTTTTTCTATTCATAACACCATTTTTATGTATTTCCAAAAATGCCCTATTCACCCATGCGCTTGCACATACAGTATCTATAAATGTTTGGAAAAACCCATTATAGATCTCTTTTAAGTTTTAACATTTCAAGATTTGTCAACTGAGTCTATTTTTCAATTGTGCTATTTAGTCCACAAATTTTCCAATTCAAGGATATTGAGGCATTATTTAACAGAAAAAAAAGGCATGGAGAACTTTTTTAACCCAGTTATAAAACATTAAAAGAATTCAGTACTTTTTTCCTTCTCCTATTTCAACATTTAGCTACTCCTAGCTACAATGGTTTGCCTAATTTTCTATTCATTCCAGCTTTCAAACAAACCAAAATCTAGCTTGAATAATCAAAGCCTGCAAGCTTGGTTTGGTATCAAAGTTTGAAGATCCTTGAAGTTTGCTACTTCGATTAAAATAAGGCATGCCTATGCTTGTCCACATTCTAAGTCCAATTGGCTTACACAAGGATGTGTCAAAGATATTAAAACTAATTCTTGGGCCCTTACCTACAAGTTTGATCTTTTAGGCTGAGTGATTTATTGACATAATATTACATCATCTCCAACCAAAAGATCTAGAGATTGAATACAGTCAACCGACCACACCACCACCACCCCCCCTCCTATTAATTAAATTCCAGCACAAGGTAAGGCATGCCTATGCTTGTCCACGTTCTAAGTCCAATTGGCTTACACAAGGATGTGTCAAAGATATTAAAACTTATTCTTAGACCCTTACCTAAATTGAGTAATTTCTTGACAGTATGAGTAACTTAAGATGGTGTCTTCTATTCTATTAACTCTAACTAGCAAGCAATAAAAGAAACTATAGTCAAGCACTCTCTTGGATAGCAAACATAGGAGCTAAACAAAGTCTTCAAGTTACAACTGAATTCAACCACGAAATACAGTAGGAGACATCACTAAGAAAGTCAAGTTATAAGATCCCTATTTTGAAGGTAGGATAGATCTTGCATTATTTTGTGATTGGCTCCATTCTTATGAATCTTACTTTGATTGGCATAACTTGGGAGAAGATCACAAACTGAGGTATGCTAAGATGAAGCTTAGTAGATTAGCTAAAATATGGTCTTATGGTATTAAACATGATATGAAAGAATTGTGGTAACCAACAGGCTACAAGAAAAGTATATGCCATACAATTATCTTCAAAAAATGCACAAGAAAGTGTAGAATTTGAAAGATCAGCATCCTTGTGGTTGAATATATGCACCAGCATGATGAGTTAAAAATCCAAAGTCAAGTTGTGAGAGATGCTACAGAGGCATTAGCTAAATTTAAGTTTAGACAAAGGTTTGATATTAAGAAAGATTGCTTAGATACCCTATATGCAGTGTAGAACATGCATTCCATGTAGCCCTTACATGGCGGAATACTTGAACCAACCTATAACTAAGAAATTTGGGGTTCAATGCAAGGAGATAGTTGCAAAAAGAGGTTTTGATGCAACTTATGACAGCAAGTCAGCTGTTTTGCAGTCATTTAACCATTTCACTAATTCAAACCTGCTTCATCTAATGACACTAATGCTAAAGGCAAGATGAGTGTTGCATGCTTTTTAAGTGTGGAGAGGATGGACACATAAGACATCAATGTCCACAAAAACAGAATTTGCATTTTGGAGTAGCATGAAAGAATGAAGAATCAGTACTAGAAGATGATGAGGCAAATTCAAGTGAATGTAATCATGCAGGGGATAATCTAGTATATGAAGGTGTTCATTCTACCATCCTCTTTATTGTGAGATACATTTTAGTAACCCTTAAAGCAGAAGAAGAGGATTGGCACACAATTCAGTATTTCAGACTTTGCTTCATTGTGGAAATCAAGTAAAGAAACTTATCATAGATGGAGGAAATTGCATGAATGTGGTATCGGCATCCATAGTTGAATGCCTCAAGCTTCCAACCAGACTGCATCCACACCCACACAAGCTGGCTTGCATTAATATCTCCATTGTTCCACTAACTTGTCATTGCCTTCTTACATTTAAGTGTGCTGCTTATAGCGATTCTATACTTTGTTATATTTTTTCTATGCAAGTAACTTGCATTTTTCTTGGTTGATCTTAACTCTATGATCGAGATCCAATGGGAGAGATATATTACATACACCTTTTCAATTGGAAAGAAGTTCATAAACAATTCCAGAGGAAGCTATCAACTGTTTCCATTGGTACTAATTATCAAGAAGGTGATATATATATATATATATATATATATATATATATATATTGTTACTAAAGCATTTCAAGTCCCAGTAGTGGGATGTCCACAAGTTGTCTCCTATAACAGTTTGGATTATAAAATTCAGGTTGAAATTTTCCTTTCTTCCTATGTCAATCATACCAAGAGTAAAAAATTTTGTAAATAGAATTCAGCAAGACAACATATAGTTATTGAAATTTATAATGCATAAACTAATTTTTACATACAACATCGACCAGTGAAAAAGAACAATATTTTACTATCCAGACTATTTTTAGAAATAGTTGCAATGAGGGTAAGAACAGAATTGATCAATACAAACACTAATGCCTATAATTAAGGCATCTAATTATTTTCAGCTATTCACAGAGCTGATTTGTTTAACAACTACCCCTATTTAAAGTACAGACAAGCCTAAAAAAGGCATTTTCTGAATAGATTTACATGAATAAATTAGATTAAAAACAGCACTTTCATAATTGATTTACAGGTCAGCTGTTTGTTATGTACAAATAATACGCAGAAGAGAGAGAGAGAGAGAGAGAGAGAGAGAGAGAGATTTAAAATCAAGAAGTGCACTTTTAATCTAAGGCTACTATTTTAGCCATTCTAGGCACTCACGAGAGTAAGCATAGAGAAGGTGAAAAATCCATACGATAATAACTTTAGGGTGCTAAGAAGTTATAAAGAGATGGCTGGCTGCTATTCTTGCCTTCGTTATTAGCTCTTGCTAGCAAGAAGCGTGAATGATGGTAGTTAAAACTGGCATTCTGGAAATAATCAAAACAACCTTGAATTGCATTAATGCTCAAGTACCAATGAGTCAATTATCTATGGTTACCATATCTATAATTCTTCCCATTATTAAACCTTTCTTTTTTCATAATTACAATGTTATTCTAATTTCATTGGGACAGAATTGAACAACAGTAAGTTTCCATATACTATTTAGAAAAGGGTATTACTGTTAACTAGGACAAAACAACTGACAAAAAAATTGACCTAATTAGATGCTGAAAGATCATTTATTAAAGGAAACTGAAAATATTAGATGCTCAAAAACATATTGGAGAAGAAAATTTCTTTCCTCTTCTTTACAGTTTACCACAGCCCAGGTATTTCAGCAATACAAAAGTCAAAAGGCAATTTTAAATTCTACTGCATAAGTAATTTATTTGTAAAGTCAATAAATTAAAAAGGCCTCTAAAGCTTAAACATAACATATCAGAGACATTTTTGGTGTAACAGTATAAGGCTGATGCAGCTGAGCACAGGTACATAAGTTAGAATCTTGAGTGGAAATTTCAGGGGAAAACGTAGAACACCACCATCCTTAGGACCTTTTAAGGAAAGATAAAGTCAGACATGTACTCTTCCAAGAAAATATTTCAGTGGTATCATTCATAGAACTTAACTCTCATAAAGCGATCCTATGATAGAAAGAATATAGATGATTTCAACTCAAAAGATAAATCAAATCCTATTAGTAAGCAAATCCAACGAAATCAACCAAAAAAAAAAAAAGTAAACTCACGTACACTGACAAGATTGCAGGAAAAGCTATAATGCAATAGTACAAGTGATCAATTTGCATATCTGATACAGCATAATCTTAGATACAACTAATTGAAATTGGCCATAGCATATCCATTACCTTCCAAGCAAATCCCTCACTTTGACACCAAAAAAATTTCTGGTTTCTTAGCTTTACTGGGCGTGTTAGCATTGGAAGAGGAATTAACAGCTGCTGTCGCTGACACCTTTGCAGCTTCCCGTGCTCTCTTATCAAGCTGGATGAGACTCCGTGTGGCCAATATGGCTTGTGGAGCCAAGTCATGAGACCCTCTTGCATACAACCGCCTAACTGCCACAGATGCTGCATCCTTAACATCTTGGGAATTCAAAGGCCCCAACAAACAATGTCCCAAAAGCCTCAATAATGGCTGCAAAATCTCCCAAGGCAATGGAATCCGCACACCCTTTAACTCCGAATGCTCTGTGCCATTTCCTTCTATCTCCAATTTCTCCATTTCCTCCACAACATCAATCTCACGCTCATTATTGTCATGGCCATTACTTAAGCTCCTACCCTCCAAAAAATACCCACCATTATTTTCATTTCCATGTCCATTTTGGATTTCAACTTCTCTCCCACCATCTAATTTGTCTTTACAAGCACAATCCTGCCCAGCCCAAGCACTTGCATATTTACACAATTCAACCTTAGACCAACTCGGCATTTGCGAGATCTGCTTGAAATAACAATCAAGTGCAACCCCAACAATAACCGGCCGCTTTGTAGACTTCACCGCGATCTGGGGTTCAAGTGGCGGCGACAAAACCCCAACGGATGGTCGAGAATTATCAAACCCATGTGGATTTTGCTTGTTCCGAGGAGTATGGTAAAGCGACGGCTGTGAAAGATCAGGAATCTGGACGAGAACCGGCTTACCAGCACGAGATTTCACCTCCGACGAATAGATGGCAAGGAGAACAGCCTCGAAACCAGCCAGAGAAGGAGTGGAAGCAGAGTCCGAAGAGTGGATCCGAGAGAGATACAACCCCAAAAGAAGAGGAAGGAAAGAGAGGACAATGAGACGAAGATGAGGATCAGAAGAAAGATAGGTATCGTAAAGCCATTGACAGAGAGGATCAGGGCCAGAACCAGAGGTAGAAGAAGAAAGAGCAGACGAGAGAAGAGTATAAGCGTCGAAGGAGGAGAGGAAGGAAAGTGCAGGGCGGTCGGAATCAGCAAGAGAAGATAGAGAGAAGGAAGAGACGGGATCGGAATGGAGGAGAGAGGAAAGGGAAAGGATGCGAGCGCGAGCTTTGGAGATGGATTCCCACCATGACTGCATAGGGTCGGCGGCAGTGGTGGCTATAGATGGGTGGGGGGTGGAGGAGGAGGAGGAGGGAGAGTAATTGTTAAGATTGTTCAAGTCCATGAGAGGAGGAGAAGGCGTTTACTGTTGAAGACTGTTTTCTTGTGATTTTGGACAGGAAACGCGGAAATGGGCATTTAAGGGGCTGGATGTGTATTGTCGTATGAGCATTCTGTGTGTCGTCTAACGCGTGGACGGCAAAAGCATGTTTTTTAAAAAAGAAAAAAATATATATTTTAGATTTTTAGATTTTTTTATATAATTTTTTAATTTTTTATTTAATTTTTTTTAAGTAATGACTCCATCAATTTTGCTTATGGCGGCAGTAACACAGCACTCCTTAAATCAATTATGATTAAGGGAGAGCTTTTTAGTATTTGATTTATCTAATTTTATTAAAATATGTTTGAATAATATAATAGGATTAAATAAATTTAAATTTAAAAAATAATAATTATATTAGCTTCAAATTATATATATTGCACACTATTTTTAATTTATGTATATAAATAATTAATTAAATATAAAAATATTTTATAATAATTTTATAAATTTTGATTACTATATTTTAAATAAATATATTTAAATAATTTATTATATTATTAAATTTTTAAAATACATATTATTAATAAAATATAATTGACTACAATTAAGAGATATGACAAAATTTACAGGATATAGACGTTGAAACCAAATCCTTAGATGAGCTCGGAAGTTTCTGAAAGAAGAATTTGTATAGTAAAGACGTCGATTCTAATGACTCAAATTATTACAATAATAATTTAAATTTTAATTAAAATTTTTTCTAGATAAAATAAAATCAAAGGAGGCCAGAAAATACAAAATATATAAAACTAAATAGGTAGAGTAATATTCCAATAATAATGGGTTACTATCACTAACACTAATTCCAACACTTGAATAAAATTAAAAAGTCCATTCCATGTAAAATTTTGGCTCAAACTATCCTTCAATTTAAAATTTTGATTCAAATCAACCCAAAAAACGAATAGGCTTAACACGTGAGAAGACGAAAATTAAAATCATCATGTTTAAGCCTAAATGTTGTTCTCCTTTAATGGGATTACGGATATCGGGTTTAAGAATATGATGTATAAGAGAATGTGGTTGAGTTAGTTGACCACCACTTCGATGCTTAAATTAGTGATGAGAATTGAATTGTAGAATGAATAGTGAAGACTGAGTGACGTGCATACCCCATGCACTTTTGATGTAGATTCTTGTTAGTGTTCTTCTCCAACACTCTGATTTTAGCCTCAAATGCGATCTCAGCCCCAAAAATAATTACCATAACTACGGGTGGACATGGTTGGGCTCAATTTGAAGACTAGTTTAAGACTTTAAGCCCAAGCCCAACCCTAATAATAACTTAGTTTGACTTGACCCAACCCAAGTTTTTAATAATTTATTTTATGAAACAAAATTTTTATTTAAAAAATTACTTATAGAATATATAAATAAAAATTTATATTATGTAATACTTTTATAATTTTTTTTTATATTTTTATTATATACCTAGAAAAGTTTGTAAATTAAAATATATTTATTATATAATTCAAGCGGAGCTCGGGCTTTATTTACATTGGACTTAAATTTTTAGTCTTAAAACCTAAGTTCATACCCCATATTTACATTTAATAATAAAGAATAATTAACACCGTTCGTTATTATTAATTTAAAAATAAGGCTATTATAGTAATATTATAAGATAATAATATATTTATATATTTTTATTTTTTAAGATTTATTATTATTTTTATTAATTTAATATACATTTCATATAATAATTATTTTTAAAAAATAAGAGATAAATTTCACCCATTGTTCATGAACTTAAAATGCGCAACAGTATCGTCTTTATACTTCAATTGGCAATACAAAATCACCCAAATATTAATTTGAGTAACAATGAAACCCTCATTATATTGAGTAGTCAATTTTCCGACTTCCAACTAGCATGGTGCTTCCACCGTAGCAAGAACCTTTCTCTTTTCTTTGCTCTTTATTGCACATTTATTAAGTTTTGTCTTTTCTCTTTCTTATATTCACGATGACACTTCTCCATTCACTATTTCTCTCCCTATCTTAACTTTTTTTTTTTTTTCTCTTTCTGCTGCTCTAAAAACCCTACTAATATTCATTTTTAATAGTTATATGTGCTTATTCAAACCAAGATTATGTTTCACTTGGGGGAAATCATTGTAAAAGACCTAAGAAATTTTAGAATAAGAATTTTGATATTTATTGTCAAGAAATTAAATATATATATATAAAAAATTACAGCTAATAAATAGATTTCTAATCAAGCTAAACTATCAAGATTATATCAGAATCATACAACAAAAGATAAGAACAGATATGCACATAAAAATTCTTAAACAAATGCTCTAAATAAATGTAAAATAAGTGACAGCTAACAGCTGCCTTTCCAATACCTCCCTCAAATTGGAGCATGGAGGTCTCGAATGCCCAACTTGTGAAGAAGAAAGTCAAACTGATTCTTTCTCAACGCTTTTGTGAAGGTATCCGCAGGTTGCATTGAACTACGTATATAATTTGTTCGAATTTTACCATTCAATATCTCATCACGGATAAAATGACAGTCCACTTCAATATGTTTGGTACGTTCATGATAAACAGGATTAGCAGTTATATGCAGAGCTGCCTGACTATCACAATACAAATTCATAGGTTCAGTATGCACCACACCAAGAGAATTCAATAATCCTTTCAACCATTTAAGTTTACAAGTTGTAGTACTCATAGATCGATATTCAGCTTCAGCGGATGAGCAAGACACTGTTGTTGCTTTTTAGTCTTCCACGAGATAGGGGATTCACCCAAAATAATAAAATAACCAGTTAAAGACCGTCTCATCAAAGGACAGCTAGCCCAATCAAAATCACAGTAAACAGACAATTTGAGATCACAATTGGCATGCAGTAGTATACCCTGACCTGGATTTCCTTTCAAATAATGCACAACTCTAACAGCTGCCTCCCAATGAGCTTTCTTCGGTTGTTGCATGAACTGACCAAGAATATGTACACAATAAGACAACTGGGGCCGAGTTATTGTTAGATAAAGAAGCCATCCCACCAAACGCCTATACTGAGCAGGGTCATCCACATCATCAATCTTGGTAAGGGCCAGCTTGTGATTTTGTTCAAGAGGAGTTTTAGCCGGCTTGCAACCCACTAATCCAACTTCTAAAATTACATCCAACGCATACTTACGTTGACACAAGAAAATACCATTCGAGTTTCTGGCTACTTCAATCCCTAAGAAAAATTTCAGCTTCCCCAAGTCTTTCATATGAAAGCAACGACTCAAATAGTTCTTGAATTTTTGCACAGCGGAAACATCATTGCTAGAGATAATAAGGTCATCCACATAAATAAGCACATTCAATTGAACAGTCCCACCTCGAAAAGTGAACAAAGAGTAATCTGAATATGATTGCTGAAATCCATAAGCTTTCAGAGATGTAGCCAATTTCGCAAACCAACATCTAGGTGCTTGCCGCAAACGTTATAGAGATTTCCGGAGTTTACAAACCTTCCCTAGTGATTGAGAAGCAAATCCAGGCGGCATCTTCATGGAAACCTCTTCCTCCAAATCACCGTGTAAGAAAGCATTTTGAACATCCATCTGATGGAGTTCCCAATTCTTTACAATGCAATCATAGAAGAAAGGTGCGCCAAGAACCATTTTCTTTGTAGGAGCAAAAGTCTCCTGATAATCTATGCCTTCAACTTGATTATTTCCCAATATCACTAACCGCGCCTTGTATCGTTCAACACTTCCATCAGAATTGTATTTAATTTTGTATACCCACTTGCTTCCTATTGCTTTCTTCCCAAATGGCAGATTTTCAACTGTCCATGTACCATTATCCTCCAAAGCCTGTATTTCTTTTCTCATAGCCGCTCTCCACCGTTCATCCTTAATTGCTTCTGCATAAGAGCTTGGTTCATGTCCTGTAGTAATGGCTGCCAAAAAATATCTGTGTTATGCAAAGAATTTATCATAACCCACATAATGTGCTATAGAGTAAAGCGTACCTGAGGAATCAGATTCGAAGGGTGAGCATACCGAGGGGCTTATTTTGATGGCGTTTGTCACATAATCCTTCAAACAAATACTAGGTTGTTTGGCCCTTTGTCCCCTACCTAGTTGCTCTTCAACAACTTCACCTCTATCCACTCCCTCACTGTTTTCATGGATCAATTCTTTCGTTTCAGGATTCACCTCACTTTCTCTACCCACACTTTCATCGTGCTCCTTTCCCAAGGTGCTCTCTAAACCATCAACTTCATCACCCAACTCCTCAACTCCATTTTTAATGAGTTCATCACCCATTGTTTTCTCATTTGCATATGGAAATTTTGTTTCAGCGAATACCACGTCTCTTGATACAAAGTATTCTTTAGTTTTCAAATCATACAATTTCCATCCCTTCTTTTCAAATGGATACCCAACAAAAACACACCTACGACTTCTACTATCAAATTTATCTTTATCCCAATTCAGATTATGCGCATAGCACAAACAACCGAAAACCCGAACGTGTTTGTAAGAAGGTACTTTCCCAAATAGTATCTCATATGGGGTTTTACCATTTAATAACATAGATGGAGTCCTATTAATCAAATACCCGGCTACAAGTACACATTCTCCCTAAAATTCTATGGGTAAATTTGCTTGGAAACGCGAGGCTCTTGCCACATTAAGAATATGGCGATGTTTTCTTTCCACTCGGCCATTTTATTGAGGTATTCCTACACAGGAAGTCTGATGCAACATCCCTTGTTCATCAAAATATTCTTTCAAGCACATAAATTCAATTCTGTTATCACTTCTGACAATTTTCACATTTTTTTCAAATTGGCGTTTAACCATCAAAACAAATTTCTTAAGAATACAAGCTACTTCTTGTTTTCCATTCAACAAATATATCCAAATAGCACGAGAGTAATCATCAACAATTGTTAAGAAGTAAATTGCTCCACAAGAAGTTGGAACTCTATAAGGTCCCCACAAATCACAATGTATCAATTCAAAAAAACCATCAGCTTTATTGTCACTAGAAAAGAAAATCTCTCTTGTTTGCTTTGCTCTAAAACAAACTTCACAAGTTTTATTAGTTGTCCTAACTATGTTACCAGCTTCTGGAATTAACTCTACCACCTTATAAGAAGGATGACCCATTCTCTTATGCCAAAGCTCAAAAGACCCCACATTAGTTACCTTGCAAGCATGTACCGATGTCACTCCCTTGAGAAAGTACAGCCCCTCGCGTTGCTCACCCGCTCCAATCAAGTTCCTTAAATTTAGGTCCTGTATAGCACAAATTTTGTTAGTGAGTTGAATAACTAAATTTGAATCATTAAGTAGTTGTGATACAGAGATCAGATTGCAATTCAAAATTGGCACATAAACGACTCATTGCAATTTCAAGTCTCCTCCAAGCAACATAGTTCCTTCTTTCACCGCCAAGGTCTTTTCTCCATTAGGTAACCCGACTGAGCATGGCACAATGCCACGCAATTCACTCAAAAATGCTAACGTTCCTGTCATATGATGGGAAGCTCCTGTGTCAATAATCCAAGGAAATATCCTCTACGTACCTATCGGCCTCTCATTGCCACCATTCTGACAATAATTCAACATGCCCAATAAAGCAGCCCACTGCTCTTCATTTAATCCACTAAGACCCTTTCGATCTGAATCTGTCACAATTCCATGCCCACCATCTGAAGGAACGGAAGCGTGAAAAACACAAGTTTATACCATTGAATTCAAAAATTTTCACCTAGGGTCACATGTATCATGCAAGATTTATTTTTATCTATTTGATTTCAATGATAAACAACATATTAAACTCTTTTAATATGTTTTTGGATCTGTATTTGCCATTTAAGATTTTAAAATTAATCAAATTAATTTTAGAACCCTAGATTAAATCAAGAACGATTACACTAACCTCTTGATGCACTGCAGCGTGTCTGTGCCTTTGAGATTCGTCTTCAGGACATCAGATGTTGTCTCTCTAGCTTGTCCACACTAAGAACACCTATGGCAGCCCTTGAACAGCTTCTAAAGCTTTTTATTAATTAGAAATTCAAGTTCTGCCTTTTAAGAGATTAGAGATGTAAACAGGACACTAGAAACAATTTCTAGTGTTCTTAATTCAAGAGATTGATGGCTAATCTCTTTGAATTGATGAGAGATGAAGAAGAATAGATGAAAAGCCTCAAAGTGGCATGACAAAGGAGAGGAGTGGCTGCTGGTTGCTTTTCTTTTCATAACAACACTTAAATAGCTAGGTTAACACATTAAACCCTTGCCACATGTCACCCTTTGATTAGCTCTAGGTTTAAGTGACCCAATCACATTGTGCCAAGTGTCAAACCTATATTTAATCTTGATTTTAATTATCTTACATGATTAAAAGACATTTGGCAAGCTTATGTGTAATCCCATATGTCACCATCTCATGATGCCACATGTCACACTGTGAAATGACCAAAATGCCCCTGTGTCTTAATTTTGAGTTCTTAACTCAAAATAATTATTTTTCTTCTTCTAATCAATTTATATCAAATATAAATTAATTAATTAATCTCTATTAATTAATTTCTCATTAATTAAATTCATATTTAAACAGCTTTAAATATAAATTTAACTTATACTATACATCCAATAATCTAGATTTGGTTTCAACTCATGCTAGGGACTTTGCAATTTAATTGCAAATCAAACCTATTTAATTAATCAATTAAACTCTTTAATTAATTAATTAAATCATATTTAAATAGGTGATAACTTGTGTATGTGTGTGACTTACTAGGCTCATCACTAATTGGCAATGAGATATGATATCAACTCTTAATATCATCAGAACTCTTTCTTACCATAAATGATTTCTCTAAATCATTTTATGCACCTCATAGACCATGGTTAATACCTAGCATAGCATATCATGGCCACCCAATTAGTAATAAGGTTTACCTTAAATGAACCTATAATCATATGTTACCATGCACTATAATCTCTCTGTTACAAAATCCCAACTCAAGCTGGAGTCATGATTTATGTCAAACTCCATTTGCTATGAATATTATATTCTCTTTTAATTCCAGTTCTTGATTAAAAATATTTTCTCATCAGAAACACTTTTCTGAATAAATCTATCTGTCCTGGCTAGGAACTTGAAACATCAAGAACAATTAAATGAACATAGGATTTTATCTCTACTTACTTAGAGGAACAGATTCCATCTTGATCAACACCTACCTCCATATATAACTAGTAGGAGCCAACACATGCCCATATACCCATACATAGTACAAGTATGAAAGCAGTATCAAACTCAAACTACCTATATACAAGATAACTGTGCTATCTCAAGTCTAAAGATTATATGCACTGATATGATTTATGACAAAACATTGACAAGAGTAAACTCCATGTACTTGTCATAAGTGTCACTGGTTCGGCCTACTTATCATTTATAAGTGCCTATCATGTTTGTCATATGGCATGAGACTCACCATTCCATCTTATTTATATCTCATATAAATAACTTGGTAACAAACATTAATACAATCTTTCTGGATAAGTCATGTCCTTATTATGAAGTATCCTCGATTGTGAACCTATTTATGATACTTTGTGCTTGTAACACTCCGTTTGCATAGCCTGGTAGATTTCACTGTTTCGGTGACCGGTGTCGGTCCGGACAATTAAGGATATTAGATTCACATTTAAGACAACTTGAGAAGCCATAAACACAAATAATTAGTAATGTTTAATTAGTTAACTATAAATAAGAAAAACAGAACATAAGAAGTTAAACGAGCCGAGAGTCACAATGATGAGTGACCTTCTGAACGATCGCAAAGTCGCTTTAAACTCAAATTTCAACCGTAAAAAGTGACGCCGCGGTCCTTAGGACCCTTATGAACACATGGAAAAGAAAATCATGAAAAAAAACTGTTAAATCAGTCAAATAATTAGGTCAGGGAGCCGGAAGAAATATTGGATTATTTGCAAACCGGAATGAACCGGCGAGGGGCAATTTGGTCAATTGACCCTGAGAACTGACTCCTGACCTAACTGTCAAATAAAATCGGAGAAAAGAATATTTCGGAATCGAAAATTAAATTAAAGAACTAATAGAAAAAAAAAAAAAAGAAAGAAGATAGAAAAGTCAAAGGTGATGACATCATGAATGATGTCAATAAGAAATTAATTAAGTTATTTATTAAATGGGATTTTGTGGTCTTCCATCAACTAAAATAAATTAAGAAAAGAAAAAAATTAACAACAAAAAGTCATCTTCATCTTCTCAAAAACGTCACTCTCTTCTCTCCCTCACAAAACCACCATGAAAGCTCATTTTTGAGCTTGAAAAACTAAAATCCAACCATACAAAATTGTCCTACCATAACTAGACCTTGTTTGGGCAACTAAGAAAGAAGATTCAAGGAAAAGAAAGAAGAAAATTTTGAAGAAAAGGAGGAAGAAAATTCTGCTCAAGGTATAGTACTATAAACTTCAATTTTTTTTGTTTAATTAGTGTTAGTGTGGCATCAAGAGCTTGTAAATAAACTTGAAATGAAATAAAAATATGGGGGAAGGACTATTATTGAATTTTGTCTAGCTTGGAGGGAGTATGATTTTGTATGGCTTGAGGGTTTTAAATGAGTTTAGAAACCTTCCTTAGTTGAATGATTAGCATTAAAACCATTAAGTGTGATTAATTATAATAATTAAGTGAATTAGGGTTTGGAGGCCTAGGGTTTGAGGCAAATTTTGGAGAAATGCATAAATGATGACCTTGGTCTATTTTGAGATGAAAAATGGTCAATAATGACCAAAAGAGATGTGTGGGAATTGTTGGAATGAAAATCAAATTCGTAGGTCAAATCCCACTTTGAAGGACCAAAACTCAAATTTTACAAGTCCAATTGATATGCCACCAAATGGGGATGAAAATAGACATATAAGGGCACAATTTTCATTAAGGAACCATGGCAAAAAACTGACCAAAACTTAGTGAAACAATTGACCAAAGTGAAATGAGAGTAGGCTACCACTGCACCAAACTGACCAAATGAACAGTAACTGTTCATTTGGTCATAACTCGAGTTAGAAAGGTCAAATTGACCTGAAATTTTACCAAAAATTAGATGAAACATAGATCTAAAACTTTCATGAAGACCACCAACACAAATTATGCCATTAACCCATTCAAATCATTGAACAAAGTTAAGTTAATGAACCTGCGATTCTGCAGAATTGCCATTGAGTAGTAAAGTTCCAATGGCTATAACTCTCTCTAGAAAACTCGGATTTAGGTGATTCTTGAACTGATGGAAACATAAGACATAGTAGAACATTTCATATGAAGAAAGTTAGACCAAATTATGGACTTAACTTGATCAAATCACTGAACAAAGTTGGATCAAAATCTGCCAGAACCCAAAATCTCAGCATGAACAGTGCACGTGAACAGTAAAACTTGAGCTACAAAACTCCAATTGGGATGATCCAAAAATTAGAATACACTTAAGACAATAAGAAACATTTTCTATGAAGAAAGTTTTGCCAAATTCCAACAATAGACTGACCAATGGAATAGTGCAACTTAGAACTCCAAAACCGAAAATTGGCAATTTTGCCTAAACGACCTAAGCTTTGAGTAAACGACCAAAACCAACAAGTTTAGTGATCAAAATGTGGTATGTGGATGAAGTTAGAGTTCCCATACCTATTAAGCCTTAGAAAGTCAACTATTTGACTTGAATAGTGCAGTGAATAGTAACCCGAAACACAAAATTTCAGGAACGTCGAAATTAGCACGTTAGAGCTAGATATAAGTGAAATTAAATTTATTTTTGGATCTATGTTAAATTATGGTTCTGAAACACTATAAAATTTTGTGTTTCAGTGGAAAAGAATACCGGGACAGAACCCGAGGAGTCGAGTCAAGGCAAATAGGTGACTCATTTGAGGTTTGTGCACAACGTGTAATTTTTGTAAATTATTTGCTGCATATTTTTTTGAATGATTTGAAAAAGTGAATTGAGACATTATTTATGATGCTTTGATCGAAATTGTTGAAAGTTAGTTGTGTATATTTGAAATGACAATGTTTAGCAAAGTGTTAAGATAAGTTTTGAAACCACAGTGTCATGACCATATATTTGAACACCTCACTAGCACGACTAGTGGGGGTAATTAGTTTGGAATTTTGATTCCTTCTCTGGAGAAGTGTTGAGGTGTGCCAGTAGAAGAGGATGTGAATGGATATCCATATATTTGAGCTAGCTAGCCTTGTGATGTGATTTCTCTTTAGCCTCTGGCTATCGAGATTCTATTTATTTCGAATGGCATGATCTAACTGTGGGTTTTATGAAATGTGTTTTGATACTTCGAAATGAACGTGGTTTGCATTAAAATCTCATAATTCATATTTTGTGTTTAATGCTCATGTTTAGTCAAATTTTTGAATAAATGTGATTTTATTTTTGCATAAAGATTTATTTAGTATGTTGTGCACCACTGAGTCCTAGTACTCAGCGATAGCTTCTATTGCTGTCGCAGATACAGAGACTAGAAGAGCAGCAGACTAAGCTGCTAAGGTGTGAGGAGCATCAGCTTTAAGTTTTCGGGTATAATTTATACCCCAATTATAAATACTTCTTTTGATGTATATATTGCACATAAATGTATGGACATGTAAAAATGGGTCTTGAACAGCTTGTACAAAAAAATTTATATGAAGTTTGTAATAAAGTTTAGTTGTATTTCTTTTGATGTAAATTTTGTAAGAATGTATATAAATTGTGTTGTCACTAATGAAATGTATTGCTAGTATGTTGAGAAATTTATTGAGTTTTATTGTGAAATTTGAAGTAGTGGTTGAGAAAATTTTTAGAAGTGCTTTTTACAAGTATTTGAAGAACAATTTTCTCAAAATACAAAGGAAACTCTGTCAAAATTTTTATAGAATTTGCGGAAAACTAAAATGGACCAAAATATTAACTAGTTTTAATTTCAACTAAATGTTTTAAGTACTTACTAGAAAATGCTCACCACTTGTCAAAAATAAGAAAATTGTTTTAAAATCCCTTGTAGGGTACTTAATGAGTTATCGGTAGGTGAAGTTCGGTAGTTCATTAGGTATTCTACGGGATCATGTTATGCCTTACAGAGGGGTAAGGTGTGACATGTTTTAGTGGTATCAGAGCAAATTTTTGAAGTATGTTTTAACATATAAATTTGTGTCTTTCTTTGTTAAGTACAACTGCTCAATGTCCATATTTGTTACATACAGTGCATTACATCATGAATATGAACTAACGGAGGGAAATCTCCATGTGTTATTTGTTTAGGAGATACCCTACTCCAAACTGTTATGGAAGAAGGGGATCGCTCAGTTGAGCAGTCTGTTGAAGCTGAGGCACAAGGGGAAGCCCCAGCTTTACCGAATGTTAGTGGGTCAGCAACGCCAGCCCCATAAATGCCGCAGTTCCCTACACAATTCGCAGACAAGAGATGGTCGCGATGTTTCAAAGAAATGGTCGGGGTATGCCTGCTCAAGCTTCACCCCAGACACTTGTGACACAACCACTGCCTCCAACTGCACAATATGATAAATTATCAAGTATGGGGCAGAATTTAAGGGTACAGATGGACCCTTTAGAGGCGAGTAATGGCTTGAAAGAATGGACAGTATTTAAGAAACCGCTGCCAAGATGAGTGAAGTTTGAGTATTCCGTGTCTCTACCGCAAGGGGATGCGTATGATTGGTGGAAGACCATCCCCACGGCTTAGCCGAACCACCGATCTTGACACAGGATAACTTTATCGAGAGTTTAGACAAAAATACATCCCGGATGCGTATGTTGACCGAAGCGCAAGAATTTTTGAGTCTGAAACAAGGAAACCGATCGGTGGCAGAGTATGAGAGGAAGTTCTCCCGCCTGAGTCACTATGCGGGGAGCCTCCTTACTACCAGCAAAGCAAGATGCAAGAGATTTGAGACGGGTTTGAAGCCCAGCATAAGGATGCAAGTTGTGGGATTTCGACACAGCAACTTCTCAGAGCTTATATCGCATGCACTTGAACTGGAGAGAATTGAATCAGAAGCAAACCCAAGGAAAGAAAAATCAGAAAAAGCTGAGAAATCAGAAAAAGACAAGGGGGAAAAATCAGTTGAACAAAGTTACGTGCTACCTCTGAAAGAGAAAGAAGTTTAGTGGACCCAGCAGAGTCGAGGTGGAAGATTCAAGAGGGGCGATTCTCGACAGAGACCCCTAGGTGCAGTCGGCCGATCGGCAGGGTTCACATTCTGCCCGCCCCTATGAGACTTGTGGCAAGATTCATGGGGAGTGCCATCGCCTTTGGATCTGCTTTAATCATGAGGCAAGGGCCATATAGCTAAAGACTGTACTAGTGCTCCGAGATATAGTCCAGCTCCTACTACTGCCGAGGGATCTATTCAGAGTCCTGCTCTCAGAGGTTCACAGTAAGTTGGCAGAGGAAGAGGTAGAGGTAGAGGCACTACTTCAGGCAGTCAGGGCACAGTTGGTCAGTGAGGACAAGGAAGTGCTTCAACCAGAATCTACACAATGAAACAGCGAGAAGAGGCTGAGACTTCTGATGTGGTAGCTGGTACATTCTCTATCTCTGATCAAGAAGTATTTGTGTTGTTTGATCCGGGTTCAACCCATTCATATGTTAGTGCTAGCATAGTTAGTTCACTTGCTGTTCCATGTGTGCAAATGGATTTTGAAGTGCTAGTAACTAGTCCATTAGGACAAGAGGTCCGGGTCAACAGAATTTATAGAGATTGTCCTTTGGTGATCCAAGGACATGTTTTTCTGTCAGATTTGATTGAAATGCCCTTCAGAGAGTATGATATTATCTTGGGCATGGATTGGTTAGCTAGGCATCACGCCATGATTGACTGTAGACTAAAGACAGTCACTTTTGGTCTCCCTCTATACGGTGATGTGGTAATACACGGGGAGAGACATTTATTGCCTTCAAACATAATTTCAGCTGCACTGGCCAGAAAAATGATTAGAAAAGGGTGTGAGGCGTACTTAGCACTTATGATAGACACCCAAGTAGGGAGTCCAGCATTAATGGACATCCCTACTGTATGTGAATTTCCGGATGTGTTTCCTGATGAATTGCCAGGATTACCTCCAGAAAGAGAGGTGCAGTTTGAAATTGATATTATGCCTGGTGTGGATCCAATCTCCATAACGCCATATAGAATGGCACCTGCAGAATTAAAAGAGTTGAAAGTACAATTGCAAGAGTTGCTTGACAAGGGCTTTATCCGCCCTAGTGTGTCACCTTGGGGAGCGCCAGTGTTGTTTGTAAAGAAGAAGGATGACACTCTCCGGTTATGCATTGATTATCGGCAGTTGAATAAGGTGACAATAAAGAATAGATATCCATTGCCCCGTATTGATGATTTATTTGATCAGTTGAGGGGTGCAGCTGTGTTCTCCAAAATTGACCTGAGATTAGGTTATTATCAGCTGAAAGTACAAGAGCGGTATTGCTAAAGCGCCTTGAGAACCCGCTATGGCCATTATGAGTTTTTGGTTATGCCATTCGGTTAACTAATGCTCCTAGCTTTTATGGATCGATGAACACTATCTTGCACCATACCTCGACCGATTTGTTGTGGTATTTATAGATGATATATTGGTCTATTCGCGGAATGCGTAAGAGCATGATAGACATCTGCGGATTATCTGCAGACTTTGAGAGAAAGCGACTATATGCCAAATTGTCGAAGTGTGAATTTTGGCTGAAAGAAATATACTTCTTGGGGCATGTAGTATCAGAAGAGGGCATCAAGGTAGATCCAAATAAGATTGAAGCTGTCCTTAATTGGAGGCCACCCAGAAATGTCACAGAAATTCGTAGTTTTCTTGGTTTAGTTGGATACTACCGTAGATTTGTGAAGGGATTCTCCATGTTGGCATCTCCATCAACCAAGCTGCTTAGAAAAGATGTGAAATTTCAGTGGACAGATAAATGCCAACAGAGTTTTGATGAATTGAAGAGATGTTTGACTGAAGCTCCAGTCCTGACTTTACCTACTCCGAGTAAAGAATATACAGTATATAGTGATGCTTCTCACAATGGGTTAGGTTGTGTGTTGATGCAAGATCGAAATGTCATTGCCTATGCATCACGCCAGCTAAAACCGCATGAGAGGAATTATCTGACACATGATTTGGAGCTTGCAGCTATCGTGTTTGCTCTTAAGATCTAGAGACACTATTTATATGGGGAAAAGTGTTACATCTATACAGATCATAAGAGTTTGAAGTATTTGGGAACCCAGAAAGAGCTGAATTTGAGACAGAGGAGATGGTTAGAGTTGATAAAAGACTACGATTGTCTGATAGACTATCAGCCAGGGAAAGCTAATGTTGTGGCTGACGCCCTAAGTCGCAAGACTATGGCAAGTCTACAGGTTAGTCCTTTGTCTTTGGTACATGAGTTAAGATCATTGCATGCCAGCTTAGAGATTAATGATGATGGGCAGACAGTAGTTGCATGGCATGTACAGCCAGTGTTGATTGATCAGATTAGAATGGTCGCTCGTAATGATGAAAGGTATCGTAAGTCGTTGGAAGAAGTCCTGAGGCAAGAAACCGAGTTCTCAATCGAGAGATGATGGTTTCATCGCTACACCAGGGCAGAATATGTGTTCCTAATGATGTTGATTTGAGGCAGATCATTTTGAAGGAAGCACATGAGTCTCCTTTTGCTATGCACCCTGGTGGTACAAAAATGTATAGAGGGCTAAAGGAGCATTACTGGTGGATGTGTATGAAGAGAGATGTGGCAGAATTTGTATCCAAATGCCTGACTTGTCAGCAAGTAAAGGCAGAGCATCAAGTACGAACTGGGTTGTTGCATCCACTACCAGTGCCCGAATGGAAATGGGAAAGAATAACGATGAATTTTGTGATGGGACTTCCGAGGACACAGAAGAGTCATGATGCAATATGGGTCATTGTCGACAGACTAACTAAGTTTGCTCATTTTCTGCCAGTCTGGATGGATTATAGTTTGGAAAGATTGGCCAAGGTATACATCGATGAGATTGTGAGACTACATGGAGTGCCAGTATCCATCGTGTTAGATAGAGATCCTAGGTTCACCTCTAGATTCTGGGGTAGTCTTCAAAGAGCCCTAGGAACTAGATTGAACTTCAGTATGGCATTCCACCCACAGACAGATGGCTAGTCTGAGAGGGTAATTCAGATCTTGGATGATATGCTACGGGCTTGTGTGATTGAGTTTGAGGGCAGTTGGGATACACACTTGCCTTTGATTGAGTTTGCTTACAATAACAGCTACCAATCAAGCATTGGGATGCCTCCATATGAAGCTTTGTATGGCAGAAAGTGTAGAACCCTATTGTGTTGGGATGACATGGGTGAAAGAAAGATGATTATACCCGAAATTGTTCAGCAAACTGAGGAGAAGATCAGGATGATCAGAGGTCAACTTAAGACTGTATCAGACCGTCAGAAGTCCTACATTGATCTAAAGAGAAGAGATATTCAGTATGCAGTGGGTGACAGAGTTTTCCTCAAGGTTTCTCCCTGGAAGAGAATTATGAGATTCGGCAGAAAGGAGAAACTAAGTCCTCGTTTTATCGGGCCATATGAGGTTTTGGAAAGAGTGGGTCCTTTGGCTTATCGTTTGGCACTACCACCATAGTTGGAGAAGATACATAATGTCTTCCATGTGTCGATGTTGAGGAGGTATCGATCTGACCCATCTCATGTACTATCAGTAGAAGAAATTGAAGTAAATCCAGACCTCACATATGAAGAAGAACCCATAAAAATTCTGGCTTATGAGGTGAAGCAGCTACGGAACAAGCAGATACCGTTGGTAAAAGTCTTTGTGGAACCATCATTCGCCAAGAAGCTACTTGGGAACGAGAGGAGGACATGAGGAAACAAAGACACCTGACTATTCAGAGATTGATACCAGGTAAAATTTCGAGACGAAATTTATTTTAAGGGGGGGAGAATTGTAACACCCCGTTTGCATAGCCTGGTAGATTTCACTGTTCCGGTGACCGGTGTCGGTCCGGACAATTAAGGAGATTAGATTCACATTTAAGATAACTTGAGAAGCCATAAACACAAATAATTAGTAATGTTTAATTAGTTAACTATAAATAAGAAAAACAGAACATAAGAAGTTAAACGAGCCGAGAGTCACAGCGATGAGTGACCTTCTCGAGAACGACTGCGAAGTCGTTTTAAACTAAAATTTCGAACCGTAAAAAGTGACACTGCGGTCCTTAGGACACTTATGAACACAGTGGAAAAGAGAAAATCATGAAAAAAAACTGTTAAATCAGTCAAATAATTAGGTCAGGGAGCCGGAAGAAATATTGGATTATTTGCAAACCGGAATGAACCGGCGAGGGGCAATTTGGTCAATTGACCACAGAACTCGACTCGACCTAATCACAAATAAAATCGGAGAAAAGAATATTTCGGAATCGAAAATTAAATTAAAGAACTAATAGAAAAAAAAAAAGAAAGAAGATAGAAAAGTCAAAGGTGATGACATCATGAATGATGTCAATAAGAAATTAATTAAGTTATTTATTAAATGGGATTTTGTGGTCTTCCATCAACTAAAATAAATTAAGAAAAGAAAAAAATTAACAACAAAAAGTCATCTTCATCTTCTAAAAAACGTCACTCTCTTCTCTCCCTCACAAAACCACCATGAAAGCTCATTTTTGAGCTTGAAAAACTAAAATCCAACCATACAAAATTGTCCTACCATAACTAGACCTTGTTTGGGAAACTAAGAAAGAAGATTCAAGGAAAAGAAAGAAGAAAAATTTGAAGAAAAGGAGGAAGAAAATTCTGCTCAAGGTATAGTACTATAAACTTCAATTTTTTTTGTTTAATTAGTGTTAGTGTGGCATCAAGAGCTTATAAATAAACTTGAAATGAAATAAAAATATGGGGGAAGGACTATTATTGAATTTTGTCCAGCTTGGAGGGAGTATGATTTTGTATGGCTTGAGGGTTTTAAATGAGTTTAGAAACCTTCCTTAGTTGAATGATTAGCATTAAAACCATTAAGTGTGATTAATTACAATAATTAAGTGAATTAGGGTTTGGAGGCCTAGGGTTTGAGGAAAATTTTGGAGAAATGCATAAATGATGACCTTGGTCTATTGTGAGATGAAAAATGGTTAATAATGACCAAAAGAGATGTGTGGGAATTGTTGGAATGAAAATCAAATTCGTAGGTCAAATGGTCATCTTCTGTGACATGACCAAACCCACTTTGAAGGACCAAAACTCAAATTTTACAAGTCCAATTGATATGCCACCAATTGGGGATGAAAATAGACATATAAGGGCACAATTTTCATTAAGGAACCATGGCCAAAAACTGACCAAAACTTAGTGAAACAATTGACCAAAGTGAAATGAGAGCGAGCTACATCAAGATTAAATCGACCAAATGAACAGTAACTGTTCATTTGGTTATAAATCGAGTTAGGAAGGTCAAATTGACCTGAAATTTTACCAGATATTAGATGAAACATAGATCTAAAACTTTCATGAAGACCACCAACCCAAATTATGCCATTAACCCATTTAAATCATTGAACAAAGTTAAGTTAATGAACCTGCGATTCTGCAGAATTGCCATTGAGCAGTAAAGTTCCAATGGCTATAACTCTCTCTAGAAAACTCGGATTTAGGTGATTCTTGAACCGATGGAAACATAAGACATAGTAGAACATTTCATATGAAGAAAGTTAGACCAAATTATGGACTTAACTTGATCAAATCACTGAACAAAGTTGGATCAAAATCGCCGAACCCAAAATCTCAAAGATGAGCGATTGCACGTGAGCGTAATCTTATTTTGGCTATAACTTGAGCTACAAAACTCCAATTGGGGTGATAAAAAATGAGAATACATTTAAGACAATAAGAAACATTTTCTATGAAGGAAGTTTTGCCAAATTCCAACAATAGACTGACCAATGGAATAGTGCAACTTAGAACTCCAAAACCGAAAATTGGCAATTTTGCCTAAACGACTTAAGCTTTGAGTAAATGACCAAAACCAACAAGTTTAATGATCAAAATGTGGTATGTGGATGAAGTTAGAGTTCTCATACCTATTAAGCCTTATAAAGTCAACTATTTGACTTGAATAGTGTAGTGAATAGTAACCCGAAACACAAAATTTCAAGAACGTCGAAATTAGCACGTTAGAGCTAGATATAAGTGAAATTAAATTTATTTTTGGATCTATGTTAAATTATGGTTCTGAAACACTATAAAATTTTGTGTTTTAGTGGAAAAGAATACTGGGACAGAACCCGAGGAGTCGAGTCAAGGCAAATAGGAGACTCATTTGAGGTTTCTGCACAACGTGTAATTTTTGTAAATTATTTGCTGCATATTTTTTTGAATGATTTGAAAAAGTGAATTGAGACATTATTTATGATGCTTTGATCGAAATTGTTGAAAGTTAGTTGTGTATATTTGAAATGACAATGTTTAACAAAGTGTTAAGATAAGTTTTGAAACCACAGTGTCATGACCATATATTTGAACACCTCACTAGCACGACTAGTGGGGGTAATTAGTTTTGAATTTTGATTCCTTCTCTAGAGAAGTGTTGAGGTGTGCCAGTAGAAGAGGATGTGAATGGATATGTGATGTAATTTCTCTTTAGCCTCTGGCTATCGAGATTCTATTTGTTTCGAATGGCATGATCTAACTATGGGTTTTATGAAATGTATTTTGATACTTCGAAATGAACGTGGTTTACATTAAAATCTCATAATTCATGTTTTGTGTTTAATGCTCATGTTTAGTCAAATTTTTGAATAAATGTGATTTTATTTTTGCATAAAGATTATTTTAGTATGTTGTGCACCACTGAGTCCTAGTACTCAGCGATAGCTTCTATTGCTGTCGCAGATACAGAGACTAGAAGAGCAGCAGACTGAGCTGCTGAGGTGTGAGGAGCATCAGCTTAAAGTTTTCGGGTATAATTTATACCCCAATTGTAAATACTTATTTTGATGTATATATTGCAAATAAATGTATGGACATGTAAAAATGGGTCTTGAGCAGCTTGTACAAAAAAATTTGTATGAAGTTTGTAATAAAGTTTAGTTGTATTTCTTTTGATGTAAATTTTGTAAGAATGTATATAAATTGTGTTGTCACTAATGAAATGTATTGCTAGTATGTTGAGAAATTTATTGAGTTTGATTGTGAAATTTGAAGTAGTGGTTGAGAAAATTTTTAGAAGTGCTTTTTACAGGTATTTGAAGAACGGTTTTCTCAAAATACAGAGGAAACTCTGTCAAAATTTTTATAAAATTTGCGGAAAACTAAAATGGACTAAAATATTAACTAGTTTTAATTTCAACTAAATGTTTTAAGTACTTACTAGAAAATGCTCACCACTTGTCAAAAATAAGAAAATTGTTTTAAAATCCCTTGTAGGGTACTTAATGAGTTATCGGTAGGTGAAGTTCGGTAGTTCATTAGGTATTCTACGGGATCATGTTATGCCTTACAGAGGGGTAAGGTGTGACAGTGCTAGAAATATTGTCACTCATATTCTTAACAACTTAAGAATAATATTTCTAACAAAATATCAATGAACCTTTTCTATTACACATAAATATATTATGTAAACGGAAAAGTGGAAATGCCTTTTATTAATAAAATATGTACAAGATACATACTAAATGATATGCTCTAGGGCATACTACTAACAATCTCCCACTAGCACTAGAGCCATTCATTACAATACCTTAGATCCATCTTCTCAAGATGTCAGTCTAACTGAGCTTGTGACAAAAGCTTAGTGAATGGATCAGCTGGATTTTTCAGCTGATGTTATTTTTCTGCATGGCTATATCGCCTTGCCCAACTATATCTCTGATAATGTGGTAGTGCCTTTCTATATGTTTGGATTTTGGGTGAGACCTTAGTTCCTTAGCCTGTATGACTGCTCCATTGTTGTCACAGTGTAATAGAACTGCTGACTCAATGGAAGGAACTACTGTAAGTTCTGACAAGAACTTCTTTATCCAAACAGCTTCCTTTGCAGCATCTGATGCAGCAATATACTCAGCCTCTGTAGTGGAATCTGCAGTAGTGCTCTGTTTGGAACTCTTCCAACTGAATGCACCTCCATTACAAATGAATACATATCCAGAGGTAGACTTTCTATCATCGATATCTGATTGGAATCAGAATCAGTATAACCATCCAATTGCAAGTCTCCACATCCATAAATCAAGAATAAATCCTTAGTTCTTCTCAAGTACTTAAGGATATTCTTGACAGCTATCCAGTATTCCAAACCTGGATTGGATTGATACCTGCTAGTCAAACTAACAGCATATGCGATATCCGGCCTAGTACACAACATTGCATACATTAAACTTCCAATAGCGAAAACATATGGAATCCTGGCCATCTTATCTCTTTCTTCAGGTGTCTTTGGAGACATCTCTTTAGAAAGGTGGATACCATGTCTCACTGGTAACAATCCTCTCTTGGAATCAAGCATGTTAAACCTCTTTAACACCTTTTCCAAGTATAGACTTTGAGACAAACCAATTATTCTTTTCGCTCTATCTCTATAGATGTGAATCCCAAGAATATAGGTTGCCTCCCCTAAGTCTTTCATGGAGAATGTATTTGACAACCATACCTTTATAGTCGTCAACATACCTGTGTCATTACCCATCAATAGTATGTCATCCACATATAAGACAAGGAAAGTGATAAGCATCACTAACCTTCTTATATACACATGGCTCATCCTCATTTTTGATAAAACCAAAGGATTTAATGGCTTCATCAAAACGGATGTTCCAACTCCTCGAAGCTTGTTTCAACCCATAAATGGATTGCTTTAGCTTGCATATCTTGGAACCATCTTGGGATTCAAAACCCCTAGGTTGTTCCATGAAAATGTTTTCTTCAATGTATCCATTGAGAAAAGCTGTTTTGACATCCATCTGCCAAATCTCATAATCATAGTATGCAGCTATTGCTAATAAAATCCTAATTGATTTAAGCATGGCAACAAGCGAGAAAGCCTCCTCATAGTTGATTCCTTGCCTTTGGCGAAACCCTTTCGCTACTAGCCTTGCCTTATAGTTCTCTACCTTTCCATCAGAACCAATTTTCTTCTTGAAAATCCATTTTTTCCCTATAGGTACAATACCTTCAGGTGGGTCAACAAGATCCCAAACTTGATTCTTATACATGGAATCAATCTCGGATTTCATAGCATCAATCCATTTTGAAGAGTCTATATTTGATATAGCTTCTTCATAAGTAAGTGGATCATGTCCATTATCTACTTCTTCATGAGTAGACAACTCTCGTTCTTCTTCATGAAGAAAACCATATCTCACTGGTGGGTGAGATACCTTGGTTGTTCTACGAGGAATAGCTGTTGATGTTTCATCAACGGGTATAGGTTGACTAGATGGATCTATATCCATCTGATCTGTTGGTTGGTCAGAATTCTCCAATTCTAACTCTATTTGCCTTCCTTTGCCTCCTTCTTGAACAAACTGTTATTCAAGAAATATGGCATCTTTACTTATCACAACCTTTTGTGAAGTAGGCAAATAAAAATAATATCCAAAACTATCTTTTGGATATCCAACAAATCAACTTTTTTCTGATCTGGTCTCCAATTTATCAGTGTTCAGCTTTTTGATATAAGCTGGACAACCCCAAATCTTAACATGCTTAAGACTCGGTTTTCTTCCATGCCATATCTCATAAGGTGTGGAAGAAACTGATTTTGATGGAATCCTATTCAAAATATACAAAGCTGATTCTAATGCAAATCCCCAAAAGAAGATTGGCATATCAGTATAGCTTATCATACTACGTACCATATCCAATAGGATACGATTTCTCCTTTCAGATACACCATTCAGTTGTGGCGTTCCTGGAGGAGTCAGCTGAGAAACAATGCCATGCTCTCTCAAGTATTCATCAAATTCAGTACTCAAATATTCACCTCCACGATCTGATCGAAGAGCTTTAATACTCTTTCCTGTTTGATTTTCTACTTCAGATTTAAATTCTTTGAACTTTTCAAAAGATTCATGTTTGTATTTCATCAAATACAAATACCCAAACCTTGATTTATCATCAGTAAAAGTAATAAAATAATGAAAACCCCCTCTAGCCATTTCTTTAAATGGACCACATACATCACTATGTATTAGCTCCAAAATATTTTTAACTCTTAGCCCTTGTCCAACAAAGGGTGATCTAGTCATTTTGCCCTGAAGGCAAGATTCACAAGTTGGAGTAGGCTCAGAGCCCAATGAGGATAGAATCCCCATTTTCTCCAGTTTTGCAATCCTATCTTCTGCAACATGACATAACCTTAAGTGCTAAATATATTTTGAACTTGAGTTGGTTTTCACCATGGCATTTCATTCTTTTAGATCACTTGCATTCAATTTGTGTTTATCATTATTATTCAAATAATAAAGACCATCATTCATATAACCCGAACCAATATATTTATTTCCAAAATAAATATTGCAAACATCATCTGTGAACTGAAATTCATAGCCATTTCTAGTCAAACTAGATATAGAAATGATGTTCTTAAAAGCATCAGGTACATATAAAATATTATCCAAACACAAAACATGTCCAAACATGTAAAAAGATTTAGATCCTATGGCTAAAGCTTCAACAGTTGAGCCATTGCCAATCCAGACTCTAATATCTTGAGAACGCAAGCTGCTACTATTTGCTAGTTCCTGCATATCATTAGAAATGTGAGAACTGGCACCAGTATCTAAAACCCAAGCTGTAGATGAACTATGAGTATCATCAGAATCTAAATAACAAGATATGGACATACCTTCCGAAGGTGTATCCTTCTTGTCCTTCAGAGAAGCAAGATACTCTGGGCAGTTCCTTTTCCAGTGCCCATCCTTTTGGCAGTGGAAACACTTTCCTTTGCCTCCATCAGCTTTAGTCTTCCTTTTCTGTTTAGCTATTTTCTTGGAAGGATCAGGAATCTGAAGTTTCTTTTTCTTATTGCCCTTCTTCTTGTTGGACTTTCCCGCAGAAGAAGATGCAATCAAAGCTACCTCTTTTCCTTTATTGCCCGGCATATTCTTTTGGGCAATAACCAGCATGTTGAGTAAACCAGCTAAGGTGCATTCCTGTTTAGTCATATGGAAATTTGTCACAAAATTCCCAAAAGACTCATGAAGGGATCAAGGATCAAATCCGTTTGTAGTTGGAAATCCATGTTGAAGTCAAGATGTTCCAACTGCTCAATCAGCCGAATTATCTTGTGGACATGATCCCCAACATTCTGTCCCTCAGACATCCTCATACGGAATAGCTGTCTAGATATCTCATACCTAGCATTCCTGCTGTGCTCACCATACAACTCTTGTAGGTGAAGGAGGATCTCACTCGCACTCAACATGATCTCTTGTTGCTTTTGTAACTCATTACTTATGAAAGCAAGCATGTAACACTTAGCTCTCATATCATGCTCCTTCCACTTATCTAAAGTTTCATGTTCCTCTTGTGTGGCCTCTGGAGGTAAGGGACTAGGAACATTTGAATCTAGAACATATCCTATATGTTCAAGGTTCAGGATAGGTTTCAAATTTCTTAGCCAATCAGACAGATTAGGTCCTGTCAACCTACTGCGATCAAGTATGCTTGCAAGGATATTGGATGGTGGTAGTTGTTCTGTGCTCATTATTATCAGAAAATTAATTGCAGAAAATAACTAGATTAATTAGTAAATGTATCATGTAATTAACCAAAATGATTATGGTCTTTTAATCAAATTGGTCCTCCCACTAACTTAGCGAATCCTACACTTCCAAAGTAGAAAACGGAAATCCTAGTTGGATAGATTTCTAGTGAGTGATTGAATTCTTATAATTCTATTGATCATTCTTAGGTACATCCATTATTGGAATTACAATAAACTATAAGTGAGCAACTCCTTGCCCATCACATCTCATGTGATGTTCAATCCTTTACCTAGCCCCTAATGCTCAAAATCTCAGGTATATCCATTATTGACTTATCTTGCATTAGTTAAGTTGATCCCATTGAGCCAGTAATTATGCAAATAATTTTAATGTCCTCAGGTACATCCAATATTGGCCACTAAATCATTTACATATTTACAACATCTCATGCTTAACAATTATTCTTAAGAAAATCTCTTAAATTAATTGCATCTTATGTAACTATTTAAAATTTCTTAAAATAATTGCCCCAATGGAGGGCCTATGTTATAATTACTTTAATTATAGCATTTCCAACTTAATCATTTGTTTGGAAGATTTTATGGTCATTCTAATTACTATTAAGGTCTCACTTTGCACATTATCCATTTAACATGCATATATCATATAATTGCATACATTCCCATACATCTCATGCATTCATGGATAAGCAGTAAATATGGTATGATCATGGACTTTCTAAGGGATTTAATTCTGAGCCACCAAGAATTGAATCAGGACATTCCTAGGTGCATTTTATTTATTCATTTTACAAGAGTTGCTGAAGGAGTACATAATCAACACTTGATCTTGAATTCCTCCCACTGGTCCCACCAATGCTCTTGACCTCCTTGAACTTCTTGCAATCCAATATTACATGGTAATCCTCGCCATACCAAGGCGAATTTACAAGAACTTAAATAAATGAAATTACAACCCAAAAATTATTACAAACTTAATAATACATGCCCAAAATAAATTAAAATAAATTAATTAATTTACAATCCCAAAGAAACATAAAAGAAATAAATCCAATCACATTGGTCTTTTATAGTCCATGATCATCCATCATGCATATCACTATTTAACAATTAAATAAAACATACATACTTAAATTAAATTGAATATCTCATATTCAACTTAAAAATCTAGATTTGAATATGATTCAAATAAATTTAAAAATTCAGATTTGAATCTCATTCAAACAAATTTAAAAATTCAGATGTGAATCACATTCAAACATTTTTTAAAAAATCAGATTTGAATCACATTCAAACATTTTTTAAAAAATCAGATCTGAATTTTATTTAATCAATTTTAAAAATCAGATTTAAATATGATTCAAACAACTTTAAAAATTCAGATTTGAATCACATTCAAACAACTTTTAAAATTCAGATTTGAATCACATTCAAACAATTTTTAAAATTCTAATTTGAATCATAATTTAATTGTGTGATTAAAATTCTAATTAAATATTTTAATTAGAAATAGAATGAGCTTTTAGATCATACAACAATTATAAATTAAAAAGCAAACCTTGTGCCACCTTGAAGAACCTTTGTTGCCGCCACCAATGGTGGCTTCACCATGTGTGCCGCCACACATCCATTGCAACCAGCAATGGATCAATCATCTCATGATCAAATCACACAATTAAATCATATAATCAACAATATAAATGGCAAATATACTTGCTCTGATACCATTTGAAGGAACGGAAGCGTGAAAAATACAAGTTTATACCATTGAATTCAAAAATTTTCACCTAGGTCACATGCATCATGCAAGATTTATTTTTATGTATTTGATTTCAATGATAAACAACATATTAAAACTCTTTTAATATGTTTTTGGATCTGTATTTACTATTTAAGATTTTAAAATTAATCAGATTAATTTTAGAACCCTAGATTAAATTAAGAACGATTACACTAACCTCTTGATGCACTGCAGCGTGTCTGCGCCTTTGAGATTCATCTTCAAGACATCAGATGTTGTCCCTCTAGCTTGTCCACACCAAGAACACCTATGGCAGCCCTTGAACAGCTTCTAAAGCTTTTTCTATTAATTAGAAATTCAAGTTCTGTCTTTTAAGAGATTAGAGATATAAACAGGACACTAGAAACAATTTCTAGTGTTCTTAATTCAAGAGATTGATGGCTAATCTCTTTGAATTGATGAGAGATGAAGAAGAATAGATGAAAAGCCTCAAAGTGGCATGACAAAGGAGAGGAGTGGCTGCTGGTTGCTTTTCTTTTCATAACAACACTTAAATAGCTAGGTTAACACATTAAACCCTTGCCACATGTCACCCTTTGATTAGCTCTAGGTTTAAGTGACCCAATCACATTGTGCCAAGTCCATCAACTCCAGTTGCTTGTGTGGCGTTGGCACGAGCAACTCCTCTCTTGCTACGTCCTGCTCCTTTGCCACGCTTTTAACCACCTCTTCATCTAGCAGAAGTTCCACATGGTCTATTACCCCACCATTCTGGATAACCTATCAGCTGGAAATAACTTTCAGCATCATGTCCCTCTCGGTTGCAATTAGAACAAATTGAGGATTTGTTTTTATCCCCCCCTGAATTTTGACTACCTGCTCGAATTTCAAAACTCATAGGATTGCCTTTTTCTTCCTTGGTTCATGTCATAGTTCGCACCTGCTCTTGCTGAACAACCATAGCATAGGCACAATTGAAATTAGGAAAGGGTTCAGTGCTCAAAATAGTAGAGCGCACTGTTTCGTATCATTCTTCATCCAAGCCCATAAAAAACTGTTGAACTCTCTCTTCTTCACGCTTTCTTTCCAATTCAATGGTAAGATTGCATCTGCAGCCTGCACTGATACACACTGGTATCTAATCATAGTTGTTTATTTCATCCCATAACGTTTTGAGTCTTCCGAAATAGGACACCATCGGTTGACCTTCCTGCCTATAATTCGCCAGATCCGATCTCAGTTGTTGCATTCGTGGACCATTCCCAATCGAGAACCTCTATTTAATATCCTCCCACAGATCCTTTACGTTCTCCATGTGAGAGATGGTCGAGCGAAGCATCGGTTCAATGGTGTTAAACACCCAAGAAACCAACATAGAGTTAACCGTCCACCAATCTTCTAGTTCCAGTGAGTCATCCGCTAGTTGCTTGATAGATCCATCAATAAAACCATATTTCTTTTTGGCCCACAATGCAGTCTGCATAGCTCGCGCCCATTCTTCGTAATTCTCGCCCTTCAATTGAACTTGGGTAATCAAGTTACCTGGGTTGTCATTCGAATTCAGTGTGTAAGAACTAGAAGTTTTCTTCCCTGATCCAGAACTCTCATTTTTCTTTTTATCAGCCATGGCTCTGATACCATGTAAAAGAACTAAGAAATTTTGAAATAAGAATTATGATGTTTATTGTCCCAGAAATCAAAGATATATATAAAAAATTACAGCTAATAAATAGGTTCCTAATCAAGCTAAACTACCAAAATTGTATCAGAATCATACAATAAAAGGTAAAAACAGATATGCACACAAAAATTCCTAAACAAACGCCCTAAATAAATGCAAAATAAGTGGCAGCTAATAGCTGCCTTTCCAATAATCATTTTTGTATTTGTAGTAAAAAGTAGATATTTTGATTGTCATATGTGTGAGGTGTGCTTTGATTGACATGTTTATGGATGGAAGTGGTGATTTTAAGTTTGTATTTAAGATGTTCGATAGAATGAATGACAGAAATGTTGTTTCTTGGACTTTTGCTGATGAGTAAGCTTCAACAATTGGGATGTTTTCATTTGTTTGTAAATATATCTTTGAGTTGGTATATGCCAGATAAATATAGCTAAGTAGGGTTGTTTTGGCTTGTGTATAATTGGGATTATTGTCTTCTTGGCAGCAATTACATTATTGGACCATAAAATCAGGCTTGGTTTTGGATGTTTGTGTTGGATATAGTTTGGAGGATATGGATCTATGGATGAAGAGGTTTGATTGGATGCTAGATTATAATGTTAAGGCTAATTGGACAAAAAAACCAGACCTTCACATGATTTTTCATTTTTATCCTAAAGTTTCAATTTTGGATTAGATATCCTAACATTTCATATTAGGTATAATTATACTCAAAATTTAAAATCAACTCCTAAAATTGGAATAAATTGCATAAAAGATAAGAGTTCAAGTCATTATTTTAGAAGGCTATAAATTCTATATATGAGGCTGCATTCAATTAATTTCAAATTTCAGGAGTTGATTTTAAGTTTTTGGTATAATTACAACCAATGTGAAATGTTAATTAGTATACATAATCTAAAATTAAAACCTTAGGATAAAATTGCAAAATAATGTAAAGGTTTGGTTGTTTTTTTTTGTCCAATTAGCTTAATGTTTATGTCTTTGACTCATAGGGTATATGCATAGGTGGAGGATGTAAAGGTTTGGTATTTAGGTCTTTTTAATTTTTTACATTAAAAATTAGATAAATGATGTTTAAATTTTTATTATAATTTGATAATATCAGGGTTAAATAGGAACGTTTTGAACCAAAACTATTTCTAAAGCCAAACCGTAAGGCTAGCTGAACCAATGGATTCGGCTAGAATTGACATGTGGCCAAGTCTACTTAGGTGCAAAAGTTCTTTTTTTTCCATTAAATTGGTATCTTAAGGTATGCTGCCACAACTTAGGAATTTGATACGATTCCAAACTCTTATCTCCATCATATTCTCTTGCTCTTTCACTCCCATTGCTGCGTAGCACTTCACATATTGCTTCTTACTGAGCAAATTCCACTTTTGCAGCCACAACATTGCCACCAATTGTCATGTCTAATTGAGGAGGAGTAGCAATAGAGATTGATTTTGCAAATATTTTGAGTCTTCTTGAAGACAATATTAATAGTAATAATAGTAGCAAGTGAAGCAATAATCTGACTTTGAGGCATCGATTACTTTTTGCAATTTAGAGAGTTGGATACCATAGCTTTATCGGTAGGGCGAAGCAATGCCTTTATTAATTTTAAGAGTGAAGATGATGGGATTGTGATCATCAAGGATCTTCAGGGTTTTCCACTCGACTTAGGATTGAGTTCGGCATTTAGTTTTACTCCACCTGTTTCTGTTATTTGGACACGTATCAGTATATATTTGATACTTGTTTTTAATTCAATACATTATTCTCTTTAAAAAAATTATCCAGTTGTTTCATCCTTTGGCATTTTAACAGACATAAAAGAATTAATGTTTATAACTAATTGTGAGAAAAATTATTATTTTTCTATCAACAATAAAAAATTTTAAATCCTAAAATATGTGAAGAACCTTTTTTTTCCCTCTTTTTTTATTCATTTATTTATTTTTCTTTCTCCTTCATCTCCTCTCCTCCTTCTTTTCAAATTCACTCTAATCACCATGTAATGTTTACCATTGTCCCCCAATTTTGAGGTTTTTTTCTTTTCATTTTCGTCCTATAACTTCAATTTGTTTCAATGAAATTACTTATTTTAAATTTATTTTGAGAAAAAGTCCCTCTAACTTGTTATATTAGGTTTATAGATTATCAATAAAATTACCATTTAGCCCCCTTCTTTCTTCTCTTTCTCCCTCTCTCTACTTTATCTTTCTCGCTCTAGCCCCCTCTTTCTTCTCTCTCTCTCTCTCTCTCTCTCTCTCTCATCTTTAACATTCAAATTAATTGATGATTATTTTACTAATGAAATTGTTTATTTTAATAAATTTTTATTTATTAATTTAAATTTTATTAAATTAATTATTGCACATTAACATTAAGCAAAATTTTATTTTTGCATTTCAATATACATTTTTTTCCTCTAATTAGAATAGATCTTGTATGGATAAAAATTTCTAAACATATCAATAATAAAAAAATATATGAAAATATATTTCACAATGTGATACAAATGGAGTTTAATAATAACTATATTTAAAATGCTCAATAATTAATATTAAAACTTGAAATAAGAAAATTTTCTCTAGTGTTATCAGATTAGTGGGAAAACATTGTTTAAAAAATTGTTGATTTTTGAATTAATATTTAAACATAAAATTAATTGTGCAACTCTATCACAGCTTTCAAAAAAAACCTTGCATTATCAACAAAAATTCAATTATGAACACTGAGAATTTTCATTTATTTGTTTTCATCAAACATCCTATCATTTTTTTTTTAAATTCAATTAAAATTAAATCTCATGATTTTTTATTTTAAAAATGATTTTAATAATACAGTTATTATTTTTTTTTTCACCAATGATGCAATGATTTTTTATCACCATTTCACTTCCTTTGTATTTAATTTTATTTTTTAAAACCCTAATTAAATCCCAATTCATGAGCTTCAAAATTAATGTTGCCTCTACCTCTAAAATAATGCACTAAATCATTGCATCCTTTTTTAAAAGCCCTTTTTCTTTAAGCCATTCCATTTCTATCTAAGAAGAAGAACCTAAAGAAAAGAAAAAAAAGTAAATGTGTAAAAGAATAAATATCTCTATGAATGAGTTCTAATTTAGTGGTAATCAAATTATTTTCAAAGTTGTGAGATTTCAAGTTTGAATTTCAATTGGATCCAACTAAAAAAAAAAAAAAAAAGATATCTCCACTTCTGGCTTCAAGTTAACAATTTGACAAATCCAATGCTCTATCTTTGATGATAGAGATATTGTTTTGGGGTTGGAGATTGAATATATATATATATATATATATATATATATATATATATATATATATATATATATATATATATATATATATATATATTTTGGAAAGATTGAGAATTTTATTATTAAAAAAGGCCTCAAAGCCAATAAAAAGAGTAACATAGATAAACAAAAAAAGAAAAAGTCCAATTGGAGGCCCAGGCCCAAAGCTCAAAACAACAGCCCAAAAGCCCAACATAGAAAAACTCTAGCTAAGGAATAAAAGATTAGCTTGTTGCCAACAGCGCAGCCTTTGCTTCTCCATAGGTAACGGCACCATTTCAGTGTACGGCACCATAAAAGGCTTACACAAAACAAAGGATAAGAAGAGCAATAGGAAGGCCAAAACCAAGCCAAGCTTCCTTTGAGAGCTTAAACCACCGTTAAACTACACAGATATACACTAGCAACCAAAGAGAGGTGTGCATGCAGAGTTCATGGTGTCTCTCACCCTAAGGGTTAGCCATTGCAAAATAGTAGGCATTGTGGCCCTAGAGATTCTATACACCACTAAAATAGACCGTCCATTAGAATAAAGAGTTGTGTTCCTCTAGGGACACGAGGGCAAAGAGATAGTGAAGGAGAAGGTAAATTCAATGACCTCTCTATCTCATATAGTCGAAGGGGGGCAACCACAAAGATTACTCCTCCCTTTTTACGACAACTAAACCCCACATCTTGCATCTCGTAAAATTAGAAAAACCTTATACTCATAACAAGGCAAAAGCATACATATAATAGGGTTTTTTACCGTATAACGGTAAGTTAAAAATAAAAATTACAGAAAAAGGGTGCGGTATGAAAAATTTACGAGATTAGGGTGAGAAAAGTCAAGAGTCCTAAAAACGCTAGTGTAAGTAGCGTTTTAATGTCCAAAACGCTATTACTGATAGCGTTTTGTACAAATTAAAAAAAAAATAAAAAAAACAAGCTGGACGCTACTATAAGTAGCGTCCAGCTTTATTTTAATTTTTTTAATATTTTAAATAAAATATAAATATTATTTTAATAAATAATATTATAATAATTAATATTATATATTATAATATTTTTATTATAAAAAATTATTTTTTAATTTAAAATTAAATTAAAATTTAATAAAATTAAAAATTTAATAAAATTAAAAATTAAAAGAAAAATTGGACGCTACTATAAGTAGCGTCCAATTTTTCTTTAACTTTTTATTTATTTTTTTTTTATATTTTAAATAAAATATAAATATTATTTTAATAAATAAAATTATAATATTTAATAATATATATTATAATATTTTTATTATAAATATTATTTTTTAATTTAAAATTAAATTAAAATTTAATAAAATTAAAAATTTAATAAAATTAAAAATTAAAAGAAAAATTGGACGCTACTTATAGTGCGTCCAATTTTTCTTAAACTTTTTATTTATTTTTTTATATTTTATGTTATTAAATTTTAATTTAATTTTAAATTAAAAAATAATATTTATAATAAAAATATTATAATATATATTATTAAATATTATAATTTTATTTATTAAAATATAATAATATTTATAATAAAAATATTATAATATATATTATTAAATATTATAATTTTATTTATTAAAATATATATATATTATAATATTTTTATTAAAATAATATTTATATTTTATTTAAAATATAAAAAAATAAATAAAAAGTTTAAGAAAAATTGGACGCTACTATAAGTAGCATCCAATTTTTCTTTTAAATTTTAATTTTATTAAATTTTTAATTTTATTAAATTTTAATTTAACTTTAAAATAAAAAATAATATTTATAATAAAAATATTATAATATATATTATTAAATATTATAATTTTATTTATTAAAATAATATTTATATTTTATTTAAAATATAAAAAAAAATAAATAAAAAATTTAAGAAAAATTGGACGCTACTACGAGTAGCGTCCAATTTTTCTTTTAATTTTTAATTTTATTAAATTTTTAATTTTATTAAATTTTAATTTAATTTTAAATTAAAAAATAATATTTATAATAAAAATATTATAATATATATTATTAAATATTATAATTTTATTTATTAAAATAATATTTATATTTTATTTAAAATATAAAAAAAATAAATAAAAAATTTAAGAAAAATTGGACGCTACTATGAGTAGCATTCAATTTTTCTTTTAATTTTTAATTTTATTAAATTTTTAATTTTATTAAATTTTAATTTAATTTTAAATTAAAAAATAATATTTATAATAAAAATATTATAATATATATTATTAAATATTATAATTTTATTTATTAAAATAATATTTATATTTTACTTAAAATATAAAAAAAAATAAATAAAAAATTTAAGAAAAATTGGACGCTACTATGAGTAGCGTCCAATTTTTCTTTTAATTTTTAATTTTATTAAATTTTTAATTTTATTAAATTTTAATTTAATTTTAAATTAAAAAATAATATTTATAATAAAAATATTATAATATATATTATTAAATATTATAATTTTATTTATTAAAATAATATTTATATTTTATTTTAAATATAAAAAAAAATAAATAAAAAGTTTAAGAAAAATTGGACGCTACTATGAGTACCGTCCAATTTTTCTTTTAATTTTTAATTTTATTAAATTTTAATTTAATTTTAAATTAAAAAATAATATTTATAATAAAAATATTATAATATATATTATTAAATATTATAATTTTATTTATTAAAATAATATTTATATTTTATTTAAAATATAAAAAAAAATAAATAAAAAATTTAAGAAAAATTGGTAAGTAGCGTCCAATTTTTCTTTTAATTTTTAATTTAATTTTAATTTAAAAAATAATTTTTTATAATAAAAATATTATAATATATAATATTAATTATTATAATATTATTTATTAAAATAATATTTATATTTTATTTAAAATATTAAAAAAATTAAAACAAAGCTGGACGCTACTTATAGTAGCGTCCAGCTTGTTTTTTTTATTTTTTTTTTTAATTTGTACAAAACGCTATCAGTAATAGCGTTTTGGACATTAAAACGCTACTGACACTAGCATTTTTAGGACTCTTGACTTTTCTCACCCTGATCTCGTAAATTTTTCATACCGCACCCTTTTTTTATAATTTTTATTTTTAACTTACCCTTGTACGGTAAAAAACCCCATATAATATCCCTCTCCAATAACCACCAATGATCTGTGATAAAAGGAAGCCAAAAGCAAATATTTACATTTTGTCCCAAAAGTAGAGAGGGTAGGGAAGGAGAAACCCACTTTCAAGTGAAAAGGAAACCCCCCCTACCCATGAATAGTAGAAGTCGTGCTGCCTCCAAAGGAGAGGCTAAAAACCTTGAGAACAAAGACAATAAGGGAAAGAAAATATGTATCTTTGTAAAAGTTATTATTTAATATTTTTATTTTATTAAAATTAATTATTTGATTCTTCTATTTGAAAGATATGTTAGTTAGGTTTTTTTTTCTGTTTTTTTATTTTTTAATCTTTCTAATTATTTTAGGTATTAATAAAACATGAAAAAATCTAAAATACCTTAAATTCATAGTTCAATTTTAAATTAAGTTGCTAGTTAAATTTTCATTTACTGCTGGTAATTTTTTTCTCTTTAAATATATTAAGTGATAAAAAATTTTATTTTAAATTAAAGTGAAGGAATAAAAATAAATGAAATAAAAATATAATAAAATAAGTTAACTAATATAATTTTTAAAATAAAATATCATATAATTACTATTAAATAAGTAATTTTCTATCTTTTTGTGTGCTTTTGGCAATTTTTGGTTGAAAACGCTGCCGTTTTCAAGACTCGTCCTTTTGTACTTTGAAGTCTCCACCCATTTGCCACGGAAGTACTGGCAATCCAACTTTTTAACCTCGTTGCTTTCGCCACATTGCTTGCCTTTGATCTTCCAAACCCAATAGCGATATCTTCCTCTCCAGCTTAACAACCTCCTCCTCCTACTTCTTCTTCTTCTTCAACAATGGCAAGTGCTGCTTTTGCTAATTCATTGTTTACTACTTCTTCTTCGTCTTCTTCTACTGCTCTTGGTTCTCGACCAACTAGTAATGCCTTGGTTACAGCTCGTGTTTCATTTCCCAATTCTAGATCTCATTTTTTTTCTATCCAGTTGAAGGAGAAGAAGAATTCTAGCTATTTCACTACCCATTGTTCCCTTAATGATGCTTCTGCTGCTCCTAAAGATCCAAAAGAAGAAGAAACTCCAATTGAACTAAGTATGCTGCTTTTGATATCTCTTCCATTATCTCTTTGATATACACTCATGTTTGATTATGTGTATTATTTTTTTTTTTCCCTTCAGAATACCCGGCTTATCCTACTGTGATGGACATCAATCAGATTCGTGAGATTTTACCCCACCGGTAAGTAGAGTGTTTTTTATTTTTATTTTTAATTTTTTGGGATTCACAGGGAGTGGAATATGGGATATTCAAGATGGGATTTTTAATTTGCTTATCTTCTTGTTAGGATCATAAGGAGCTTGGTTGTGATGTGATTTCCAGTGGATGATTCTTGTTTGGTGTTCTTTAGGTTTCCTTTTCTTCTTGTGGATAGAGTGATTGAGTACACTCCAGGAGTTTCAGTTGTTGCCATAAAGAATGTCACGATAAATGACAATTTCTTTCCTGGACATTTTCCTGAGAGGCCAATTATGCCGGGTGTTCTGATGGTTGAGGTATACATGTTTTTCACGTATAATGCTGTTGTTACTCTCTAGTTGGCAATTATACTCTTTCCTGGAAATGTTTTATGAATGCAACTATGAAAGTTATAATTTTTCCTGGCTTTTCCGATTGTGGTCTCTTGCCCTTTGAAATTATACATGTTAGACACTTTAATACCTTTATATTATAAAATGGTTGTGTTGTATTTGAGTGATATCTAACTAGAAATTTTTTTGTACCTTCTTTTCTGGTTGCTTGAACTCTCTTTTTAACTTAAATCACACAGTGCTTAAAGGTATGGTTTTGCATTAAGAGGCTCCATTTTGTGTGTTTTATGACCCTTTACTTTCGAATGGATTCTTCTCCTCCTCTCCCCCCCTCCCAACACCCCCACCCCCCCTCTCCTCTCCTAATTTGTGTCAGCGAAGCATGGTTTCTTCTAGAGTTCATATATTGACAATTGGGACACATGCCAAGCGTATTTATGGATTGCTATTAGTTGCAAAATTTCATTAGTCATATGGTCTTACACTTTCTGTTGTTGCTTTGCTCAGTTTCCAGTATAGACTATAGATCATTTTCAATTTGAAATCTGATTACTTATTGGTTGCCAAATTTTCTATTGCTGGTTAGAAAAAGGCTACCTTATTGTCGTTGCTTGTTAAGCAAATGCATTCATGGGAATGTTTACACTGAAACTGAATGTTGTCTTTAAGGGTGATGCAATGCAAAATATTGTGATCATTTGTCTCCGATTTATCCTGATTGCCTATTTTGATACTTGGGGATTATTTATGTGAAGTACCTGGGGTAAGTCTATTTTGTAGGTCATATAGCCATGTGCCTGAATTAGTGTTCTTAGTATCTCAAAATAATTAATCAGTTTGATTGGCATAACAATTCATTAACGTTTTGATGCATTTCCTTTTGGTAGTCGAAGTAGTCACAGTGGAGATGCTTGTCATTGAGTGTTAAGACAGGAATAGTTCATGAGTTCCCTTTTTAGAACTCTAGTTTAAAGAGAGAGAGAGAGAGAGGAGGAGGGGGAGGGGGAGGGAGGGGGGGGGGTGGTGGTTGTCGTTTCTAGCTGGGCTACTGCCTTTTTCAGAGGGCTAGCACTGATTTATACATAGGGGACCACATTGAAGATCCTTGGGACAAAGTTGGAGAAGTTGCTTAATCTCTTAACATTTTGTCTAATATGTTAACCTGACTCTTGTATTTTATTAGCTATTTCAAGTATATTTGAAATTGTTTTCTTTTAGATGGATAAGAAATCAGGAGAATCATTGTAATACTATCTCAAAAACATAATTCTGTCCATACTAATTTTCTCTGTAGTGTTTAGATGAGTTCTCATTTTTGAGGCTTGAGCATGATTGACAGTCATTCTAATGTAATTGAAGGATCTCTAAGATTACCTATATTGATGATGAAGTTTATTTGGAGAATGTAAGATATGCACAAAATAGCGGTTGTGATAGGAATCTTAGAAGGAATAAGTGAAGAGGTGGAATTTCAAATTAACTGGTATTGCCAGTGTTAAGATGGGAATTTAACTCCACAATTCCAATGCCTATGAAGATAATATCAACAATTGATTTTAATGAAGTAAAGTTGCTGAAATGCAAAGGGAAGATATTGTACATTTGACACTCCCAAGAGCCAGCAATGTGGGATATCTCATGCATTGGATGCCCTTTGTAAAATAATTTTCTTTGATATGAGAAGAAAATAATTTTTGGATTTGAAAAATAAAAAAAAGGGTTTATGGGTTTTTCCCAATAGGAGGAAAAGTTACAAGGAATCTAAATTATTTATCTTGATACCTTTTGTATTACTTGCCACCTTCCATTAGCCCTAAAAATCTAGGCATTAAATCCTAACCAGCATGTTTAGCAAGAGAGATCTGGGATCCATTATTTTCCTTTGAATTGGTTGTCTCCACCAATTGTATTCTATTCTCAAGTAACTCTCTTCTTAAGCAAGTTTTACTCTTAACTAATTTGTCTAATGGAGGAGCAAGAAGAGCTTAGTATTTTCCTTTGCTTGGACTCGAAACATCTCATACAATCACCTCTCCTTGTTGTTTTTGTTAGAATATACAAGGGTTCTTGGATGGGAGGAAAAGTGTAAAGCATAAGTGGACATGAAAAGAACTATGCTGAAGAGAGATCAAGGCAATTCTAGGGGAAAAAAAAAGTGGATTATGGGAAGCAGTAGACATGGGAAACTTGGCATTTCAAATGAACAGCAGGTGGAATATGTGAGTTCTGAATGAAATGTGTGGGTGTGTGTGTGTAGAAGAATGTTAGAATATTGGAATTGAGCAATGTTTTCAGCATATTGGACATGTTTAAAGGCATTCATAGTGTTTGAAGGGTTTTAGACATGTTTTTCAAAGTGGTGGAGGATCATGTAATAACGCATGTCCCTCTGATTTTGAGTTTCATGAATATCTAAAGTTAGACAAGGAGCATGGTTGACTGTTGAGGATGTTGCAATGAAATGGTTGAACTAATGGTAGGGTCTGGATAGTGGAAATGATTCAAATGTTGGCTATGTTTCTTTGTTCTTGGAAAAAATTTTGTATTTTCTTGATAAATTTATAGAAGTGAATTCAGTGATGGCAAATTAGAGCAACTTATGTCCCCTTATTTTCTTCCCAAATAAGTTTAAGAAGCCTAAATTTTTTCGAAGAGGTAAGTGTATGCCCTGGCTAAGACTACTGTTATGGAAAGTCAATCACTATATTATTTCTCTTTATATTCTGTATTCTGTATTCCTATTTAAGATTTCTTATTTAGGATTTCTTCCTAATTAGTAGAACACAATTATAGGAATCAATTTTATATATATATATATATATATATATATATATATATATATATATATATATATATATATATATATATATATATACCCATGTACAGATTAATTGAAATTAAGGAGAATCATCTCTTTCTACATGGTATCAGAGCAGGTCATCTATCTAGGGTGACTATTTGTTCTCACCACCCAGCTCAGGAGAAACCTTGGCCGCCGACCGGCCATTTCGACTCCGATCAACATCGTTGGCGTTGCCTCAACCCCCTCATTCCGCCATTATGTGCTGTTGGCTGATCCAGTACACCATTAAAGGATTTCTGAGGTTTGGCTCTCAGATCCTATTTCGGTATTTGCTTGATTTGTGATTTTGGGTTATTTTGCTGCTATAAGTACTTTGGATTAGCGTTTCGATTAGTTTTCTTTGTCTCAACAAATGGCAGACAATAAGAATGTTATTTCTGATGTGATTCCGGTGATGACTAAGATCACGGAACACAAACTTAATGGTTCGAATTACCTGGAGTGGAGTAAGACTGTTAGTGTCTATTTGCGTAGCATTGATAAGGATGATCACCTTACTAAAGATCTACTTACTGATGATACACGACAAATTTGACTAAGGGAGGATGCTCGGTTGTTTTTGCAGTTTCGGAACTCGATTCACAGTGAGGTAATTAGTTTAATTAATCACTGTGAATTTGTTAAGGAATTGATGGATTACTTAGATTTTTTGTATTCTGGTAAAGGGAATATCTCCTGTATTTATGATGTTTGTAAGGCATTCTACCGTGCTAAGAAAGAGGATAAGTCTCTCACGGCTTATTTTATGGATTTTAAACGGGTATATGGGGAACTTAATGTATTGTTACCTTTTAGTTCTTATGTGAAAGTTCAGCAGGCCCAACGAGAGCAACTGGCTGTTATGAGTTTTCTTGCAGGTCTTCCTTCAGAGTATGAGATTGCTAAATCTCAGATTCTCTCCAATTCTGAGATTTCCTCTTTGCATGAAACGTTCACACGGGTCCTTCGTACAGAGAATACCCAATCTTCACAGCCTGCCAGTAGTGCTCTTATTAGCCGTAATCCAAATGGATAATAGGGTAATAGAAGAAGAAGTAGAGGAGGAATTACAGGCAATAGAAGTAATCAGTGTAATGGAGAGGCTAGTTCTAATCAGGACTTAAGAGGAGTCATTTGTTATTATTGCCATGAGCCTGGCCATACAAAATATAATTGTCCGCAACTTCAGAGGAAAAATCAGTGATCACAGATGGCAAATATGGCAGCAGAGGATTCTACAGTATCTTCCTCTGAGAAAACTGTTTTGGTATCTGCTGAGTATTTTGCAGTTTTCCCAGTATCAGATATCTCTAAAGCCTACCAGTTCCCCTGTCACTGCGATCGCTGAGTCAGGTAAATCCACTACATGCCTTGTGTCTTCCTCATCCAAATGGGTTATTGATTCTGGTGCGACAGATCACATGACAGGTAATTCTAGTCTTCTATTTGCTTTTCAGTCTAATCTCACTTCCTCTACTGTTACTTTAGCTGATGGTTCTACTTCTTGTGTCATGGGTTCTGGAATTGCGACCACACTTCGTCGATTTCTTTGTCATCTGTTTTGTGTTTACTAAAATTCTCTTTTAATATACTTTCTGTTAATAAACTTACTTGTACCTTAAATTATTCTGTTTCCTTTTTTTCCTGATCAGTGTTTATTTCAGGATCTTACGACGAAGCAGATTATTGGTAGAGGACATGAGTTAGGTGGTCTCTACATTCTGAAAAATTATGTACCGCGGTCGCTTATTTGCTCCAATACCTTAATACCTCTTGAAGCTCATTGTAGATTGGGCCATCCTTCTTTGTCTATCATGAAGAAGTTGTGTCCTCAGCTTCAGTCTTTATCAGTACTAAAGTGTGAGTCGTGTCAGTTTGCAAAACATCATCGATTGTCTTCTGTGTCTAGAGTCAATAAACGGGCTTCATCCCCTTTTGAGTTAGTTTATTCTGATATTTGGGGTCGTTATTCTGTTACTTCTAAAACTGGATTTCGTTATTTTGTTATTTTTGTTGATGATTACTCTCGTGTTACCTGGTTATATTTAATGAAGAATCGTTCTGAGTTGTTTTCTATCTTTTGTTCCTTTTGTAATGAAATCAAAACTCAATTTTATATTTCTGTGCGTATATTAAGAAGTAACAATGCCAAAGAATACTTTTCAGCGCAATTTCAGTCTTATATGACACAAAATGACATTCTTTATCAGTCTTCTTGTGTGGATACCCCATCCCAAAATGGCGTGGCCGAAAGAAAAAATCGGTATATTCTTGAGGTAACTCGTGCTCTTCTTTTTCAGATGAAAGTTTCTAAACACTTTTCGGTGGATGTAGTTTCTACTGCATATTTTTTTATCAATCGTATGCCGTCTTCTGTCCTTAATGGGGATATTCCTTATACTGCTTTGTTTCCTACAAAATCTTTGCTCCTTGTTGAACCCCGTATTTTTTATTGTACTTGTTTTGCACGTGATGTTCGTTTACAGATTACTAAATTGGATCCAAAATCTCTCAAATGTGTCTTCTTTTGGTACTCCCGGCCCCAAAAAGGGTACCGCTGTTTCTCTTCTACTCTTAATCGTTATCTTGTTTCTGCAGATGTCACATTTTTTAAGTCCAGTACATTTTTTCCTCAATCATTTGTGTATGAGAGTCAGGGGAAGGAGGATGATCTCTTAATATATATTGACCAACCAATGTTTAGTCCTCTCTCACAGCTTGTTCCTTCAGTCTCTAGACCTACTCGACCTCCCGTTGTTCATATTTATTCCAGGAGATTGGAGATTCTTGACTCAGATCCTCTACCAGCTACTTTGTTGGGGGATCTTGTACCTCATACCGATCATGATTCTGATCTAGACTTACCCATTGCTCTTCGTAAAGGTAAACGTTCATGTACTTACCCTATCTCTTCTTTTGTTTCTTATAATCAATTATCTTCTTGTTCTCGATGTTTTGTTATTTCTTTAGACTTTGTTCTTATTCCTAACACTGTTGGTGAGGCGCTGTCTCATCCTGGCTAGTGTGCTGCTATGAAAGAGGAAATGGAGGCTTTAGATGCTAATGGTACATGGGAACTGTTGCCTTTGCCCACTGGTAAGAAAGCTATTGGTTGCAAATGGGTATTTACAGTAAAGGTAAATCCTGATGGTTCTGTGGCTAGGTTAAAAGCACGCCTTGTAGCAAAATGATATGCTCAGACATATGGGGTTGATTACTATGACACTTTTTCTCCTGTAGCTAAACTTACTTTTGTTCGCTTGTTTATCTCTTTAGCAGCTACATATAATTGGCTCCTGCACCAATTGGATATCAAGAATGCTTTCCTTGATGGTGATCTTCAGAAGGAGGTGTACATGGAGCAATCACCTGGGTTTGTTGCTCAGGGGAAGTTGGGTAAAGTTTATAAGCTTCAGAAGTCTCTTTATGGCTTGAAACAAAGTCCTAGGGCCTGGTTTGGGAGATTCAGTGAAGCAGTACAGGAATTTAGCATGCAAAAGTGTAAGTGTGATCACTTAGTATTTTATAGGCAATTTGAGGCTGGTTTAATTCTCCTGGTAGCCTATGTGGATGACATTGTCATCACTGGGAGTGACTCTGTAGGTATTTCATCTCTTAAAACCTTCCTCCAAATCCATTTTTAGACCAAAGACTTGGGATTATTAAAGTATTTATTGGGTATTGAAGTTATGAGAAGTAAGAAGGGTATTTTCTGGTCTCAAAAAAAATATGTCCTCGATCTATTAACAGAGACAGAAAAATTAGGTGCTAAGCCTTGTAGTGTACCAATGACTCCAAATTTACAATTGTTAGCAGGGGATAGTGAGTTGTTTGAAGATCCAGAGAGATACAGGAGATTGGTAGGAAAATTCAACTACCTTACAGTCATTCGTCCTGACATTGCTTATGCCGTTAGTGTGTTAAATCAGTTTATGTCTTCCCTAACTGTTGCTCATTGGAAAGCCTTGGGACAAATCTTGTGTTATCTGAAGGGCGCTCCAGGAAGAGGTTTGTTATATGGTAATCATGGGCATTTGAATGTTGAATGTTTTTCAGATGCCGACTGGGCTGTATCTAAGGTTGATAGGAGATCAATTACTCGATATTGTGTTTTTGTTGGAGGAAATTTGGTGTCTTGGAGAAGCAAGAAGCAGAGTGCAGTTTCTCGATCTAGTGCTGAATCCGAATACAAAGCCATAGCATAATTAGTATGTGAGGTAATGTGGATACTTCAATTACTAGATGAGACAGGTTTTAAGACCTCTCTACCTGCGAAATTGTGGTGTAATAATCAAGCTGCTCTCCATATTGCTTCTAATCGGGTGTTTCATGAGCGGACCAAACATATTGAGATTGATTGTCACTTTGTTCTTGAAAATATTCAACAACAGATCATCTCAACAGGACACATCAAAACTGGAGAGCAGTTAGGAGATATTTTCACAAAAGCTCTGAATGGAGCTAGGATTGACTACATTTGTAACAAGTTAGGCATGATTAACATCTATGCTCTAACTTGAGGGGTAGTGTTATGGAAAGTCAATCACTATATTATTTCTCTGTATATTCTGTATTCCTATTTAGGATTTCTTATTTAGGATTTCTTCTTAATTAGTAGAACACAATTATAGGAATCAATTGTATATATATATACCCATGTACAGATTAATTGAAATTAAGGAGAATCTTCTTTTTCTAAACAGTATGGTTATTCTTGATAAAAATTTTATTGTGTGACTAAGTATATTTAATTTGTTTTTGTTAATGATTAGATATTCAGATAGTTTAAATGCCTTATCAAATGATCATCTTTAACTCTTGAATAGTTACTTCTTGATACAAAATACATAAACTTTATGTCTCCTACTTCGTAGCACCTTACCATAACATATAATTTAGTCTTCATTGGGTCCTCTGACATCTTTTCTGCTGGACATTATCACTTGGCTGTTCGAATGAAATGAACATAATCCTGAAAATGAGTTTTGATCTTTATTAAAGTCATTGTTAAATGTCTTTGGTCAGAAAATGTGTATATCATAGCTGGAATCATGCGGTGAAGTCAAGTATCATTCGTGTACAGTTAATACACATGTATTTTGGACTCCTGTAAATCTATTTCTTTTGGCATACCAGGCAATGGCACAAGTTGGTGGCTTGGTCATGCTGCAACCAGAAGTTGGAGGCTCTCGTGACAATTTCTTTTTTGCTGGGATCGACAAAGTAAGATTTAGAAAACCAGTAATTGCAGGTGACACTTTAGTTATGAGAATGACGCTTGTCAAGCTGCAGAAACGCTTTGGAATAGCAAAGATGGAAGGAAAAGCTTATGTTGGAGGTGATGTTGTTTGCGAGGGTGAGTTTTTGATGGCCATGGGTAGTGAATAATCTGCTGAGTTTTAATATTTCTTGCAGTTACTTGTTGCTTTTATCCCCTTTCCACCCTTTTTTTTCATTTCTAAAAGTTCTGTTATCATTTTGGTAAAGGGAAGGGGGGTTGGGAGAGAGATCTCATTATATTTGGATTTGATAATCTTATGACTCTGATAGAAACTTGGTGTTAGATTTGATGCTAGAAAGAGCAACTGTTCCTTCCATCTCAGGCAAAACGTAAGTCTTGTAATCTCCTGTTTCTTTTTGTTTTGTTGAGCATGTGAAATATGTCGTATGCTTGTTTTGTGGTGAAAAGATTGTTATCCGACTTAACTCCCAATGTGAGCATTATTATTATTAGCTAAACAAGCCCCCAAGACAGCAAAAGAACAGCACTGGCCAGTGGCCAAGAGAGTTCTTCATGCAGGAAAGAAAGGTGGATGGGAATATGCTGAGAACCATAATCTAGCAAAAAATCTACTTTTGTGGTTGAGGACTGAGTGAATTTGATAACAAAACGTATTAAAATCTGAAATTGATTATCCATGAGTTTTACTTGAGGAGTATTAGAGTCGTTTTTAAGGTTGTGAAGTTTCGACTATAAAGTTTTGAGTTCAAATCTTTGTTGAAATCTAAAATTATTGGTTTTAAAGCATGAATAATTATAAATTCCCCTTGTATTCTGATGAAATTCTAGATTTTTTAGTTGGATAAATTATAATTCTATGTTATGAAATCACTCAAACCAAGCTTTTGAGACTCAAGAATAGATTTTAACATCTCTAGCATCTTTATCATATACCAGAGGCAGAATTAATTCATGACTAGCAAATGCAAGCCAAAGCCAAAAGAATTTTGAATTATACTTGAGGGAACTCATTACTCATGGCTATCAGATGACATTTCCTTCCTCATTGTCCTCTAAATGAAACACTGTATCTACATTCACATTTAATATAAATTTCTTTCATAAATTTTACAACCCAAGAGCTCCAAGAGGGGTCTTTCCCTGACCAGCCTCAAAGTAGAAAATTAACATGGCAACCATGGCAAGCCTAGCATGCTTAATCTCTGCAACTTTGAGTCTATCAAGCTTTTCCACATCAGGAATGTAAACTCCATTCTTTATTGTCCCTGCAAGCCCTAATGGATCAAAGAATTTCCCTCCCGGGTATCCCTGTTCTCCAGTGGCATTAGCAAAGTTCTCTGCAGTCCTTGACCATGGAGTTGCCCATTCCACCGACTGTGAATCGGGGTTGAAGAAATCCACCCATCTCTTGCTCTCCACCCATCCCATGAGCAGAAGCTGAGTTCCTAGGAGAGAGCCAAACGAGAAGGGTGCAATGGCACCAGGATCAGCACCAGCCTCAAACCAGGGGATGCCACTCCAGGCTTGTCCTGCAAAGATTCCCACCACGGCAGTCATAGCCCACCGCCCATGGATAAGCTCTGCTTCTCTGTACCATTTGAGGAATGCTGGATCCTTGCCTAAGCCTAGTGGGTCGAATCCATAGTCACCTGGAAGCCTGCAAATTTGGATTAAATTTCAGCTGAAATCTTTTAACATTCCATCACTAAACTAACACAGATTCTGACATCAAAACAAGCTATAGCAGACGGCAAAAAATAGAGAAAGATTACTTACGAGCCATCGAGCCACTCAGGGTCAATGAAGTTGCCACCAGCTTTAACACCAGGGATCCAAGATTTCTTTGGTTTAGCAGCAGCCACAACCACAAACTTCCTTGAACCACTTCCCGTTTTATTTCCTCCAAAACCCAGCAAGGCTTGAGTTCTCTTCCCTCCACACAAGAAGGAAGATCCCAACCCATTAAGCAGAGCACCAGAAGTAGCGGCCATGTCTGCAGAATTCAAGCGATTATATTACTATATTTTAGTGGTTAAATTAAATTGGGCTTGAAAATAAGAACAGTTTGGTGGGTTTTGAAGGGAGAGTGAGTATCTAAAGAGATGGTTTGTGAGTAGCCATGTAGGATAATGAAAATCTAAAGTAATTGTGTTGGATAGATTTCGGACCAATGAGAACTTGAGCTCCATCCCAAGTCCTTTCCTGTCTCCAACCACGTGTACCTTTGTCTTTTTTCATCTATTGGTGTGGGGTTCCCATCTGGGGATTTTTTTTATAATTTTTGTTTAACCGATAAATAAAAATAATTATCTAAACTATAATCTATCAATTAATTTTTAATATTTTAAAATAAGCATGCATATTTTAATAAAATTATTATAATTTTATTAAGAAGTATATCACTTTCTTATCTTATTTATCTACCTATTTATCATAAAATAAAATTTAAAATTGAGTAGAGATTTGTGTGAGCTCATACATAGCATAATGATCAAGACGCGAACTAATTCTTTGAGATCTTATATTGATTATGGATAGCGTCCGTGAGTGAGATTTTAAAGATTCTATATTGATTTTATATGGTGTCTATTGATGAGAGAGGTGTGTTTGAGTCCGTTCCGAACATAATGACCGAGGCATAAATCGATTCACTAGGATTTCATATTAATTGTGGATAGTATATGAATAAGATTTTTAAAATTTTATATCGATTGGGGATAACATGTATAAGTTAGATATAAAAATTAATATGTACGCTTTAGCAAAATTTTCATAATTTTATTAAAAAATGTATCTCTTTTCTGTCCTGTTTATATAATAAATTTAACACCTAATTTGTAATTTGGGGTTGTGGGAACAGTCACTATATTTCAAATTTTTTTATTGAAAAGGAGTTATTTCAAGTAGTTTAAAATTTATGACAAAATAATCAAATTTATGATCAAAAATTAAAAATAAATTAAATTGAATATCTAGTGAAATTGAAAATTTAGCAAAAAAAGAGAGTAAGACTCAAAGACACCCTGCATAAGACTTGCAGTCTTGCATACTAGACTTCAGAAAAGAGCCACGTCCTCCAAGCTTTGGCTCAACACTTGAATGATAGCCATGTCCTTTTTGGCCACTCCTAGCATAGCAACCTCACAGCCAGCTTTCCACCCTCTTTCTCCTCCTTTCACCATCACTCTCCTCCTCTGCTTCACTTACAAGCGTAATTGAATTGAGCTGAGTTGATATAATGTCAAGTTCCAACTTAACTTGAAACTTTGACTTTATCAAGCTAAGCAAGATAAAAAGGAGCTTATTAGTTTTAGCTAACTAATGATGAGTTTTAGTTAATTAATTTCAGTTTATTAGTTAGTTGACACTCGCATTTAGTTGCAACTTTCTCATTAGTTTTCCTTCTTTCTTACTTATTTGTAGGGGTGAGCAGATTTCGGTTCAAATAGAAAAATTGAATCGAATCGAATCAATTCGATTTAATCGGTTCGATTTTAAAATTCAATCTATTTGGTTTAGTTTTATATTATAAAAATTTCAGTTATTTCAGTTCAGTTTGGTTTTGAAGGGAAAAAAATCGGTTAAACCAAACTGAACCGAATGGTAATTTATATATTTAAATCGAACCAAATCGAATAGAATTGATTTTTGAATTGATTTATTTTTATGGGAAATTTATGAATTATATTTAATTTTTTGTTTATAAATTGTTTAATTTTATTGATTAATGGTTATTAGGTTCAAACCAAAATAAAAATTAAACCAAATAACTAAAAAATAAGTCTAAATTAAAAAATCAATCAAAAATCAAAACCGATCGGTTTAAATCGAACCGAACCGAAATAGAGCGATTCGATTTGATTTTTCATCCATTTCGATTCGGTTCGATTTCTAAAATATGTAATTTAATTTTTATAATTTAATTCGATTCGGTTCAATCTAATTCGATTTGAATCGAATGCTTACCCCTATTTATTTGTATGTAAACTAAAGTCAATCATTGAATGAAGTGAGATTTTATTTTTCCTTCTCAACCTTTTTTGTAATACTCAAGTTGACTCGATTCTAAACCTGGAAGTTCAAAGTTCAGATTCAATTTGATCAGATTTAAAATTTTAGAACTCAAACTCAACATTATGAGATATTTAAAATGACAAAATGCTCAATTTAGTTCCTGTACTTATTGGAAAGGTTTAATTTAATCTATTTTTAATTTTTTATCTAATTTCATAAAAAAAATTCAATTTAAGATCAATTGAACCCAAAACTTAAAATTTATGAGTTAAATTTCTTTATTTTTTTATTTAAATAAAAAAATAAGAGATTTAATTTCTCACCAAATTATCTGATTTATTGATTTAAGCTCAAAAATTAATAAGCTCAATTTCTTTATTTTTTTGATTTTTAGACTAAATTAAATTTAAATTGAATTTTTTAGATTAAATTAAATAAAAAATTAAAAATAAACTAAATTAAACCCTCCCAATAAATATATATAGGTAAAATTGATTTTAGAATAAAAAATTCTTATATTAAAAAAAATCATATTTAAAATTTTTTTATTTATAGTCAAGTTAGGAATTTTCTCAATTAATTTTTGTATGCTAAAATTAAATTCAATTTTAATTTTAAGAGTGTACTGATAATGCATTTAAGATAAATAATTTTTCTATAGTAAAATTAAATTTAATTAATAAGAAATGAAAATTCTCATTTTTACTAATTGAATTAATTACATTGGCTTTTTTTAAAATAAATTATTTAAAAAAATAAATTAAATTTTCATAAAATTATTATTGATTTTTAATTTTTAAAATTTTTTTTAATTAAAAAAATTAAATTATTTCATTTTAATAAGAATTAAAAAAAATTACTATATTAAGGAATTTAATCCTATAAATTTGGATTAAATATATTATTTTTCCTATATATCCATGATAAATTTAAAACCTAAATATTCAAAATACTCTTTTACCTTGTTATTTTAAATATATCACGACATGATATCACAACTTTTAAATATTTTTCATTTAAATTTTTTTATTAACTAAATATAATATTTTTAAATTTATAAATTTTAAATTTTAAATTTAAATCTTAAATTATAATTATAACCTAATTGAATTGATTTTTTTATAAAATTTTAATTTTTAAACAGATGAATTATATTATTATACAAAGAATTTAATTGAATTGAAAAGTATTTAACTCCATTGGCCGAAAAAAGAAACAATAAAACGACCGTTGATCTCAACGTTTTGTAGCCTTATCCAAATATAAACAACTAAGCTAAGATCAAGAGTAATGACCTTCACCACTTGCTCTGTGATTCTCTCTCTCTAGCTAAACTCCATCATCTTCCACTGCCCCTGCTCGCTGTAAAACTAAAAGCAGAGCTTTAATGGCTGATGCTGTTATTGCTAGGTCTTTAAGCTTCTGTTCTTGCTTCCACCCTTTTTTTCTTTCTCCTAAACCCATTCTCTTGCCTTCTCTTCCAACTGCTTCCAAACGCACTTCTTCTTCCAAGATCCTTTCCTCTCAAAAGTCTTCTTCTTCTTCTTCTTCTTCCTTCCACGACGCCGTTTCTGGGGATTACGGCATTGTTTCTACCTCTGGTAAGCTTCGGTTTCAGTGTTCCTCTGATGGATTCTTTCTCTATTATCAATTTGCAATTTAAATGTTATTGTTTTTCTTCTGCAGAGCACTCAGACGGTAGCGTTTCTGAGGGTTTCGGCATCGTTTCTATATCTGGTAAGCTTCACTTTTAGTTTTCCTCTGATCAATCTTCCTCTTTTATCAATTTGCAATTTAAATTGTTTTGCCTTTCTTCCCAGAGCATTCGGATGGAAGTGTACTCTTCCGGTTTGGAGAGATTTCGAAGAATGTTCAAATGGGGAAAGAGGAAATTGTTGTTGATGATTGTGTTGATGAATTTGAGTTAGGCGGAGAAGGTTCTGATACTGATCATACAAATGGAATGAGTGAAGAATTGTTGGAGGATTCTATCTTAGATGGTGAATCAAGTGATGGGAATAATGTCAATGTCCTTGAGATGATCAACTTTAAGATTTTAACTCCTCCGGCTAATCAATCCGAGCTTGATGGTGTTGTAGAAGTAGAAACTATTGGTAGGAATAGTAACGTTACTAGTTCAGCTATTGATTCGGAGCTGGACATTGTTTTTTCTGAGGAGGAAGTTTCCCAAGAGGATAGTATTAGTGAAGGTGAAATTGTTAGTGAATTGGTTGAGTCTGATGTTGAAGTACCCAATAACGTTGCATTGCAAGCTGAAACCAAAGAGAATAACGAGGTCCAAGTTATGCATCTCTCTTCAGGTAGACAGGAACATAGCATGCAGCAGCACACGGAGGCAAACAAGATGACTGTTCATGAAGGTTCCAGTCGTGATATCGTTGAAGTACTGCCCGATTCGGCTTCCTTTGAGGCCAAAATCATTCTCGATGACGAACCAACCTGTGATGCAGTGGATGAGGAACCAACTCATATGGCAGTGAATGAGGAACCGACCCATATCGCAGTGGATGAGGAACCAACTCCTAAGGCAGTGAATGAGGAACCAACCCATATTGCAGTGGATGAGGAACTAACTCATAAGGCAGTGGATGAGGAAACAACTCGTAATGCAGTGGATGACGAGCCAATTCGTAATGCAGTGGATGAGGAACCTGCACAGCTTGTAGTGGATGAGGAACCAACTCATAAGGCGGTGGATGGCAAACCTACTAGTAATGTAGCGGATGAGGAACCAACTAGTATTCAAATGCATAAGGAATCAACTCATAATACAGTGGATGAGGAATCAACCCATATTGCAATTGATGAGGAACCAACTCCTAAGGCAGTGGACGAGGAACGAACTCGTGTTGCAGTGGATGAGGAAACTATTAACGTTGAAGTAGTTGAGAGCTCAAAGATGGTTAACTCTCGTTCTCTTTTACTTTTAAGAGCTAAGTTTTATGCTAACTGTGAATGTCAGTGCAGCATCTTGTTTACTATCAATTAACATGGGTTACTTCCAGTACCCATATCACTGGATCATATGCTGTCTTTTGCTTTTTGGATGGGCTAGGATTTGCTATCTTTTAGTCCTAGGTTTTGTGGTTATGAATTTGTTGGGTCAGGTGCTATACTTGTTCCGCCGTTTTGAACCCCATAAAAAGGTTGTTGTGATCCCTTCCAGTATTCCCCCTGTGATGCTGCATCACCATTTAAATGGGGTGCATTTTTTTTTTATTTGGAAAATCCAAATGCATTAATTGGCCTTATATGTATATACAAGGTCATTTAGTTGACAATTATTATGTTCATTTAATTGCAGTTGCTAATTAACCATAGGAGCATCTGCTTGAAAACTAAAATTCATTCCATGACATGATTAAAGTAATCTTGTGATATTGTCTTCAAGAAGTCCCAATTTTATGAAGTTTATTAGAGAACATGTATGCACTCTTTTGCTTTTCATGCATGCATGTTTGCATGTTTGTACATCCATGTAAAAAATTTGTAATGTTGCTTGCTTCTATGGAAGAAAAAAGTTGCTTACCAAGTATTGGATCTAAGGCATGCAGTGATATGAACCTGCCAAACTCCATCTCAAAAGCTAGCTCACAAGGGGAGGTTTGCAAACCCATATATATAACACCCAAGACCTCTATGCAGAACCAATGTGGGATGCATCATTACTGACCCCTTTAGACTGAACGTTCTCGTGAAGCAACTAGGGTCATGAGTCGTTCACCCTGACCTTTGCTGAAGAACGTCAGGAAACCTTTGTACATGGTTCACCGATCCATACAGGGTGAGGCTCTGATACCAAATGATATGAACTTGCCTAACTCCACCTCAAAAGCTAGCTCACAAGGGGGGTTTGTAAACCCATATATATAACACCCAAGAGCTCCTTGCAGAACTGATGTGGGACGCATCATGCAGCATGCCTCGTACTCTTGTGATGAGTTGTTTAGTTGGTATATGCATTCTTGTGATGATTTGTTTATGGTTTATACATGACAAGTTCATGTTGACTGGCGACTGAATTTCAATAATTTGGGGTGAAATGCTGTTATTTTCCCTTTTAATCATTGATGCTACCCATTCTTAGAATTTCAAAATTTTCATTTCGAGATTGCTGCATAATATGAGACTCCAATATTAGAAGTAAGCCTGCTAGATGATTTTATGTTCTACTATCACAATAGATTTTATTCTTCTAAAACATATCTCCTAGTTGTGCATACTTTCGTTTGGAATTAGGAAGCCTCAGGTATCTGTGAATGTAAAGAACACATGCAAAATTTTTCATAGTACACATGTGCAAACAATTGTTTACACCATATGTAGTTTCATTATTTGTTGTAGTTAGAAGGCAATCTGCCTTCCTCAAATTGGGTTGAAGAGATAGCTGGAGGAGATTACAGCAGTAATAATGCAGATATGGCAGTTCCTCACGTAGAAGAATCGCAAATGAGAGTAGCTACTTTGCCTATGTATGTCACCAACTTCCTTTCTATCTCCTTTTCCCTCAGATACGGTACTTCCAATTCCTCCAAATTGTTAGTCCTTAGCCTTCTATGGAGAATGGCTATCTTTGCAATTTATAGTATATGTGGTACTATTTTCAATGCTATTGCAAGAGCAGTTTGAAATTGCTGATTAGCTTTTTTGGAGTTTTTTTAGCTAAAACATGTAAAATTGACCTTAAGTAAGAACAATATATAATGCCCTCTAATCAACATAAATATATTCAAGATGGTGTTTTACTTAGGAATAGCTCCACCAATAATGTCAATCAAACCCTTAGTCTTTGGAATTTTAATATTTTTACTTGAGGTGTGCTTAAATAGAGCAATTGTCATTATATCATATAACATGTTGCTGATTATTTTATGGTATTCAATGGAAGCAATTACTTGTTAATCTTTGGTACATCCTGATTTGAGTGATTAGATTGTCCCTCATTATTTTCATTTCTAATTGAGCAAATTATTGTGCAGAAAGCTAAGATGACTTGCCATAAAATCTCTTACTTTTACCCTTTAGCCCTTTTCTATTGCTTTTTGAACAATTTCTTGGCATTTCAGATTTCTAAACTCTAATACTGAATTTAGGAAAATCTTCAATTTTTTTTTTTAAATTCATTAATTTACAGTTATTATTCCATTGTTTTCTGGAATATGAAAAAAGCACAAATCATGGCCACCTCAAAAAAGCTAGTAGGTAGAAGAAGAGAGGTAACCTATTTGTATAAATTGTATGTTCTGTTATTCTGCTCTTGATATTTCTTTGCTTTGTTTTATAAATAGGGAGGAAATCTCTATGTCGGGATTTTTCATGTTTTGTGGTGCTGCATCACTGCCACATCCCTCTAAGGTATCTCTATGATATGGCCACAAAGTCCATCAGATTTTCCTTTCTTTTTTATGTTTTGATACAATAGAAATTCATTTCATGTATAACTTCGAGAGTTAATATTAGAATTTTCAGAGCGAGGAATGAGACTATGATGTGGAATTCTTTTGCTTGCAGATACCTAAATTAGGCATTGGTTTGAACTTTTTTTTTTTTTGCTTTTTGGGATTCTTGTGTAATAATCTGGTTCCATGCTCTGTAAAGCAGTATTGGACGAAGATTAGAATTGGGAGTTATATTCAATGTAAAATTAGGAAATTTTGGAGTTTTTATTATTCAAGAATTCTTTTAGTTTACGTATTTAGTATTTTATTTAGGAAGTTTATCTTGTTTAGTATTCCTAATTGGGGATGGATTAGGATTAGTTCATATGTTTATTTACAGACTTATTATGACTTTGATTATTGATTTGAGCAGTAAAAAATGAGATTTTGTTTCTCTTATCTGAGAATTTGTTTCTCCCCGATTTGAGAACGTGTTTTTCTACCCTATTTGTTCTTCAAAATGTGTTTCTCTTGATCAATTCTTCCTAGTTCTGCATCATTCTATTTATCAAGTATCTAGTTTTCCATTGTAATGTTGTAGGTTGATGAAATGCCTAGAAATTCATTTGCCTGAGTTTTGAAGATAGATTCTCAACTTAAAATGCAAAACTGCTTGCTATTAAAAAATGAACCTGGAAACTCTACATTGCCTTGAGACTTTTTGTGACATGTTGTTTTAAATGAGGCTAAAGGTTCAGGATAAGTAATTCAACAAATAATAATTTCCAGGCATTGACAGGTGGAGAGGATGCATATTTTGTTGATAAAAACTGGCTCGGTATTGCTGATGGAGTCGGACAGTGGTCACTTGAAGGTATATATTTTCATGTTACTAAATCTAAATAAAGCATCCGTGTTAAGCCTTTCTATACATATATATATATTCCTTCTGATAAAATAGCTCCAATCCTAAATATTTTGATATTTACCAAATTATTGCATGCCCCAAATCTCTCATGATGATTTATCACAATGCTGACAAATTAAAATTTTCCCTGGCATTGATTATGTATTTTTGTTTATTCTTCATTCGTCCTACGTCCATTTCCATGTATGATCACTAGGAGAGTTTTGTATCAACATTTTAATACAATGTGGAGGATTAGATATTCTCCCCCTAATAGATATAAGAAACCTAAACAGGAAAAGCAAAATAAAACTGACAGTAACATTTCTTAAGCTTGTTGAATTTTACCTATAGGATTCCTTAAGGGCCCCTAAAGCAGTAACCCATGAGGGAGAGCCAACAAAACAATTTTCTAACAATTGCAAAAGCATACTTTAATTCTCAAAGGTCCAGGCATTTCTCTCCAACTTGATACACCAAAAGCTAGTAGCCTCTTTCCTCCCGCCTGAGGCTCTAAATTTAGGGCTTCTTTGGTGACATTTCTGAGTTTTTCTTTTTCCTCTGTGTGTGTGTGTGTGTGTGTGTAATTGTTGTTCATTGCAAAGCTCTAAACAAATGTTTCTTTTTTTCTTTTTTTTCCCCCCTTAAACTGGACAATTTTGTGTAAACTGAAAGCAACGTTAGTGTAATCTTGGATTTATGCATTCCAGGCTTAATTGTTTTGGTTCGTTTTATTTTGCAGGAACTAATGCTGGACTATATGCCCAAGAGTTGATAAATAACTGTGGGAAAATTGTGGTTGATAGCAAAAGCACCCTAATAACTAACCCGGTGCAAGTTCTTGATAAAGCTGCCATGGAAACAAAATCTCTCGGATCATCCACAGCTTTGGTTGCTTATTTTGATGGTCAGGTAGAATCATTTGAACTTAAGATGCCTATCCTCAGTTGTACATTTACCAAACTGGAGTGAAATGATTTGCTTTTCAAAGCACATCAATAATTTGACCCTCAAATTTATTTGAAATATGATTATGAAAATGCCCTTTTCTCTAATTTCGGTATCCTTCATTGTCAATGTGACCTTGTGATTTCTAAAGGGCAGTGATGTCTTGAGGTATGAGTATGACTCAAAATCTTAGATTTAAAGACATTTTCTTATTTTGTGAGAGAAATATTTCTCAATTGAATTAGGATTTTGCGTTACTTTATTCTCTCTTGTATTTGGATCCACTTTTAAAGGACATACTGTAACAAAATTTTGCCTTATTGAATCTGAAGGTTTGGTTGTATTTTGGGGCTTAAGCTATGTCTATGATCCTATTGTCCATCATCAAATCTTCTCCGTCATTACTTTGCCCACTAATGCAGGTCAAGGGCTTGACTATATTTTCTCACTCAGTTTTTGTTTTGATTCACAGCTAAGATAGAATCTAAAAGTCTTAGTTGACTTTTACTTTATTTTTTAAAGAACCTTCTTGAGAAGAGTCTGCCATATGTAGTCCTAACTCACAATCTATAACATTTTGCGCTTGAAATGCTCTCAGATTTCAAACCCTAGCATTTTTGTTTTGTTGCCTAGGACCCTAGGACTTTTACCTTTGTGCAATGCTACCCCTTATCCACAAGCATAGGGTATTTTCTTATATAGTCTCTGGCAAAATTGGTGAAGGTCACATGTTACCATAGAGGAGAATTTGGGGTAGCAAGATGAAGTGGAAGAAGAGGGCATCAAGTGAACAGTGATCCGATTTTTATTCCAGTCAGTGTTCTCCTATATTTTAAGTTATTCCTTTTGAAGGATCTTGAATCGTACATGCAAACATCAAATCATAAAAACTTCCCCCACCTCCATCCTCTTTTTGTAACCAGATTAAATGGGTACGAGGAGCAAATAGCATGCTTGTTATAAGTGGTATTTTTTTAATTTATTAATTTTATAAATGCTGTAAGAGCGAAACACAATGTAATTACAAATTTAGACAAATTGTTCTCACCTTATCTAAAGTACTTGATCCAAATGATGTTTAGAAGTAGTCAGCAATATGCCATCGTTTCATTTGTCAAGATGGAATTCTGCTTGTCATTTGGGAAATCAATCTTACTATATTGTATTAAATTAATGGTTGGCATTCTTTAAGGGCTGATATTGCTAATTCTTTTACAGTTCCTGATTGCACTGCTATCAACTATTCATAGGCAATTTGAATTGGCAGGCTTTACATGTGGCTAATATTGGAGATTCAGGATTTCTCATTATAAGAAATGGCACTGTTTTTAAGAAGTCTTCTCCAATGGTGCATGAGTTCAACTTTCCATTACAGATAGAGAAGGGGGACAATCCCTCTGAACTTGTGGAGGTAAAATGCATTGACTTTTTCATCTCTTTTTGCATCTTTATTTTTTGTTTCTTATTGGTTTCAATTGTACAATACAATTGCAAAGCATCGGGTTCAGGGTCCAGTGTTGTTAAACCCGTCCATATGATATATAGCACTTACTGATTTGTGTGCAGCACTGCAACATCTCTATTTACATTTCAATTTGTTTGGACCATAATTCCGTGTTCGAATTTTAATTCTGAATAAAAACACAAGTTTATTCTTACTGTTCACTCATAAAGCAAAAAATGTTTGCAAAATACAGCCATACATTTATCGTATTAGAATTGAGAAGCCTAAACTTATAACCTGCTGGTTTGCAACTACACATGAATGCACGTTCAGAGTTAGCAAAACCTATGGATCTGAACTAGTGAACTTGTACCCTCTAATTTGGTGAAGCGCAATCATGCAAAATTCATTAAGGACAATGCGATGGATGTAATGTTAACAACTACAATTCAGAAGTAGCAAAAAAGTTAAGCATGATCTCATGGATTTTCAAAAGTGAACTTGCCTCAACCGAATAAAGAAAGTCCACTAATTTATATTGCATCATGTTCTTGCTTCTATAAAACTTTTGAAACCAGAAGTTTACTATTTCTTTGAAAAATTTAGTTTGTGAATTTACATTAAACCATATGCACTCACATGCACGTGGAGAGGCATGTTGAGTTCACAATCTGTTTTCAAGTCTTGTACAGGTAATCATTTTTGCCAAAATTTGTGTTTCAGGAATATAAAATTGATCTGCATGAGGGTGACATTGTCATCATTGCTACAGATGGCCTTTTTGACAATCTATACAATCAAGAAATAGCTTCAATCATCTCCAAATCACTGGAAGCTAGTTTGAAGCTGCAGGTGCTAATTCTGAAAGACTATCTTTTCACAATTCTACTAGCGTTCCTTAAAATGTATATGTATGATGAAAATGAGTTTTAGATCATCTTTTCACAGTTTGAGCATGGTTTTTTGAGCACACATAATAAGTGATGGTGGTCATGTGAATCACCCTCCATTTGTTATTACGTTTTTATGATCGACTCGAAAATAGTTATAAAATTATAAATTGTTCCCTTGAGTGAATTTCATAGGGCTCCACTCAGTGGAAGTGATAAGCAAAGCTTTTTGAACCTGCTAGAAAATTCTTACAGCTTTCTTGTTGACAATATCTGGGTATGTGTTCACAAATGATAATTTGTACATATGTTTGTACTTGTGTTTGTGGTTCAGGAAATAGCAGAATTGTTAGCCGTGAGTGCTCAAGAAGTGGGGCAGTCATCATCCATAAGAAGTCCATTCGCCGATGCAGCCCAAGCTGCTGGTTATGTGGGATATACCGGCGGCAAGCTTGATGATGTAACTGTCATTTTATCATTAGTGCAGAAAAGATCCACCTCTACTGTGCAATAGGTTTCCTTCTTTACACTGTTACAGTCCTTGTATATGCTTAAAATATTTCTCTTTTTGTCTTTTTTCTTTTTTTTGGTGCTAGTTCGATTACTTATTTATCGAACTAGCTCGTGTTAAGAAAAGACTTGATTCTTTTTGTAATGCTAATATGGTTAAATTTCATAGATTCACATTGGCCTATCATCGGTTCACATATTGGCTATTATGCCCTTTTCTTTTGCAATTCATAGGATAACAAAATTGCAAAAGCATGTAAAACTTCTAATGGCTACAAATACAAATCACAATTATAATAGAATGACTTTTGTAAATAAAATATGTAATTTTATTTTATCAATAAAATAATTTTTTTTTTTTTTTTTTTTTTGTTAGAAAAAAAAAAGTTTTTATAAATATTTAAAAATAAAATTTTTTATATGAAATGAAAAAAAAATTTTTTTTTTCAAAAAAAAAAAGTTCAAAAAAAAAAAAAAAAAAAAAATATATGATTTAATATTATTTTTTTTTTTTTTTTCATGATTTATTTCAAAAGAAGTCAATATACTTGCTGATAAATTATTTAAATTTTTAAATAATAATAACTATAGTTATGTTTTCTTTAATAATCCTTAAGGTTCCAAATTATTAAAAAAAAATTATTCTTCAACTAATTAAATTTCGTTCCTCTCCTCCCAAAAATAAAAATCAATTAAATTTCATTAGTAAATTAATCAGAATACACACTTTAAATTTAAATTTAAGGATGTTTCATTCATAAAAATGAAAATTAATTAATTGGTCAAAAATTGAAAAAAAAAATTACATTTATTTCGTCTTAATGAGAGTGTGCCTTAAGATTGTTTGAAGAGAGAATTTAATCTCGAACAGATAAAAATTAATTAAAAATATAAATTAATTTTAATAAAAAATAAAAGATTAAACTTTATTGATTATTAAAAATAATATATTATAATAATATTATATTATATATAAAAAATTAATAAAAATTTATATATAAAAAATTAAATTACGAGTATATATAATATAATGAGTATAAATAACGCGCAAGCATGTTATAAAAACTTAGTTTAAAATAGTTAAGTACATGATTATATTTTTTAACACAGTTTTGGAGCAAATTGTATATTTAGTTAAAAATATAATTCTACTTTTCATTTTTTTTATTTGAATTTTTTTATATTTTATGGGTTACAATATAATTTAGTATATAAAATTTGATTAAACTTATAACTTAATTCGTGTAATTAAATAATTTAATTATTAATATTTTAATAAACATATAAATTAATCACTGTAATTAGAATTTTAATTAAGTTAGCATTAATTTCAATAAAAATTATAAAAATGTTATTAGCTTTATTTTCAATTTAAAAATAATTTAATCCTTTAAATTTTATTTTATTGACAATTTTTTTCCTAACATTTAGTTAAAACTATAACTTAATCTCTATAATTTTAAAACTAAATAATTTAATTATTGATATTTTAATATACTTACAAAATAATTTATATCATTATAATCATTAGAATCACCGTTAATTTTTTATTAAATTTAGTAAAATAGTCTAAATATTTTTAACTCTATTTTTAATATAAAAATAATTTAATTTATTAAATTTTCATTTTATCAACAATTTGTGTACATATTCATATTTTATTTTTATTTTTTATTATATACAATAATATAATATATGTAAATATCATAAATTGAAATATATATAGATATATAATTAAAAGGATAATGACAAACAGAATTTTATAAAATTGTTTAAAAAAGAAATTATTAATAAAATAAAAATTTAGAACTGAATTATAAATAAAATAAATTTTTAAAAATTAAATTATTTTTAAATTAAAAATAAAATTAAGGGCATTTTATTTACTAGAATTTACGGTAACATGATTTTAATAGAAATGATTAATTTATAAATTTATTAAAATATTAAATTTTAAATTATTTTATTTTAAAATTATGAAAATTAAATTATAATTTAATCAAACATCAGAAATTAATAATTAACCTTATTTTATATTTAACATTTCAGATTAATTATATTTGATTTTAAAATTTTAGAATTATAATTTTCTAATTTTAAATTATTAGCCCTCCATGTCTCCATCGAAACTGATCTAAACTTCTCCAACTTAGCACAACGAAAACGCAGCCCACCCGTTCCTTCAAAACCTATGACAGTGGCTATCAACGGCGAGTAACCCTGCTAAACTCTCATCGGAAAATCGAAAATTTAGTTCAATTTTTTTTTTTCATGATTTTCTGTGTAAGCATCGACTGAAAATTCATTCACTGTATTTAGAATAAGCAGGTAAGTTGCCCTGTTCTCGTTGGTTCACATTCGTACCAACTGTTTGTTAAAATGTCTAAATGTACTGAGCTGCTTTGAGTTGCCTGTTTCTGTTATTTCTATGTTTTATTTGGGGTTCTTAGGAGATTGATCATGTTTTCAAAAGTTACTAATTCTTTACCGTATTTTTGAATTAGAAAAGAAGTGAGAATGACTGGTGGCGGCTTAAAGGGTATTTTGGCTGCCGCTGTTACCCAAGGGGTGGCTGAGGCAAGGGCAAGGATATTTGGGCATGTGCTTAACCCTGCAGGGCACAGATCCCCCCACAAAATTTTGCGCAAGAAGCTCATCGGTGAGAAGGTCGCGCAATGGTACCCTCATGATATCAAGAGGGATGACCCACTTATTATGGCCCGCCAAGAGCAAGAGTAATCCTCATTCTTCCTCACTTGTTTCCTAATCTAATGTGTGATTTTGTTAATACATTGCTTTAAGAGTTCTTTGAAATTATGTTGCTGGATCGCTCATTTGGATAGAACTATTGATCTTGAAATTGCATGGACAAATTCCATTTCAGTTTTAAATTAGGGGAGCAAGAGGGTGGCAAATTGTTAGGGAATACAGTGTTGCTTTTATTCATGTTGTTTGTTGAGTTAGGATGCACTTCCCCATGTGGCAGTAGCGTTGCTATTGCTTATTTAGGAAAGTAGGGATTCGTGGTGGTAGCCAGTATCTGTAGTCTTCCATGCATACAAAATCACTCTTAAATTTAGAATCCCACAATTTTTGGAGCAGAAATGTATCTTACAGATTTTTTATAACTATACTAAGCACAAAACCTTGTTACTGTTGCCTTTTGATTTACTTCCTAACAAATTACAAATGCATGTTGAAGATAGTGGTAGAAACCATTGCAATCAGAGGATAAGATAGTAAATAAAGATAAAATTTTGACCTGCTTCTTTTTTTGTTTCCTTACTTGTTAAGAATCAGACTTATTAGCTATCCAAAACTCACCCCACCACACTCCTTGTGAACCTTTTACCACCTCAACGAAGCCCCAGTTCTATTCAACATATACATTGGTTAGATATAGGTCATTTACTCAAATTTGGACTAGTTTGTCACCTAACTGCATCCCGTATACTGGCAATTGCAGCTGATTATGTGTGTAGTGTCTGGGTTCTCTAGTTAAATAAATCAAGAACTTGCATGCAAAATTTGTAATTAAAAAATGCTGGATTGCTTAGGATTTCCATTGGAGGATAGAGGGAATGGTATAAACGATATGTTCTGAAGTTATAAATTTACTTTGAGGAATAAATGATATAGTTTTCAGGAAGACAATTTTAGATATACTAGTTTTATGATATAATATAACAATTTTGCATTCAATATAATTCTCAACCTTTTACTTGTATCTATTTTTTCACTTATTATTTTTTTTAAACTTTTTAATATATATTTGTATTACTTAACAAGTTATAATAGAATTACATTATAAAAAAGACTTCTGTCTTTTATTTTCCTCTTATTATAGCTGCTGTAATTTGCTTTTTATAATTTAATTACATTGTATGGTGTTAAAACCATAATATTATAGACAAAAAAAATTTAAAATATAAATTCATATAAGAGAAAAATGAAAATTAAAAGCAGAAAAATATAAACTTAGATTTTGACTTTTTCTATTAAATTAATTGCTTTAGTAAAATTTAATAGCAAACAGAATTTCGTAGTTAGACAACACAAATATATGATTGGCTAAAGTAGTCATAATCAAGTAGGATTAAAATTTATACTTACAATAAATTAAAATAAAAAGTAAAAGTAAAATTTTGTTTGTTAATTAAATAAATAATTAAGTAATATTAGTTTTACAATTACTCCAAAGCTAGAGTTTTGGAGAAGTACTCTAGAGTCAAAGGGTTTTAAGTTAAGCAGAACGAAGACAGAATACATGCATTGCAAGTTCAGTGAAGGCCAAACTGGTGATAGGAAGTGGCTTAGTTTGGGTGGAGTGGTACTGCCCCTAAAGTAATCACTTTAAATATCTCGGCTCAATCCTTCAAGTAGATGGGGGATGTGAGGAATATGTTAGTCATAGGATTAAATCCGGATGGTTGAAGTGGAGAAGTGCCACGAGAGTTTTATGTGATCGCAAGATTCTCAATAAGTTGAAAGGAAAATTTTATCGTATAGCTATACGACAGGCCATGTTATATGGTAATGAGTGTTGGGCACTGAAGGAGTCGTATGTGTCTAAGATAAGAGTTGCGGAGACGAGAATGTTAAAGTGGATGAGTGTCTATACTAATACTAGATAAAGTTCGTAATGAGAGTATTAGAGAAAATGTAGGAGTGGTGCCAATTAAGGATAAGTTGAGAGAAGGGAGATTGATTTGGTTTGGTCATGTAAAGCGTAGACATACGGATGCTCTAATTAGATAAGTAGAGCACATTAGGTTAGAGGATAAAAAGAAAAGAATGGGTAGACCTAAATTGACTTGGAGGAGAGTAGTAAAATATGATCTAGAAGTATTATACATTTCCGAGAATTTGACCCAAAATCGTTTAAAGTGGAGAAAGAGAATCCTTATAGCCGACCCCAAATATTTAGGATAAAGGCTTAGTGGAGTAGAGTTGAGTTGAGTATTAAAGTTATTTTTGTCCATTCATAAGTTAACTCTCTAATTTGTTCTTCTATATATATATTGTTAGAAGTGGTGAAATACAAAATTATATTACTCATGGAGAAGCCTTTATTTCTCAGTGAGAAATGAATTCTTAACTGATAAAATGCCATTGTTCATTGAGAAATTAATGCAGCATTACAGTGAGTTACTGAATCATAAAATTTTGTTGCTAAATGTGACTCTGTATCTCATTATAGTTAGTACTTGAAATTGAATAACCATCTAGAAACTTGTTGGCCATTGAGATGCTTAAATTTATTTTGCTTTTCTTTGTTTGTTTTGAGTTGCATTACTGAAGGCTGGAATTAACAGCCATTAACAGTTTTAGGCATTTATAATAATTAAATGTTTTCAAATTTATCATGCTTTGTTAGGCGTTTATCCAAGCTTGAAATGTTGAAGAGACGTGGAAAAGGGCCACCCAAGAAGGGCCAAGGAAAGGGAGCCATGAAGCGAAACAAAGGGAAATGATGTTTTCATATTCTCTTTTTCATATCAGTCCTTGGGTAGTTTTGGCAATAAGTTAGTAGTATCTGGCATTTTCAGCAACAACTTTGGAACTGATACGGCCGTATGATGTTTCTTTTCCTTTTAGTAGTTTTATTAAATGAATGAGCATCTATTGTCGACTATGTACTCCTAATCTCCTGCACTATGAACCAGTCACTCAGGCAGGCACTCAACCTCTAACTAGACCTGACAGAGTAAATTTTAACTCATACTTGCCTGCATATAAGTTTCCATTTTTTCAGTTGGCATTCCAATGTCTGTGGAGTTTGATTATGGAAAACTGATTACAATGTCAGGCAAATTACAAAGCCTTGGAGACAACATAGCTGGAGCATTACCATCTTTGTGTACAATACATGTAGACACATGTAACTAATAAACCCCTAAAATTTGAGTAAGCAAAATACTTGATGCACGCTCAATTAGGTGATTGAAGATGATAATATATTATTGTTAAATTTTTTATAATTATAAAATTAAATAAATTATAATAATTGCTTTAATTCTCTCCTCTCTGCATGTCAGAAAGCTCTACCAAATTGAGCATTGCTGATCATAAAATGAAGTGAGAGTCGAGGGAATTGATCGGTATATGCACTGCTAATACTTTTATAAAATTTAAATGTTAAATGGGATGCAACTAAAAATGAAGATACCATACAAAGGTTAGATTAAATAATTGCACTTTTATAAAGTTTGGGTTTCAAGATCAAATGATGTATTCTGCCTAAAAAAATCTTATGCCAAGTTGATCTAAAATTTGTCTCCACATTAATTTTGCATTATATTATAAGCTTAGTTCCAGGAAATAAAAAGCAAACAGCTCCTGATGAGAAAGGTACAGCCGAAGGTAAAAATGTTTATATGGAAGCTTCTCCATAATACAGTACCAGTAAGAGCAAACCTGGCGTCTAGAGGCATCCAGATAAGCCCTCAATGCCCTTTGTGCCATAGCAGTTATCCTACCTGAATTAACACATTAAATCTGTGTTCAATCATTCAAAAAGGACTTGTATCTCGTAGCTCTTGTTCTATTTGTTGTCGCCAAAGCTCAAGCCAAGTTTCTGTAAATTACTAGTAAAAATAGAATGATTAGAACTTGATTTTTTTACTTGAACTGCTGAGGTATTAATAGGTATAAGATGAGCTTTTAGTTACAACAGAATCCTATAAACAAGTAACTTAAATTTGAATGAGTGTATCTAATTTGTTACATCATAAATTATTTGAATTAGTCAAGGTGATTGAGATTTATCCTTCATCTGATCTTTTCCCGAACTTGAATCTAAGATAGGGATATCCTTAACACTCCCCTGCAAGATTGAGGAACCATTCTGGAGACCAATCTTGGACCTGTTGAGTTGGAATTGCTGCTTGGACAATGGTTTAGTTAGAAAATCAGCAAGCTAATCTTTAGAGGAGATGTGGGAGACTCGAAGATCACCTTTTTGAACTAAATCTCTGACAAAATGAATATCAACTTCCAGATGCTTCATTTTAGAATGTATTACTGGATTTTGACATGTATACATAGTGGAGATATTGTCACAATGGATTGTAGGAGGTGAAACTGAGTAGCCAAGCTCTTGAAGAAGTGACTTAACCCATTGTACTTCGGCAGCAGTTGTAGCTACAGCTCTATATTCTGCTTTGGTGGACGATCGAGCCACGGTCCGTTGCTTTTTGGAACTTCAACTGATTGGAACTTGACCAAAAAATAAGATAAATCCAGAAGTTGAAGTTCTATCTGATGGATCACCTGCCCAATCTGTGTAACACCCCAAAATTTTAAATTTTATGAGCATTTTTGGTATTTTAATTTTATTTAAATTTTAGAAATTTTTTTGAGATTTTTCAGATTTTAAAAATCGAGTTCGATTTTCCGAAAATATAAACTTTGATGAATTTTAAAAATTAATTTAAAGACCACGTGGCAAAACTAAAAATATATTTGGAGTCTACGTATTTTTCTGAGTTTTCTGGAATTATTTTCGGAATTTTTGGACCTCGTTTTTGGTCCCGAGGCAGAGTAAAAATTCAAAATTTTATATTTCGAATCGAACCGACTGAATCTAACCGGACCGGATCGGACCGGTCGAATCGGACCGGCTCCCTTCCCTTTTTCTTCCCCGCGCGCGTCGTTCCCTCTCCCCTTCTCTCTCTCTTTTCTCTCTCCTCCTCCCGCCGCCAGCCACCACCTCCACTGCCACCCAGCCACCGGCGCGCCACCTGCCACCCCACCACCGGCCGCCGTAACGGCCGGAAAACCGCGTAATTCTCCTCCTCGCGCAAGCGTTTCGACTTCTTCGGCCAAAATCCGGCCGATCCGGCCATCAATTGGACTGGGTCTTGTGTCTAAAATCATCTACTCGACGAGAGCTTTCCATAGACACCAAGAACGCCGAAATCCATCGAGCGGTTTGTCCGATTTTTGCTCGGGAAGATTTTAGCCCATTTCGACTTTTGGGCTAGATTTCTTGAAAATCGTGAATCCCACGAGAAAACCGAGGGTACCAGCACGCTCCACTTGTCGAGAGCTTCGCGGCGACATAAAATTCAAATTTTTCCGACACCGTTTTTCGGTGGGTCCCATGGAACTTCGTAGTATTTTTCCGAGCATTTAATGAGCTTAGAAAATTCTGAAAAATTTATGTACTAACCCCCGTGTTATGGGCTTCGTGTTGGTATCCTCAATTCGCAGAAATTGCGATTGATCGGTGCGGAAATTCCGCCGCATGCACTGCATGTGAAAAGTCTCCGAATTGGACCGAGGTTTTGGCTAGCCCCATTGTCGACGCCCCAGCGCGTTCCCAAAGTCGGAATCGCAAAGGTAAACCCAACCTTGTTTTTACGTAATTTTCTAGTGCTTAAATAGGATTAAAAATCAGTAAAATATTCGTGGTAGCTTAGAAAATTATGATTCTTTTGCAATAGCTTAGTAATATTGCTAAGGACCGCGGGCAAAGTTTTAGAATTTTTAGAGTCGATTTAAGAAGTTTTGCAAAAATTGTCAATTATAGGGACTAAAGTGAAATTTTACATTTTGTGATGGATGATTGATTTGATGGGCCCAGGAGGGGCTGTGTGATGTGATTGAGTTGTGGATATATGGATTGTGAGTATAGAAGTGTATTTTGAGCCCTTTTGCAGGTTGGGTAGGTCCTAGGTATAGGGGAGACTCTGCCGGATTTTCGGCACGACTTAGGACGTATTGGTCTTTTTCTTTGATCGTATTGAGTCATTTATATTAAATGATTGTAATAAAATTGTCAGGTGAGTGATGACCTTCTTCCTCCGCCCACCACAAATGATTGTCATCAAGTCCTGTGAGTAAAATATTAATTTTAATTGTAATTTCGGTATTATTATATGTTCAGCATGCCCATGCATCACTTATATGCATATATTTATGTAGTTAAAATCTAGGCACGATTTATGTTGCATTGATAACTGTTAAAGTGCCATGAGTGTTGTTGTGGTAATTTGGAGCGGCAGCGTGCGTTGGCGTGCGTGTGATGTGGTGTGGACTATGGATAGGACGGGTAGTCACGGCTTGAGTTCTTCGCTGGGATCCGATCCTTCGGGGGGTAGTCACGGCTTGAGTTCTTCGCTGGGACCCCCGATTTGGTTATTAAGTGGAAGTCCGAGCTGAGTTCTTCGCTAGCACCAGGTTGGATTTAAGAGAGCTGTATATGTGACACCCCTTACCCGTGTACAGTATACCCGAGTAAGTAATGCCACACGGTGTACTGGCACACTCTAATATTCCTCAATTCATTTATATCATGCTTTTGAAGTTAATTTATGAAATATGATTTATTTTAACCATTTATCAAAAGCATTATTCATTTGAGGTTCCGAAGATTTTAAAGAAAATCCGGCGGAGTACCGGCTAAAAATGGAGAAAACAGTTCTTCGGAACCTGTTAAAAACACTTCCAATATTTGTATTTCATCATCTCCAACTTCAATATCCAAAATTTCAACAATATTTCTCAATTTCAATTCTCAATAAGCTTTTCATTTCTCAAACATCCATTTCTCATATACAAGCGATAAATACATGCTCAAATTTTTGCATTCATAGCCATAACTTTCATTATTTACATGAACATCAAAATATATTACATGAGTTCAAATACATATGAGAAAGTAAAAATCTGCTACAAAATATCAAAATGACAAAATGACACCTAGTGCCCTACCAATGCAATCGCAGTAGTGAGGTGACACGGACACTGTGCGGATCTACAGGATGAACTCACCCATCTGCGGTCTCACGGGCTCACGATTGGGATCTCCAGTACCTACGCGTGGCAAAAGCAACGCGCTAAGCAATAATGCTTAGTGGTGCAATAATATAATAGAAGAAAATAGCAAGAAAATGAATGTGTATAGAATGTGTATGCTTTCTTTGTTTGGTATTGGTAAATCCATTATTTCGTTAACGTTGTTCACTTTTATTCATTTGGTTGCCCCAAGTAACCTACACTAGACGATCGGATGGATAACGGGTAAATCGCACCGGGTACCTAGTACCTCGCCGTCACACCATCGGTCACATATGCATCTCCCGGTGTGCAGAGCAGGCTAACAAGTCAGAATAATATCGAGCACAAGGCCAAGTCTCAATATAAAGTCGAATGGCTAAAAGCCATGAAATCACGGAATGGCATATTGCCATGTGCGATCTTGCTAATGAACCCTATTGGCATGCCAAACTATCCAAACCAATCTTGTTAGGTATACTAGGGCATTTGAAACTTTTAAATTCTTCAATTTGTGAATTTCAAATTTTTGGTGTCACTATTCATCATTGGTCAACAAAAATGTTGACTTTTAGAATAAAAATGTGTACATTGACTTTGGCACTCCCAACATACCACATTTGGTGTTTAAAACTTGTTGGCATTAAGTGTTAATACCATTTCAAAGTGTAACTCAACACAAGCAGAATTTTCAGTTTTGGTGAGTCAACTTCACTGTTCCATTGGACACTGTTACTGTGGGAATTTGAAGAAATGTAAAACATAAAAGTTATTCCTTATTTTGTCTAGTTGAATTCCTTTTTTGAATCACTCCATTTGGAGTTTTGTAGCTCCAGATATGACCCAAAAACCCAGGCTGGCCGGATTTGCATTCTGCAGAAAATACCATATCTACAGTAGCATGAACAGTGACTGCCATAGCCATTTGGGTTAGGTTCTGGCCATAATTTTGGGTAGGTTCCTTCATGAAAGTTGTTGGTCTATGTCTTAACTTGTTGCTGTAAAAATTTCAGGTCAATTGACCAAATCTACAGTGAGTTATGGCCAAATGAACAGTTACTGTTCATTTGGTCAATTCTGCAGAACTAGCTGCAGGGTATCCGGATTGGAGCCAAGTTTTGGTCCTCTTGCTTTGGTCTTTTGGGCATGGTTTCTTCAGCAAAAATGTGCCATTATAAGCCTAGTTTCATGTCCAATTGGCCAAACTTCAATTGGACTAACACAGCCTAAGTTATGGCAGTGCAAAGGGACTGAATTTTTAGTCCCTATGCTGCTGTCCTAGGGCAGATTTCACCTTCACTTTACCATACTATTTTTCAGTTCTAATTATGGTCAACATACCTAAAATGGTCACTAATTGACCATTAAAATGTGCTCTAACAATTTCCTAAGCCAAATCAATTTTTCACTCCCCAAAACCCTAATTCAAATTCATAATTTATGCCATTTACCTTAGCTACCTACTAAGGCATTACTCATATGTTTATAACTTCAAATATGGTTTCTAACTCACTTCAAGCTCATAAAAAACATTCCTACATATTCTTTTACTAGGGCAGCCGAAATTCAAGTGTTCATACACAGGTTTTTTTGTTCATTTAAACTACAAGTCTTACTAAGTTCAAGTCCAAAATCATGGAAATAAAGAGTTTAATGGATATAAGTGCACTAACCTCAAGTGGCAGAATTTTTCAAGCCCTTAAACCTCACTTTCTTTCTCCTTCTTGGCTGCCAAAAGGTCATGCAAGGTGCTAGGATGAATTTTAATGAAAGTGACTTAGGGTTTTGAGGTAAAGCTTGAGAGTTTCTTAAGCTTGAATGAAGAGAAGAAATGGGGTTCTCCCTTGGCTATGTTGCGGCTGGTTTTGGGGAAGAAGGAGCTGCTCACGTTTTTAATTCCTTTAGTCTTTATTTGTCCCTTTTATTACTTAATTAATTGGTTGTTTTATTATGATTGGAGAAGGCTTTTTAAATGACATCATAATAGGTCATATTTGGCATTTTATTTCATTTTTCTTTTCTTTCCTCTACTACTCATTTCCAATTTAATTTCTAGCAATATTTCTTCATATTTTATGTCATATTAATTATTTACTCAACTGGATAAGTCGGCCAAAAATCACCTCTGAAGGCGAAATGACCAAAATGCCATCCGTTTGGCTTAACGGGTCAAAATTGTCTGTACCGATTGAAAATTTTTTCTAAGTATTTTCTTGGCATTCTAATGCCATGGGAACCTTAATAACCCTTCTCTGGAGTCCCAAAAATTATTTTATAATTTTTCCCCCGGGTATAGGGCTCCTCGTTGCGAGAACCGCAACTTACCTCTGGTTACCCATCGCTTGGGCACCGGCTCGTTTGACTTGGTTGTATTTTATTTCTAAAATTTTTACTAAATTTTCTTATTAATATTTGAGTTAATTATGGTCTCTCACTTAAATTTAATTATTTTTCCGGACGTTCTAACTGTCCGGACCGACACCGGTCACCGGAACAGTAGAATGTACGGAATGATTACCATGATTCCAGAAAGCTTTTCATCAATCGGTTTGTGCCAGAAAGGTTCAGAGATCAGAAACAGTGGGCCTTTGAGGCCTTAAGACAGAATGGCAGGTCTGTAGATGAATATGCTACAGAATTTCTGGAATTGAGCAGATATGCCCGTACAGCAGTATCTACAGAGACTATGAAGGTGAAAAGATTCCTAAAGGGGCTTGACAGGAGGTATGCGAACCTGGCCATGATGTCTGATCAATCTTTTGATGTGGTGGTTGATCGAGCCAGACAGATTGAGATTAGCTATGCTGTGGATGACAGCGGAAGAGCAAAGAAAAATAGAGCAGAGGGTTCTTCAGGTGTTCCCCACATGGGTACTACGGATAGTGGTGGCCAAACTACTTACAGAGGAAGAAGCAGGAATAAGAGGAGTGGTTTTAGACACAAATCCCGAGCGTTCAGACCAGGGTACGGATCCAGCAGTGGTAACAGTTCAGGGTACGGCAGTTCTGGCTCTGGTTCAGGATCCTCTTTGGCACCGTGTGCACAGTGTGGAAGAGGATATTCAGGACCTTGTTTGATGGGGTTAGGAGTATGCTTCAGGTGTGGCCAACCAGGTCACTTTGCTAGGGAATGCCCCGTGTTCAGCGAGCCACAGATGGGGTCACAGGGTTCTGTTGCAAATGTTCCTCGCTAGTTGTATTCGGGTACTTCCAACATGGCAGGCAGTCAGTTCAGTGGCCAACAGGGCCGAGGACAAGGGGGACGTGGATTTGGAGGCAGATCAGGAGGTAAAAGTCAGTATCAAGGTTCTGCCACTCAGGGTAGGGGTCAAGCTCGGGTTTTCACCCTGACCCACCAGGATGCTCAAGCTTCAAATGCAGTTGTGGCAAGTATTCTTCTGGTCTGTTCTTATGAGGCTCGTGTTTTGATAGATTCGGGTGCTACGCACTCATTTGTCTCCCCTGTGTTTTCCATGAGGTTGGGTAGAAACCCTACAACTTTAGAGTGCCCTTTGTCAGTACCTACCCCACTTAGTGACAACATAGATATAGATATGGTTTCTCCGGGTAGCCCAGTGGTAGTGGATGGAAAGATCCTCCCAGCAGACTTGGTTCCTCTACCAGTGATGGATTTTGATGTAATCCTGGGGATGGATTGGTTGTCAACTCACTATGCCACTTTAGACTGCAGGAACCAAAAGGTGCATTTCCACATACCTGGTGTGGAAGAGTTTAGCTTTGATGGTGACAGGAGCGTGGCTCTATATAATTTGTTATCAGCAATTAGTGCTAGAAAAATGTTGAGGCGTGGATGCCAAGGGTATTTAGCATTGGTGAGAGATACCTCTGTAGAAGGTGTCAGTATGGAAAATGTTCCTGTTGTCAGAGAATTTATGGATGTCTTCCCTGAAGAGGTTCCAGGGTTGCCACCAGAAAGGGGAATAGAGTTCTGCATTGATGTTGTTCCGGGTACAAACCCATATCAATGCCACCTTACAGGATGGCACTAGCAGAATTGAAAGAGCTGAAGGAGCAACTACAGGAGCTTTTGGACAAGGGTTTCATACGCCCGAGCACTTCACTCTGGGGCGCTCCTGTGCTATTTGTAAGAAAGAAAGATGGGTCACTGAGGTTGTGTATCGACTACAGACAGCTGAACAAGGTGACTGTGAAGAATAAGTATCCACTTCCTTGGATCGATGATCTGTTTGATCAGCTCCAAGGGGCTAGATTCTTTTCCAAAATAGACCTGCGATCAGGCTACCATCAATTGAGAATCAGGAATGAGGACGTGTCCAAAACGGCTTTCAGGACAAGATATGGTCATTATGAGTTCTTGGTGATGTCTTTTGGACTCACTAATGCACCAGCAGCCTTCATGGACTTGATGAACAGGGTGTTCAAGCCATTTTTGTACCGTTTTGTCATCGTATTCATAGATGACATTTTGGTATACTCTCGGACCGAGGAAGAACACGTGTGGCACTTGAGGATGGTGTTGCAGACATTGAGGGAGCACCAGCTATATGCCAAATTTTCAAAATGTGAATTTTGGCTAGAAAGCATCTCATTCTTGGGACACGTGGTTTCTAGTGACAGTATTCAAGTGGATCCCAAGAAAATTGAAGTCAGAATCGATTGGCTTAGGCCTACAATACCATCGAGGTGCGAAGTTTTCGGGTTTAGCCGACTACTATAGGCGCGTTTTGTGCAAGATTTCTCCGTGATAGCGGCTCCTCTAACTAAGTTGACCAGAAGAATGTTCCATTCTTTTGGACAGATGATCGTGAGGAGAGCTTCGAAGCTTAAGGAGTGTCTAACCACCGCCTGTGTTGACACTACCGTGAGTGGTGAAGGATACACCGTGTAATTGTGGACGCCTCCGAGTTGGCTTAGGTGTGTTTTGATGCGTAATGGAAATGTAGTGGCTTATGCTTCAAGACAATTTGAAGAGGCATGAGCAGAACTACCCCACCCATGATTTGGAAATGGCGGTTGTAGTCTTTGCACTAAAAATCTGGAGACACTATCTGTATGGCGAAGTGTGCGAGATATACACCAACCATAAGAGTTTGAAGTACATCTTGCAACAGAGGGATTTAAACTTGAGACAGAGGAGATGGATGGAGCTTCTGAAAGACTATGATTGCACCATCCAGTACCACCCTGGGAAGGCCAATGTTGTAGCAGATGCTTTGAGCAGAAAATCTTCTGGCAACATTTCAGTAGAGAAGAGACCATTGATTCAGGAGGTACATGAGTTGATGGATCAAGGTTTAATCCTAGATCTTTCAGATGAGGGGGTATTGTTGGCTCACTTTTCGGTGAGGCGGACTTGAGGGACGAGTTAGAGTTTCCCAGCCGTAGACCTACAATTGATGAAGATCATAGAAAGAGTACAGCAAGGTGAAGGTGGTGAGTTTGGATTTGCCAATGATGGCGCCCTAGTGCAAGGTTCTAGGATATGTGTGCCCGATGTGGACAACCTCAGGAACGAAATCATGCGAGAGGCACACTACACATCGCATGGTGTCCAACAGTTCCACCAAGATGTACCATCTTTGTGAAAGATAACTATTGGTGGAAAGGCATGAAGAGAGACATAGCGGACTTTGTGTCCAAGTGCTTGACTTGTCGAAGGTGAAGTTTGAACACCGGTATCGGGAAGTCAAGAGCTCCCTATCCCAGAATGGAAGTGGGAAATGATTACTATGGATTTTGTGACTGGGTTGCCTCGTACCACGCGAGGATATGATTCGATATGGGTAATTGTAGACCGTCTAACCAAATCAGCTCACTTCTTACCTGTGAAGACTACATATTCTGTGGCACAGTATGCCCGGCTCTACATTCGAGAAATAGTCAGATTGCATGGAGTTCCGCCCATAATATCCGACAAAGGGCCCGATTCACTTCTCGATTTTGGAGAAAGTTGCAGGAGGCACTTGGCACACAGTTGAACTTCAGTACGGCTTTCCACCCTCAGACAGACGGACAGTCCGAAAGGACAATCCAAACACTGGAAGACATGCTTCGCATGAGTGTCTTGGATTTTGGAGGACAATGGGATGAGCAGCTAGCTTTGGTGGAGTTTGCCTACAACAACAGTTATCACTCCAGCATAGGGATGGCACCCTATGAGGCATTATATGGAAGAAAGTGTAGGTATCCTCTGTGTTGGACAGAAATGGGGGAAGCGAAGGTGCATGATGTAGACCTAGTGCAAGACACTTGAGGTAGTTCCTTTAATCGAGAACGATCGAGGCGGCTTTCGATGAAGAGAAAGAGTTATGCACCCAGACGGAGGGATGTGGAGTTTGCAGTGGGCGACTATGTATTCCTAAAGGTTTCTCCAATGAAGGGAGTCATGAGATTTGGAAAGAAGGGCAAGTTGGCACCTCGGTATATTGGACCTTTTAAGGTTACTGATAGAGTTGGAGCAGCTTGCCCTCTGGGTTGAAGCTACCACCCAACCTTTCTCACGTTCATCCCGTGTTTCACATCTCCATGCTCAGGAAATACATTCTAGATCCTTCTCATGTACTACAGCCGGATGTGATAGAGCTAAAAGAGAACTTGACATTTGAAGAGCGACTGTAGCCATAGTGGACTACCAAGTGAGAGTGAGATCAAAAGCAGATCCCTATGGTTAAGGTTTTGTGGAGGAGTCGATCGGTGGAAGAGTGCACAGAGTCGAGCGGGACATGCGTAGCAAGTACCCTTATCTGCTCAATGTATAATCATGTGCTTTACTGCCTTGTGTAAAATTCGAGGACGAATTTTTCTGAAGAGGAAGAATGTAACACCCAAAAATTTTAAATTTTATGAGCATTTTTGGTATTTTAATTTTATTTAAATTTTAGGAATTTTTTTGAGATTTTTCGGATTTTAAAAATTGGGTTTGATTTTTCGAAAATATAAACTTTGATGAATTTTAAAAATTAATTTAAAGACCACGTGGCAAAACTAAAAATATATTTGGAGTCTACGTATTTTTCTGAGTTTTCTAGAATTTTTTTCGGAATTTTTGGACCTCGTTTTTGGTCCCGAGGCAGAGTAAAAATTCAAAATTTTGTATTTTGAATCGAACCGGCCGAATCGAACCGGACCGGATCGGACAGGTCGAATCAGACCGGTTCCCTTCCCTTTTTTCTTTCCCGCGCGCGTCGTTCCCTCTCCCCTTCTCTCTCTCTTTTCTCTCTCCTCCCTCCCCTGCCAGCCACCTCCCTGCCACCCCATGGCCGCGCGCCACCCTGCCACCCGGCCCGGCCACGCCGCGAACGGCTGAAATCGTGCGCGAATTCCCTCCCTCGCGCTCGCGGCGTTTTGGCTTCTCCGACCAAAATCTGACCGATCCGGCCACCAATTGGATCGGGTCTTGTGTCTAAAATCATCTACTCGACTAGAGCTTTCCATAGCCACCAAGAACGCCGAAATCCATAGAGCGGTTTATCCGATTTTTGCTCAGGAAGATTTTAGCCCATTTCGACTTTTGGGTTAGATTTCTCGAAAACCGTGAATCCCACGAGAAAACCGAGGGTACCAGCACGCTCCACTCGTCGAGAGCTTCGCGGCGACATAAATTTCAAATTTTTCCGACACCGTTTTTCGGTGGGTCCCACGGAACTTCGTAGTATTTTTCCGAGCATTTAATGAGCTTAGAAAATTCTGAAAAATTTATGTACTAACCCCCGTGTTATGGGCTTCGTGTAGGTATCCTCAATTCGCGGAAATTCGACGATTGGCCAAGTGCAGTGAAATTAGGCGATGCATCCGTTCTGGAAAAGTCTCCGAATTGGACCGAGGTTTTGGCTAGCCCCCCATTGTCAGACGTCCCGAGCGCGTTCCCGAAGTCGGAATTGGCAAAGGTAAACCCGAACCTTATTTTTACGTAATTTTCTAGTGCTTAAATAGGATTAAAAATCCATAAAATATTCGTGGTAACTTAGAAAATTATGATTTCTTTGCAATAGCTTAGTAATATTGCTAAGGACTGCGGGGCAAAGTTTTAGAATTTTTAGAGCTGATTTGGGCAGTTTTTGCAAAAATGGTCAATTATAGGGACTAAATTGAAATTTTACATATTGTGATGGATGATTGATTTGATGGGCCCAGGAGGGGCTGTGTGATGTGATTGAGTTGTGGATATATGGATTGTGAGTATAGAAGTGTATTTTGAGCCCTTTTGCAGGTTGGGTAGGTCCTAGGTATAGGGGAGACTCTGCCGGATTTTCGGCACGACTTAGGACGTATTGGTCTTTTTCTTTGATTGTATTGAGTCATTTATATTAAATGATTGTAATAAAATTGTCAGGTGAGCCGGGACAGCCTTCTTCCTCCGCCCAGCCGCCACAGTGATTGTCGTCAAGTCTGTGAGTAAAATATTAATTTTAATTGTAATTTCGGTATTATTATATGTTCAGCATGCCCATGCATCACTTATATGCATATATTTATGTAGTTAAACTCTAGGCACGATTTATGTTGCATTGATAACTGTTAAAGTGCCATGAGTGTTGTTGTGGTAATTTGGAGCAGTGTGCGTGCGTTGGCGTGCGTGTGATGTGGTGTGGACTATGGATAGGACGGGTAGTCACGGCTTGAGTTCTTCGCTGGGACCCCCGATTTGGTTATTAAGTGGAAGTCCGAGCTGAGTTCTTCGCTGGCACCAGGTTGGATTTAAGAGAGCTGTATAGGGGATCAGCTCCCATATATTATGATTGATGTTACAGGGTGCGTGAGTGCTCCAAATTACCTTTTTGATGTTATGATGTGAAAATGTTGTGTATGTTGCATTTCACTCCACAGGGTGCATTAGTTACAGATAGTTATAGAGATTATGGTTAAAATTAATATTTTACTCTCTGAGTCGAACGCTCACTCCTGTTTAAAAATTTTTACAGGCCACAGGAGGATATTTTTTGAGGATAACCTGCTTTCTCCCTCGCAGATCAATTATTACTGTTTGTATAAACTTGTTAAATCTTAGAATTTCCGCATGTGTTAGAAATGTTTATTTGATTTGGGTCTGTAAACTAAATTATTATTTTGGACCTGTAAACTTAATATTCTATGCATGTTTGATGGATTGGATGAGGGAGCTGAGCTCCCATTCATTTTTATGCTGATGAGTATGTGGAGGGTGAGCTGAGCTCCCCAATTGAGTATTTATTGTGTTTACAGGTCGGGTGAGTCGAAAACTCCCCGTTGGAAAGTTCATTTTATGGCCGGACTCTGTCCGTTTGGTTTCTTGAAATTGGGCTCAAATGGGCCTTAGAATTGGGTAAATGAACAGTTAGCTTACTACGGGCCTCGGGGGCTTTAGGCTGGCCCAGGTCCTAGTGCCGGTCCGGCCCATAGGTTGGGTCGTGACAATCTGCATCTGAGAAGGCATGAAATACAAGATGAGATTGAGGTGTAATATGAATGCCAAAATCAATAGTGGACTTGAGATTGATTTGGGCAATGCATAAACTGTGAAAGTTTGTTCACAGTGAAAGCTATATTAGGCCGTGTAAGGCTTAAATACTGGAGACCGCCAACCAATCGACAATAAGAAGTAGAATCAACAGCTTGTTCATAAGGATTTGATTTGACCAGATAAGAGGCCGTGGCAATAGGAGTGGATACTTCTTTAGCACCATCCATTCTAGCATGTTGAAGAAGCTTCCACACATAATGATGTCGAGAAAGAAAAATACCCTTGGATGTTTTATGAAAATCAACACCAAGAAAAAGAGACACCTGATGGGGATCCTTTAAGGAAAATTTTTCTGCAAGTGCGTGAATAAAGCGAGAGATGAAGGATGGGTTGTTACCTGTCACAATTAGATCATCGACATACACCAAGAAATAGCAGCAAATAGAGTTCTGATGAAAGATAAATAGAGAATGATCACTTTTAGATGGCTGAAAACCAAATTGTAATGTGAAGGAATGCAGAGCTTGATACCAAGCTCTAGGTGCTTGCTTGAGACCATAAAGCGCCTAATTTGCACACATGATGAGGTTTTTCTAGATCAGTAAAGCCTGGTGGTTGTTGCATAAATACATCTTCTTGCAAAGGACCATGTAAGAATGCATTGTTCACATCTAATTACAGCAAAGGCCAAGAATTCATCACAGCCAAAGCAAGAACAACACGAATAGTGACTGGTTTTACCAATGGGCTGAAAGTGTCTCAGAAGTCAATTCCTGGACGTTGATTGCGGTCTTTTGCTACTAAACGTGCCTTGTGCCATTGAATAGAGCCATCAGCATTTCGTTTGATCCTGAAAATCCACTTACAACCAATTAAATTCTGGTGAGAGTCAGGAGGAACAAGAATCCAAGTTCGATTTGCAATTAAGGCATTAAACTTAGATGACATGGCAGAGCGGCACTCAGGATGGGATAGAGCTTGTTTTATTGATTTTGGTTCTAGTACTTCGAGTAATGGATGTTTGGTAACTTGATGAATGATCTTGGGTTTATGAATGTTATTCTTAGAACGTGTGACCATGGGATGAGTATTGTGAGGTGTGCAAGAAAGAATAGAAGATGAATAAGGAGGGTTAAGGAGAAGAGTAGTGGTTCGTTCAGGTACGAAAGTTTCAGTGGAAGGAGTGGTGATTGGTTGAGAGGAGGGAGATGAAGTAGACTGAAATGGAACGGGAGTATGAGGAGGATCAGGAGATGGAAGATCATGCCAACTTGAAATAAATTAGGAAGCTGGAGGTGTTTAGGTTTGATAAGGAAAAGTATTTTTGAGAAAAAGGACATCACAGGACACTACATATTTGTGGGATCTGAAGTCATAACAAATATAGGCACTTTGATGAAGGGAGTAACCAGGGAAGATACAAGGTACAGATTTAACATCAAATTTTGATTTCATGCAAGGATTTAGACAATGGTAGCAGAGGCATCCAAATACCCGTAGGGACTGATAATTGGGGGGTCGATTAAAGAGCTTTTGATAGGGGGAAGAGAACTAGAGAATTGGTGTGGGAAGAAGATTAATAAGGTAAGCTGCTGTTTGAAAGGCAAAAGACTAAAAGGATGGAGGAAGAGAGGCAGTTTGCAGCAACGTTAGACCAATTTCAACCAGGTGTCAATGACGACATTCGGCAGCTCCATTGTGCTGCGGTGTGTGAGGAGGTGTTTGAAGGTGATTTATACCACAAGACTGAAAGTATTTTTTGAGAGCAATATATTCTCCACCCCCATCTGTGTAAATGAATTTAATTTTGAACTTAAAGGTGTTTTCAACAAGTTTTTGAAATGTAGGAAAAAGATAGTAGACATCAGATTTTGCTTTTAATGGAAATAACTAGATATATTTTGTATAATGATCCACAAATATAATGTAATAACGAAAACCATCTTGAGATTGCACAGGAGTAGGCCCCCATAAATCTGAATATACAAGTTCAAGAGAATGAGTGCTTGCTAAGGATGAAATACCAGAGGATAACCTATGACTCTTATTACATTTGCAAGGATTACAAACGGTCTCTTTTACTGAAGATACAGGCAGAGAAAACTTAGACAAGATAAAATTAAAAATTCTAGAATTGGGATGAACCAGACGTTGATGCTAGGAAGTCGATGAAAGATGAACATTGAGGCAAACAGGAGACTTTAAGACGCTGGACGAATTGAGCTTGTATAAGGATTGATCAAGTTGGCCTTTGGACAGAATCTCCCTCGTGAATTGATCCTTCACAAGAAAATAATCAGAAAAAAATTCAATTGACACCTGATTAGAATCACAGAACTGAGACACTGAAATGAGATTAGTTTTGGCAGAAGGTACACAAAGAACATTAGAAAAGTGGCACAATTTGGTAGGAAAGGAGATAGTACTAGAACCAACATGAGAGATTGACAAACCTGACCCATCCGTGAGATGCAGCTCATCACTTCCATTGCATGGTGAGTGTAGAGAGAGATTTCTCAAATCATTTGTGACGTGATGAGATGCTATAGTGTCTGGCAACCATTGTTGATCAGAAACTGAATTTGTATTAGAATAATGTGCTTGTGAATTCTGAGAGAATAAGTCTTGAAAATAATCTCGGGCTCTAAAGCATTGTTTGAAATTGTGGCCAAATTTGTTGCAAAACTGACATTGGACTTTTGCTTGGGTACCTGAGCCTCGAATGTGAGAAGAGGGCATGGAAGAGTGTTGCCGTGATGAAGGAGTCTGAGACTTAAAGCTGAGGAAGTCTCATGAAAACCAGAATTGTTAGTTGACTGAAAATTGTTGACAGACTTACCGAAATTACCTTATTTTTGTTGAGAAGAATGCTTGATGCTATTGCCTTTGCAAGTATAATTGGCTGTGATTGGAGTGGAATCAAAACTAGGATCGATTTGTTTAAGATACAGCTCATGAGCCAATAGTTTGTCTTGAAGTTCATCAAATGTGATTACAGTATCCTGAGCATGAATAGCTGCAGCAATGTCACGAAATTCAGACCCAACTCCTCTGAGAACATGCACCACAAGATCGACATCAGTAATAGGACTGCCACATAGAGAGAGTTCATCCGCAATCGACTTGATAGTTTGCAGATACTCAGCAATAGGGCATGAATCTCGCTTTGTTCTAGATAATTTTTCCCGCAATGACAGAATTCTAGTGGCTGACTTGTTTGCAAAGGGTACTTGAAGATTGGTCAATGCCTCTGCTGAGGTATTGGCATCTGCAATTGTATTCATCACAGAAAATGTTACCGAAGCAATTATGGTGGCCAAGATTAATTGATCCTGACAATCCCAAAATTCATAATCAGGATTTGAAACTTGTTGACCCTCCTTTTCTATGGTGGCAGAAGGAGATTTAATGGTGCCAAGAATATAACCCATGAGATTATGTCCTCGAAGTAAAGGAGTAATTTGAGCTCTCCATGTGGAGTAGTTTTGAGGGGTAAGCTTTAATGGTAATTGGGAACCATTGATAGCAACCAACGATTTGCCAGAGGAGTGAGTAATATTTCTTATGCTAGTGGAAGTCATGATGAAAAAAAAAAATCAGTTATATGTAAATTGGATCACTGCTCTTATACCATGTAAATTACTGGTAAAAATAGAATGATCAGAACTTGATTTCTTTACTTGAACTGCTGAGGTATTAATAGGTACAAGATGAACTTTTAGTTACAACAGAATCCTATAAACAAGTAACTTAAATTTGAATGTGTATCTAATTTGTTACATCATAAATTATTTGAATTAGTCAAGGTGATTGAGATTTATCCTTCATCTAATCTTTTTCCGAACTTGAATCTAAGATAGGGATATCCTTAACAGTTTCTGAGTAAATAATAAGCAATAAAAGAAGTAAAACACAAAATATTATCCCTGGCAAGATCTGAGAATGAAAGTGTTGAGCAAGAATTGAACACTACAACTTTTGATTGTTGTATAATTTCTCTTTACACCTTGTACCTAAAATCATTGTAGAAATACAATAAATTTTACTTACACAACAAATATCAGCATGAGGAACCTCAAATAAAAAGCTGATTCCTAATGAAAAAGCTGATTTTCACCAATAATCCCCACAAGAACAGGTACCATTCTTGAAGTGATGGAACCTCCTGACATCTCTAAGGACGATCTCCCTATCCACCAACTTGGAGATAAACTTAGTCGCAGCATGGCAGTCATTACACACCCGAAGATTCTTGGCAACTCTAATAGTAGTTCCAGGAGGAGTGTTTAGTATGCCAAAAGCTATTCCCAATTTCTCACTGTGTCCACAAAGTAAAGTTTCTTTCTCCTTCTTATCAACATTGTGAAGTACACAAGAAGTATCAGGCACATACCCCTCCTTTTTCATCCTTTCCGACAGGGTCTCCAGAAAATCATGGAGTCTTTCACTCTGTGGGTGTGATAAATCCCCAGCTAAAAATTTATGTATCTCATCACCATGCTCAATCCAACTATAGCCGGGTTCTTTCTTTACTCCCATTTCGCTCATCTTCCTTCTAACATCCATTGCCTTGTCCCAAAGTCTGACAGATGAGTACATATTAGACAGCAAAACGTAGTGGCTGGCCACATTTGGTTGTAACTGTAGGAGGTTTTGAGCAACAATTTCCCCTATTTTTATATTTTGGTGGTTCCGACATGCTCCAAGCAAGCTACTCCAGGCCCCTACCTTGTCAAAACCAGAAGGCATGATGTTGATGAGTTCATATGCTTGCTCCACTTGGCCTGCTCTACCAAGTAAATCCACAACACAAGCATAGTGATCTGGGCCAGGATCAATCCCATGGTCATTTTTCATTCTATGGAACAGATGCAGGCCCTCATCGACCATCCCTGAGTGGCTACAAGCAGCAAAAATTGCTATGAAAGTAACATCAGTAGGCTTTACTTCTCCACTACTGTTTCCCTCAGCCACCATATCTTTGAACAGTTCTAAGGCCTCCTTCCCATTTCCATGCATCCCATAAGCCATGATAATTACATTCCAAGTAATAACATTTCTAACAGGCATTTGATCGAACACTCTCCTAGATAAGTTTAAGCAGCCACACTTTGCATACATGTCAACTAATGCGCTTCCTACAGTGACTTCTGATGCTAATGAATTTCTAATGGCATATGCATGTATCTCTTTCCCCTTTCCCAAAGCTGACAGGGAGGCGCAACCAGGAAGGACAGTCATAAGGGTTATTGAATTAGGTTTAAAATGGACTTGTTTCTTATCATCATGTATGTTGTTTCCTTCATCTGCTTGTTGCATCTCACGTAGCAGCAGAAGAGCATCATCATAGCATCCAGAACTAACATAACCAGTGATCATTGTGTTCCAAGAAACTATATCTCTTAATTCCATGCTCTTAAATATGGTCTTTGAAATCTCCATGTTCCCCATCCTGGAGTACATATCCATGAGTGCATTTTGCACATATCTATCTCTGTCCAAACCCCTCTTTATCACAAGCCCATGTAAGCCTTCTTTTTTAGAAAATGCTTCACAGCGTACACAAGCGGGCACAACACTCGCCATTGTAGTTGCATTGGGACAAAGTCCAGCAACAGCTTCCATTTCTAGGAAAAGCATCACTGCCTTCTCATCATGCTCATTTTGTGCATAACCAGCAATCATAGCATTCCAGATCCCAATTTTTTTTTCCAAGAGACCATCAAACACTTGACGACCGCTTTCAACCTCCCCACAGTTGCAATACATGTCAACTAAAGCACTTCCCACAAAAGAATTCTCAATCAAATTGCCATTTCTCAAGGCATAAGCATGAATTTCCTTCCCACTAACAAGCATCTCCAAGTAGGAGCAAGCAGGAAGAACACTTGCAAATGTGAACCCATCAGGCTTAATTCCTTCAAGAAACATTAGCCTCAAGAAAATCAGTGCTTCCATAAATCTATCATTTTGAGAAAATGAACTTATGATGGTGTTCCAAGAAACCAAATCACGACCCTCAAACAAGTCAAACAAACTTTTTGCATCATCTAATCTTCCTAGATTTGCATACATTGTCATCAAAGAATTGTTGGTAAACGTTCTCCAATGACCTTTTCTAAAACTATATCCATGAACTTGCTTCCCAAGCCGCAAGCCCTCACGCTTGTGCAACTTAGAGCAAGCGAGTGCCAGACTTACCAAAGTAAATGAACTTGGCTCCAGATTCTCAGCCAACATGAATCTAAATACCTCCAGTGCACACTCCCACTCTTCAAAACGACAGAGTGCAGAAATTAGTGAATTCCAAGAAACTAGGTCTCTTTCAGTAATTCTATCAAACATCTTATACACATCGTGCAATTCTGCACACCTACCATAGAAATTTACAAGCGTATTAGCTATGGTCACGGAAGATGACCCATATCCATATTTAATAACATGCGCATGAATCTGTTTCCCCAAATTCAAATCCTGAAGGCCAGTCACGGCCTTCAAAACAATAGGGAAGGCAGAGTAGTCAGGTGAAACACCCGAAAGAATCATTTCAATGTACACAGAAACAGCTTCCAGGAATAAATTGGAGCGGGTGCAAAAGCGAAGGGACTCGACCCATGAGGCCTGAGAGAAGGACTGGGTAATGGGTTTTGGAGGAGAAGTGGAGACTATGGGTTGAAGAGAGTGTTTGTAAACTGGTTTTGTGGACTGCTGGTGGGTTTGGACAGCAGAAAGGGAGTGTGGATAGAAGGGGAGAGAGATTGAAGAGAGAGGTTGTACAGTGTAAGAGGACATTTGGTGGTTATTTCAGTTGAAGGGTTTTTGAGCTTCCAACGTGATATACAGTTGCAATGGATTAGATTTTGGTTCCACCACTCAATAAATCTACCAATTAAAAAAAAAAGAAAAAGAAAATCACAAATCACAATATATATATATATATATATATATATATATATATTTAATATAAATTTTAATATAAATATTTAACTTAATAATCATTATTGGAACCCTAATTAGTTACAAACTGGATGTTGCCCTCAGCTTTGGATGTACAATGTTGACTGATTTGCTTTGATCTTGGAAAAATGTTTGAATATTAATATTTTACAGACGACAACAAAGACTTCAATTCATAAAGGCGAATTTTAATTAATTTATTTATTTTAATTTCCCATGAGTGATGGGTTAGCACTAGCAGTCACTGGTTCTGCTAGAGCTTTGTCTGCACTCGATTCCCATTTTTTCTCTTTGCTTTGTTCAATAGGGAAAAGAAAGGAAGGAACAGAGAGGAAGAGGGAGAGATCGAGATGGGTCATCATCTTCTTCACTTGAACCTTACAACTATCTCTCCTTCTGCTTCTTTCAAATCTTCTAATTCATTGTTTCCATGTAATCATCCCCAAATTCCCAACAATTCTTTTCACTTGCCCTCTCTCTCGAAGTCATCAGGCAAGCCAATAGCCGTTCTTTTCTTTTCTTTTCTTTTATGTGATTGATTAGAGTTCTTGATTAGAATTTTTTTTTTATTGAATTTTTGTTTTTTTGATCTGGGTTTTGTTTGTTTCAGGCCATAAAATCTCTTGGATCCAAAAGCTGCCCAGAATTGCTACTGCCACTATTAAGTGCTCTGCTAAGATTGAAAATGCAAATATTAGTAAAGTTAGATCCTCTATATGCAAACAGTATTAGTGTGATTTACCTCTCATTTATATCTGTGCATTAGTTGAGCATGGTTGTTTACAGTCCATATTGTTGGTGTTCAGAGCTCTGCAGCTGTGAAAGAGAAGAGTGTTTCGGTCATTCTGTTGGCTGGAGGGAAGGGCAAAAGAATGGGTGTATGTTCTTTGTTATTAGCCTTTAATTCTTGTTTTATACTATGGTATTTTAGCTAAGTTATTGTTTCAGCTGTACTCGCATGTTGCCCCATGGAATGATCATATCCTTAAACTGTTATGTAAAACACGAATGTAATGATTCAATTCTGATGGCTGCTATAAAGTTGATGCATTGGTGTTATCGGACTTGTATGATGAATCTGTCTATTCTTGCTTATCTGTCGCGGTTCAAATTCAGAGAAAAAAAGGCCTGAGGATTCATAAATTGAACTGGTTTTGAATGTATGGATAATTGAGGTTCAAAAGTGGTTATTTGCTGGCTGGAACATTGGGTTTCATTGCGGGATTTATTGGGTTAGCATTGAGATCTAGGATTTGTAAGACCAATTAGTTTAGTTGGGGAATTGAAAACATATTTGGGAATTGGGTTTATATTTGTCCAATGATGGGATAGTTTAGGTTGACGTGAGGAAAAGGTTGAACTTGATGGTTATTGGTTTCTGTAGCAGTAACTTGGTTTACAGCAGCAGGCAGCCTTTGAGAGAGAGAATTACACAAAAAGAAAGAGACAGTGAGGGAAAAGGAGAGACATCACACTCTACATCCATGGCTGCAGTAATTTGTCTTGTGTTTAATTTTAGGTCTCTGTTTGTTATTATGTGATTATATCCACAAAGGTTTGAGTATAATGCCAAGTACATAGTTTCCTTTATGTTACAAATAGCCAGTTTCTTTATTATCCATAGTTACTTATTTCATCTTCCAGATGATGGTTTTGTTATCTTTGTGCCAATAGGCAAGCATGCCAAAGCAATATCTACCCCTGTTAGGCCAGCCAATTGCTTTATACAGGTAAATGGCAACAACTTATATCTAAATATACCATTATTGGGAAAGCTTGAAATCATTCTAAAGGACATGTGGAAACTTAATAACCTAAAGTTTGGTTGCAAATTATCATATTAAACTTTAAAAAGAATGAGATGCATAGATTAATGGTGTCTCCTGGAAGATGATAAGTTTGATTGGAAAAGAGATGTATTAATTGAAATATGATTTGATCAGAACATGAATGATTGAATGCAATCTCATGGTTCTTTTCATTAGAAGAACTTATGGATTATATGGATTTTGTAACATGCCATGTTGTTGCTATGAGCAGCTAGTTATGATGTGGTAGTTCTCCCTGATGGGACTACCAATTTTGGTTTTCACATGTAGATGGATATTATTAGTTTCCTACAATAACTTTTCCTCTGAGGCAATTTGACCTGGTTCATGTCTATAGTTTTTGGTGCAAAGATCCTAGAGATGGCCTTTATAGGTCTAACTTCAACAACGCTATATTTGCTTCTAGAAATAATTCCATTTTATTTTGGCAGTTTCTACACATTCTCAAAAATGACTGAAGTGAAAGAAATTGTTGTAGTCTGCGATCCATCCTACCAAGACATTTTTGAAGGTTCTACATCTCTCTTTCCCTCTCTCTCTTTTTTCCTTTCTTTTGTGTGTGTGCATCCACATATGTTCAGCCATGTATGTGCACACTTGTTGGTGTATGCATGTGCTTATCTGGTTGGCTTCCTTTACATGACATGCATTCTGCTTTGGTTTTTTTAAACCTTTTTAATCTAGGAAATTTAAACTAATTTATGTTTTTTTTCAGATGCCAAAGAAAATATCACTGTGGACCTCAAATTTGCACTGCCTGGGAAGGAAAGACAAGATTCTGTATACAATGGCCTTCAGGTGCCTGAGAAATGCTTCCATTTAATGCTCCATCTCCTTTCTCATGATATGCTTGCTTTTTTATTGCTTTTGTCTAATGCTCAATGATGATCTTCTGGCATGTATTTAATTACCTACTTTTCACATGTTAAAATCACTTCTAAATCATGGGCTTAAGGAGCAAACGTGACAAAGTATGAAATATCAATTATAAACTGTTAAAGATTGTCCCCTTCCTCAGCTTCTGTGAGGGAAAAAGGCATCTAGCTGTTTACAAATACAAGTAAAAAAAGGAAGACAATAGAGGCAGATGAGAAGAAGAGCAAAGGAATCTTCAGATTTTTCATGCTGGAAAACTGAGCAGATTAGTGACATAATTTGTGCTTAGTTCTTTTACCTTCAATATTTGATATGATTTAATGTTCTTTTTTAAATTTCTTTTTATCACAATGCACATATGCTGATGTGGAACTTCTTTGAATGAAAATTTTGATGTGAACATTAACTTGTTTAGGTGGGATGTAAATAGTTTTTTTGAACTGGCACCTTACTGTAATTGAGTGGGTGTCTAGTGCCCTGGGCAAGTAGGGTCATGGCATCTGAAAGGCACCTTTTATTTTGACAACATTGTATCTCACTAGGGGTTTCTTTTGATCTTCATTCTTTCCTTCTTTTGTGATAGAAGAAAAAGATATATTAAAATTAAGAGGGAGAATTGAAAGATTATTACAGGAAAGGACTGAAGCAATAACAGAAATACAAAAATGAAAGCCTATGCTGAAACAGAAGGGATATGCAATCTTGTTGCGTATCAGTTGAAACAGTACCTCTAAATAAATCATTCATGAAAGACCTAAAAAATGCAAAGCAAGATTTTATCCATTATTTCAATGGTAAAACCGTAAAAGATTGTTCTTGAAAATTTTCTTGCATTGTACTCCAACCACATGCTACACAGAAAAAATCACATCAGCCAATAATCTATAGCGTTTGTAGTTTATGTGGCATATATCAGCCAATAAGCGCACAGCAATTGAGAAGAGCAAAAGAAAGAGACTAGAGGAGCGCAGTGAAAACCTTGTATTCCTTTCTTCTGATCTTGTTTATGAGTATGGCTGTGCTTTTTTTTAATTGGCTAATGTATGGCACACAAAATAAAATTACTAAATATTTCCATGTGTCACATTGTTGAATAATAAATATGTACTTAGCCATGAGGACACACAGTAACATATCTGCATATTCCCAGTTCCTAATTTGTTGGATGCATTTATATGTTTGCAGCCTATTCTCTAAACCAGACTATTTTGTAATTGTATTGAATCTTTTCTTAATTTATATGGACCATCGGGTAGTAATGAGACTGTTAAAAAAATAATAAGAAGATCACATTGGATTACTTTCTGAATATTCATCATTGGTTTTCGAAAATATTTGTTCTTTAATCATTATATGTCACTTTCCTCTGCAGGAAGTTGATTTGAACTCTGAGCTTGTTTGTGTCCATGACTCAGCTAGACCTCTGGTGTCATCTGCAGAAGTAAAAGAGGTTTGGATCAGATTTTTTTTTAAATATTTTTTTATGCATATCTGGTGATTTGGCTTCAGCTGTTTCTCAAACTTAACTGCTTACACAGTGTAAGTTTATAGATATTAAGGGTCATTTTTATGCTGCATTACATTTTAAGTGATGGAGGAAAGTTATAAAAAGAAAGAAAGAATATGTTAGATTCTAGAACAATTATTCATGTTGTTCTGGGCCATGGTGCATAGCCACTGTGGTTCTTGCTCGATTTTTACTCTATGTCAGGTTCAAGTAGTTGAGCCTCCATTGTCTGTGGAAGATATAAGGGAAGGTTTTTTCCATTGGGACAGATGGAATTTACTTGTGATATTAAAGTGTTGTACAAAATAACAGGGTCATTACTTGTGATTAGGTCCTCAAAGATGCTTGGATAAACGGAGCAGCTGTGCTTGGTGTTCCTGCTAAAGCTACAATTAAGGAGGTATGTGGATTAATCATTAGAAGTTAGTACCCTTTTGTTTTGCATTCTGCAAGTTATGTACTCCCAAATTCTTTTATCATTATGTTTAGTTCTTTGTTTGTTATGTGAGAGCATTAAATAGCTCTACGGGAAGGTCTAAAGAAACAGTATCATAGCACTATTCCTGGTTGCCTATATTGCCTGATCATGCCTTCAACTGATAGTGGGTATTTTAATCCAATACTGCTATTAACTCTGTCAATTTCTCTGACCTGGAGAGTGTGGATGAGAGTCGGCAAAGATCCATGTGTGGACTTGTTGAGTTGCCTCCACCAAAATGACTTAAGCCAATTTGTCTTGACTTCACCTTGCTACATATTTCCTTGTTTTTTCTTGTTTGCTGCTGATGTGAGGCATCCAACACATAATTCTTTCGCTGGATTGTTTTATAATCCATTTCCTATCTCCATGCAGGCGAATAGTGAATCTTTTGTAGTGAGAACTCTCGACCGCAAAACACTTTGGGAAATGCAAACCCCACAGGTTTACTGTTGGAAGAATTTACACTATTGAAAGGAATTTGAATACTTGAATATCTGTTTATGTAGGTTTCTTTTTGTACAGGTGATTAAGCCTGATTTGCTTAAAAAAGGCTTTGAGCTTGTGAACAGGTATTTATGCTGTTAACATCTTGAAGTATTAACTGCTTAATTAATTTTCTAATTATTGTATTATTTTTTAACAAGTTAGCTTAGGTTAATCATTTCGTCGTGGAAAAATTCACATAAAAACTGCATTTTGTCTGAGATTGTCTTATTTTCATTAACAAATCCTAAATGGTAAACAGTTTCTAAGTTAGTATTTCTCTACAGAGGTGGTCTTGAAGTCACTGATGATGTCTCTATCGTGGAGCACCTTAAACATCCCGTATACATTACCGAAGGATCTTACACAAACATCAAGGTATTGAAACTATCTAATCCATGAACCTTTGCATGAGACGTGATTATAATGCAGAGCCAGTACCATGCAGTTTAGTAATACATGATTGCATCTGTTCTTAAACATCAAACATCCTTTTTTCTTTGCGATATTGGGAATCAACGAATAAGAAAAGCTAGTTTTGTTCTATTTCTATTACAAATTGATTTTGCTAAATCCTGATTTGCAGGTCACAACTCCGGATGATTTGTTACTTGCCGAGAGAATTTTGAACTTGAATTCTGGAGAATCTTCGAAATAGGCTTATATTTGGTTTTTGTATTCTATTGTTGCTCCATTCTTTATCTTTCAGATGAAAAGAGACTTTTTTTTTTCTAATTTTAAGAATTTTTCTGCATTTGAGGTCTGATAAAAGACAATAGAAAATCTTGCAATAATATCCTATTAGGCTCATCTTCAAACCCAGATGAACAGTGTGAGCTGCAGCAGCCATAATGATTTCTGCTGGTATTATTCTGTATTAAAATGAATAAAATCCAAAGAGATTTTTGTAGAAATTTTTACTATCTATTATAATACTATTGAATTAGTAATTCTACATTTAAGTATCAACCTAAGCAATCTCTCTCTCTCTCTCTCTCTCTCTCTCTCTCTCTCTCTCTCTTTTCTTTTCGAGAGTTTGGGACTGCTTATATTTTGCCACTCATATAGATGGAGTTTTAAGTTAATGCATTATTTAGCAGGGCTTGTCTTGAACTTTGAGGTGTTTGTCTTAGGGCCTGTTTAGTATTGCTGTTGAAACGGTTATCGAGAAAATCACTTTTTTAAATATACTAGTTAGAGAGTATTAAAAAATAATTTAAAATTAAAATTGATATATTTTAGTCATAAAAACACTAAAATAATAAGATAGATTTTTACAAACAGTTTTTTTCAACAGTATTTAAAATAGTACTTTTATTCAAAAAAGTAGTTTCGCCTCTCTAAATGCTATGTCAAATAGGCACTTAGTTTATAAATTAGTTAAACCAGCTTATAAGTTCTAAAAATAAGCTGACTTGTTTGTTTATAACAATTTTTTAACTTCTAAGCTAAAAAAGATAAGCACAGATCAATTTTTCATTTTTTCGCTTATAAGTCACGTGCTTATAAGTTAATTTGACTAAATATTTTGTTATATTATTCTAATTTAATTTTTAAAATTTTATCATAAATCTTATTTAATATATTTTTTAGTAATTTTAATAATAAATGTGTTTAGAAGCTATTTTTTATCAAATATATTAATTGCTTATTAGTGACTTATAAGCACTTAAACTAAATGCATAACTGTTTAATATTTTTAATACTTATAAGCTTGAATTAACTTATAAGTACTTATAAGTAGATTTTTATAAGTTAAGTCAAATACTATTTTAATTGAGTTTTGTTATTCATTCTTGAAGTTGACACATTGCTAATACTTGAACTGATTTAGACATAAACTTACTTTTTTTGTATTAAAAAAAATAAAGTTTTGAATCATTCTCAAATTAAAACTCAAATAAATTTGAGAGATTTTAAATTCAAGCTAGATTAGCATTTTATTTTATATATTAAGAATAAAATGATAAATATAATAAATTATTATATATTGATATAGTATAAAAAATATTTTAAATTAGAGTATTTTAATCTTTATATTTTTAAAACCTTATAATTGCATCATTAAGATTTTGTTAATAAATTAATTCTCCGTTAAAATTCAATCCAATTTACCATTAAACGACGCTAAAAAAATAAAATAAAATTATCCTTTAACTAAATAAAAGAAATAAAGCCATTAAACATTATATATTTTAATTATTTAAAAAATTATTAAGTGTACCCTACATATATATATATATATATATATATATATATATATATATATATATATATATTCAAATTTTAAACAGTAAAATCTCCCTGACTTTAAATTACTGATTTTTCAGTTAAAAACTGATGTGAATAGCTCCGCATGACCCTTAGTCAACATTTCTCTCTCCTCCTTATGTAAAATGTAAAATTATTCTCTTTATGCATGAAAAATTATTTTATTTATAGAGAGAAGAATGATTCAATTTACACATGGCTTGAGAGAGAAAAGAGAAATACTGACTAAATTACATGGCAAAACTATCCAGGTTAACGTCTAACTAAGAAACTGGTAATTGAAGGTTAGAGGGATTTTACTGTATAAAATTTAAAAGTTGATGGGGTTTTATGTTACGTTTTTAAGTTGAGTGACTGTAATATTACAACTAGATAAGTTTAGAGATAGTTGTCAAAATTTATCCTATGAGCTTCTGTAAATTTATTTCAAAAATCATTTTTTTTTCTTTTTCTTGCAATGGCAAATTTTATATATAAAAAACATAAAATTATTTTTTTTCCCTCCCATATCTTTTTCTTTTGAATTAATAAATAATTATAAATTAATAAAATTATTTTATTTTCATACATTTTTCTTATTTAAGTTATTAATACATTAATTTAAATTTTTCATTTATTATCATTTATTATTTATAGTTAAATTTTATTAATTAATTAAAATTATTATTAAATTAAAATAAATTAAATAATAGGCTAGATAAGAGGAAAGACTCAAATAAAAAAGGAAAAAAAATATAAAAGAGAGAAGAGTAAAATAATGTTTTTATAATTTTTATTTATAAACCTGAAATTATAAGTGAAAGTAATAGGTTTTAAAACAAAATTAAAGTATTTTCTTAATTTAGGGATGAACATAAAATATTCACTAAAATTCAGGGATGATAAGTATAAATTACCCATCACCTTTCACCTTAGGAATATGGCTTTGAATTTGGTCAACTTAGAGAACCTTGTGGTAAGTGAAGAATTTGGGACTTCTTAATTTTAAGTTAATGTTTTGATAAATTAAGAATCAAAAGCTTAAAAATTTTAAATAAAAAGGTATTTATTTTAATTTATGAGTTGATTTATTTATAAGGAAAATTACAAAACCTTAACATTTTTATAAATTAATTTTTATATTTTTAAAAGTTATTATTTAATTTTTAAAATTTTAATAAACTTATATATTAGTCATTTCTTCTAATTTTTCATTAAACTTATAGTTAATTATATAAGACATTATCAAAATATCATTAAATTTATTTTGAAAATGAAATAATTTAGTTCTTTATGTTTTATTTTTTTAACAAAATAATCCCTTGAATTTAATTTATTATGTTATTTATAATAAAATAATATTATAAATTTATAATATAAATTTTATTGTAAAATAGTAGTTATATTTTATAATATTTATTATTTTAATTATAATATTATCATTTTATTTTATTAATATTCTATATATATTATATATTTGAATTAAAAGAATTTAATTAAAAAATTTATTATTATATTATATTATTTTATAATTAACAAAAAAAATAAAAAAATAAAAACCTATATATCTTTAAACAGGAACTAATATATAAGTTTATTAAAAAGTTAACGATTGAAATAAGGGAGTTTTAAAAATATAAAAATTAATATGTATATTTCTCTAACCTTATGAATTGAAATATAATTTATTCAAACAACGTCCAGATAATATACTTAAATATATAATTATTTAAAATTTTAAATATTTATAAATTTAAATTAAATTATAAGTTAATTTTTATAAATTAAATTAAATATCATTTAAAAGTTTATTAAAATTAAAGGTGGTAAATTTAATATTTAATTTAAAATTTAACTTATTTTTTTTATTAATAATAAATTAATAAAAATTTAAATAGTTATGAATAAAATTAAAACTTAAAAATATAATTATAAAAATTTTAAATATATAAAAAATAATTTATTTATTTCTTCAAATCTTAAAATTTAAAATCCGATATAGATAACATAAAAACACAATTTTTTCTATTTTTCCTACAAGAACTCATTATATATATATATATATATATATATATATATATATATATATATATATATATATATATTCCTCAAAGATAATTAAAACAAATTTCTTGAATAAAAAATATCACAGAATAAATAAAAGAAAAATCTTTAAATTAAGATCCCATTAAAGCAAGAAATCGAATGCATGCCACGTGTCCCGCCACCTCTTAATTGCATCGGCTGCCGTTCTCTCCACGCTCAGACTCTCTCTCGTGTTTCTGAGCTACTTTTTTAAGGCCCATTTCTCTTTATTAATCTCCAACAACAACACCCCACTTCTTCAGCACTCCACTATACTTCAATTCTCTTTAAAAATGGCGTCAACTCTCTCTCTCATCCTCTTCGTTCTCTCCGTCTTCTCCATCTCTGCCACTCATGCCACCCACCACCACGCCGCAGCTCCGGCGCCCTCCGTACACTGCTCCAGTTTGGTGCCGAAAATGGCTGACTGTTTGTCTTATGTGTCAAACGACAATACCACAACCAAACCAGAGAGCACTTGTTGCTCTGGATTGAAAATTGTGTTGAAAACTGATGCGGAGTGTCTCTGTGTGGCTTTCAAGAGTAGTGCTCAGTATGGTGTTGTTCTGAATGTCACCAAGGCTCTTGCTTTACCTGCTGCATGCAAGCTGCATGCCCCTTCTGTCTCTGACTGTGGATGTTAGTCTTTTTTTCCTTCATTTTCTGTTATTTTACTTTGTGGGTTTTGTTTTGGTGGCTTGGCTGAGTTTAGGGATATGATTTGTGGTGATTTATTTTATTGGGTTTTTGTTTTGTTTTGCAGTGTCTTTGGCTCCCACTGGTTCTCCTGGTATGTTATGATCCTGATCTTTAATGATAATACTCTGCATCTTGGTATTTTAATTCTTGATTCTGTTGGGTTTCATTGTGATAACATTTACATGCAATCTATATTCATGCAGTTCAGAAGGTGATTACTATGATAAGGGTTTTTATTTATTTGTTGCAGACATTCTCTGCTTTGATTTGGTCTTGTCTACTAGATTTTTCTCACTTTTTTGATGAAAATAAAATGCTGATTCTGCTTTTGTTTAAGATCTATATTTCAAATAATGGAAGTACCAAATTTGGTAATTAGCTCTCACATTTGTCTATAACGAAGTAGATTACATGGGTTATGAGTTTGATTATACCTGTGGGCTAAAACCAACTCTGTGGGAAAAATGGCAGGGAAGGATACTTTTCTCAAGTCTCCTTCGGTTTATACATTAAATGTGTTGCTTGAGTTGACTTTATCATTTTGTTAGCATAACGAGTAAAAGGAGATGAGAGGTCCTCCCCACCCAAACACCGCCCCACATTGCTTGATGAGGAGAGTTGTTTATGGGGCAGGGTGATGAGGATAGTTATATGTGTGCAATTTTGCTTTTGATCATGTGAATTCGCGTGTCAAGTGGATAAGTTTTATCAAATTGGTTAATTGCTGTCACAGGTGTATCTCCACCATCTATTGCTGTTGCACCTAGTTCTACTTCGACCTCTGGATCGAACGAGCAAGCACAAGCACCATCTCCAGGGGCCTCAAGTTCTCAAGGGTTATCTATATCAGTCGGATCTCTAGCCATTGGCTTTGTAATTGCAGTGATCTCTAGTTTCTGAGATGTAATTGTGGTACCATTTTGAGTCTGAGTGGAGAAGATACATATTATATGAGGACTAATTTGATGTTTAGCTTGAATAGTGGTATTTTGAGTATTTGCAGTAGCCCTCTTACTGAAATTGTGACTAAAGTAGATATGAATTCATTGTGGCTCACTGAAAACTTCTTTTGTGGTTTGAATATCTTTTCAGTACATCAAAGTTCATATATGTTTATATTTTGATTTTTGTTTGTTAGCTTATGATTTTTGTGTGGAATAGTTTGAAAGGATTTGAACCTAATTATTTGTTAAAATTTCAAGCCAAATTGAATTAAAGTGTTTTATTTTTTAATATAGAATTGAAACGAAATTAAATTGAAATTTTATTATTATTATGATTATTATTATTAGTTTTCATATTTTCAAGAAAATGGGCTGGGTTAGAGGGGTGTCCAAGACTTTATAAGGGGCACATTGGATCTTAACACACCCTGATCGCCTTCATACAGGATTGAACGCTTTACGTAAAATATTTATCGAATGTTCACGTTAAATACTTAACGCTTATGAGAGGTTCAAACATTAATTAGGAAGGGAGGCTCGGTTATTATGTCTAACTGAGTTCAAAAGCTAGCACAGTCCAAAAGCTAGTGCCAAACTTAGTCTAAAAGCAAGGAATTAAAGCCCATTTCATACTTATTTGATCTGATGGTTAAAGATATATCATTTACTTAGTAGATTTAAATTAGAGTATATCATTTACTTAGTAGACTTAAATTAGAGTATTCTCAAGTTGACAGAGAAAAAACTCAAATCTAAATATAGATTTACATAAAATTTATGATAATATTATATAATTTGATATGTATATAAAAGATAAAAAGAAATAAAAAGATGCTTAATGCTAAGTATTGTAAAAATTTTATATTATGTTAAATAGAAATTTTTATATATAGACTAAAAATGTCATTATCTCAAAAATAAATGAGTTTTTTTTTTGTCTGACTCAAAAATAAATGAGTTGATTTTCCATTTCCTCTGCAGTTGTTTGTTAACATTAGGCTTTAATTTTAGGGAAAGAGACACTTTGGAAACAGTCAGCATATTAATTATGGGCCACATTTTTATTTTTTTTTTACATTTATACAAATTAGGATTCCTAAAGACCTCCCAATTTTTTTTTTAAGAAAAACAAATTAAGGTATATTATTAAGATAAATATTTGATACAATAATAAATACATAAATATCATTAATTATAATAAAATTCACATAGCATTCAGAATAAAATTACTATACATAATTTTAATAGGCATTAAATGAATACATTTTTTGGTCAAAAGGTAATCATACTTTGAGTAGTATATATAAGAATTTCACAAGTCATTTGTAGCGTATAAAAAAAGGAAAATTGAGTATGTATTTACATATGTATAAGTTTGGCTTGATTCTTCATCTTTTGCAAGACTCTTAATTGAAGATATTGTGTAGTCTTCCGTAATTATAAAGTATGTTTAGAGATAAGAGATAAACATGGATTATGATTTACGTAATTGAATTCATAAATTGGGTATATAAATATGTTCTTTCAGTAAAGATATTTTCTATCATTTGAAAAAAAAAAAAAAAAAACCCATTTTCAAGTAGTGTCCCACTCATGCAATTATCAGTCATAACTCTTAAAAACCTATCAGTAATCCAATTAATTAGGATAGCAAGGGAAGGGAAGCAGGTGGAGGTCTTAATTCGGCTTTGTGACTTGTGAAATGCTCTCATTGGAATGGGAGGACTATTTTATTTTATTTTATTTTATTTTTTAAATTATATTTTAAGTAAAATTAAAATTTATTTATAATCTTATTAAATATTTTCTTGATAGATCCAAAAAATAACCTCAATTAAAATAGGTTGAGGTTCAATTTATTTTAGGTAGATACTAATAATCTTCTAGACAGGACGGAGTTGCCTGTATGTCAATGGGTAAATTGACTATTGAATAAAAGGAAAAAAAACCCTAACAATCTAGCATGGGTGGACGAGGACAAAAGCATGGCTAGGAAGACACACAAATCCTTATTATTTATAATCAACTGCATATTATATTATTGTTTATATATATATATATATATATATATATATATATATATATATATATATATATATTAATTAAAAAAATGTATTTAATAGCATTATAATAAAGCAATTATACAATATTTTCAAAAAATAAAAACTCATAAGAACACTAATAAATTTGAGATAATTATAAAAGTTTATTATTTATAAAATTATTTTTCCTACGCAATTATTATTACATATTAAAAATTTATATGTATTATTATATTTTTTCAATAGATATTTTATTATTGTCTAAATTAAGCAAAACAAAATTTTTTTACTCTATTGGCTTAAGCACATTGAATTTCAGAGTCTAAAACTGCTTTTCTGAATAAAAATACCATTTTAGATGCTGTTGAGATAAACAGTTTAGAAAAAACTGTTTTATTATTTTAGTATTCTTACGACTAAAAATGATCAAATTTAATTTTTAATTATTTTTTAATACTCTCTAACTAGTATATTTAAAAAAGTGATTTTTTCAACAGTAATTTTAATAGTAATGTCAAATAAGCCCTTAATTTCTTAGCTCTGCTTCTGCTTTGTGGTAGTAATTTGTCATTTTTTATTTTAGATGAAAAAAAAAAAAAGAAAACTTATGTAATATTACCCTTTTAAGACAAAAAAAAAAATGATCTACTATCAATCCAAGACGTAAATACATGAATTATAAATATTAAATATGGATTCAACCATATATATAATATCTTGAGTCCATGATAGATTGACTATAGATAAAGATTTCCCTTTCTTTCCAAGGAAAAACTTGTTTATTTCTCTATAATAATTTCAAAGCTTGTCTAATGTTCTCTGGAACATCATAATTTTTTCCCTCTATGTTTTGGGTTTTCTAATTTACTTTTAGCTGGCATAGGCATGGTCTCAATTGTTAAGTAGTTGCAGAAAGTAAGAAATCCAGTCTCTGTTTTCTATTGTAGACCATTTTGAGAATTTCACCTCTGGTAATGCTCAACTTCTATTAAGTTAACAATGGCTTCATTTAGAATCTTCACCCTTGACAATGATATCTGAAAAACCTCTTCGATTCATTTCAGAATCAAAATCAGTCAAAATTGAATTGATTAAAACTGATTTTGAACAAGAATAAAATCAATCTGCTCTCCAAAGTTAGATTTAATTAAATGCATAAAAATTCCTGACAGGTTCTTTGAAAAAAAATTCTGAATCAATTTTCAGCCAAAGCAGCTAAAATTGTCATATTTAGCAATTTCAAGTCCTTATAGACTTTGTTATATCTCATAGTCTGCAAATATGTTTGAGTTTAGAACATACATGATCCTTGTAGATTATAAAACATTCACCAAAAACCAAGGAATCATCAAGCCTGCACATGTATTTTCAAAAACAATAGGTCAAACTATTGAAATCAATGATGAAAGCATCAGTCAAACAATTATAAGAGCTTTTTAACAAATTCCTTAATGACAGACATTATTCCAATAGTGCACAGATAATCAGTGGCCATAGTTTCTTTTTGGGGTTGCTTTTCATTCAGATTCCTGATGACCTCATACGTTAGTTAAACAAATGACAATTCCCAATAGAATATACAACAATAAAAGCTAATTCAAAGGATATGTGTGAAAACACCATTCAGCTATAGCCTGCAGCATCATGCCATCAGAGATGCTCCTAGAGCCAGAGAGAAGTGTCCCAAGCAGAATACAACATGGACACATGGATACATAGATGAATAGATAAGATGGACAAAGGAAATATGCACATCTATGTTAAATGCCCTTGATGAAATTTAACTGAAGAAACTAAAAGACATCATCTAAAAGACTTCCAAGTAGTGCCACAATGTATTCCTTCAATGAATTTGAGGCATCTGATACTTGATTTCCTTTCAAAATTGCTCCTGCTATCTATCTGTCAACAATTGCATCTGAGAGACTTTCAGACATACCAATTCTCAAAGGTCTTTTTATTAAAATATTGCCATCTAACAGGAGTACTGGACATTGACGAGGAACATACATAACAAGCATCATTTGATTAAACAGGAGCTGGGTTTATATTCTGATGTCTATGGCCAACAACCCGTAAACTGACTGGAAAGAAGAATGAATATCATGAAGACATCACAGGCTCTTAAGAAGAAATGTTTCTTATCCTCCCAAAAACATTGTGCCCAAAAGTTGTGGAAACTCAATATTTTATCTATTTATTTATTTATTTTAATTAGTTAACAATAATTTAATATATTTAATATAAAAAAATATTTTATTAGATGGCCTACTTATTTATTTAATTATATATATATATATATTATTTTTGAAAGTAAATATATATTTATAATATGAACAACCCAATTTAATAATAACTCTTATCCCAATTTTAAACCTAACAGAACTCTTAAAGTGTATATACCATAATTATAACTTTCTGCAAAACTGTACTCTCAAAGCCTGTTTACTACCTTCTTTTTTGTCAAATACTCTCAAATAGTTATTTTTCATTATCTTATATATATTTACGATTTATAATCTGATGTGCGCAGAGAATTCCTAAATTTTTACTTCTCTATTCACCACCTTGAATTCTGTTTTCAAGGTAAAAATTCCCTTTCTTTATTCAATAATGGGTGAATTTGATTTTTATTTTCCTTCATTGAATTGTTACAACCATACTATAGAAATTCATTTTTTTTTCTTTTTCTTTGACTATTAGTATTGAATTGGGTTGATCATGATTATTGTTGGACAATCGCTTATTTTTACATCACAAAAAAAAATAGAAAATAAATAAAAGATTTCATGCGTCCCTGTTCATCCACCGAAATATATATATATTTTTTATTATTATTTAATATTTTTCTTTTATATTTTGGATATGTAGGAGATTCGAATATTCAATTTGTCAGTTGAAATTGTCTCTCTTTTATTGAATCTAGCTATTATTTTGGAGGTTCCAGGTAAGTGGTAATTATAGTACATAGTACCGTTTTAGTCCCTTTTAAAATTCCTTAACATTAAAATTGTTATTAAATAAAATTTTAAATCATTATTTTACATGTGAGATTCTAGAGTTTTATTTTATTATTAAATTTTATTCCGATTTTGATTAAATAATTGATTTTATCAATTATCTTTACATTAGAGCCATTAGGATCTCGGAAACAGGCCTTTAATGTCTTTATATTGATTGATATCTGAATATAAAATTTATCGAAGTGTTACACTGAATTTATTTGAGATTGATTTGATTTTATTGACTCTCTGAAATTATTGAAATAAATTGTTGGAATTGCACTATCAGTTATTATTTGCTATCTGAAATTTTTTCGTGGGTTTTGATTGATTTGTACAATTTGATTTTCTGTTTTGAATTGGTACCTGTGCCTAGTATCTGTATCTGCTATCTGGCCTCACCATGTGGACTATCACAGTATTAGGTTACATTGTTGAGTCATGCATTATTGCACTTTATGGTTTGCATTAGTATCATATGTATTGATATCTATGAAAGAGGAGGAATGAATCTAATATCTGGTAGCGCGCTTACCCTCTGGCCTTTAGTGATGTGGGGTATCATTACCCTGGTGTACTGTATCATAAAATTTTATCGAATGAATTTCTTTTATATATATATTTTATGAAATTATTTTATTAATGACTTTGATAGCATGAGCATGATTTTATTGAATAGAAAATTTATTGTGAAATTAATCAAGAGTTTGCCTGTTCCTGTTCCTGTTCCTGTTTCGTTGTGTGCTGTAATTATCATTCACTGACAAATCACGTTTTCTCTGTCTGTTATTTGTTTCAGATCAGTAGAATTCTGCAGCTGATTTAAATATTCAGTCCATTTTCTGGAGATGGACAATCTTTTATTTATTCTCATGGTAGAAGTGGGAGCACATTGCTATGGACTTTGTTGTGGGTTTACCTAGTACACGAGGTCGTTACAATACAATCTGAGTAATAGTGGATAGATTGACAAAATCCGCTCATTTCCTTCCTGTGAAGACTACATATGACTTTGCTAAACTTGCACAGTTGTATATAAATAAAATTGTTAGTCTTTATGGTGTTCCAGTTTCCATTGTCTCTGATCATTGTACTCAGTTTACTACTCGATTTTGGAAGAAATTCCAAGAAACTTTAGGAACATGGGTAGACTTTAGTACTGCTTTTAACTCTCAGACAGATGGACAATCAGAAAGGACCATATAAACATTGGAGGACATACTTCGTGCATGTGTTATGGATTTTGGTGGCTGTTGGGATCATCATTTGCCTTTAGTGGAGTTTGCTTATAATAATAGTTATCAGGCAAGTATAGAGATGGCTCCATATGAGGCATCATATGTTCGAAAGTGTAGGTCACCGATTTGTTGGGATGAAGTTGGAGAAATAAGGCTTACTAGACCAGAGTTGATACAGTTAACTTCAAAGAAGGTTCGGCTAATTCGTGATAGACTTTGACTGCTCAGAGTGGACAGAGAAGTTATATTGACCCTAAGCGTAAAGATGTAGAGTTTATGGTTGGTGATCAAGTATTTCTGAGAGTTTCACCTATGAAAACTATGAAAGAAATCATGAGGTTTGGAAAGAAAGGGAAGCTTAGCCCTCATTTTGTTGGTCCATTTGAAATTTTGGAAAGCATTGAAGCAATTGCTTACTGTTTAGCCCTTCCACCTGGTTTTGCGCATGTACATCCAGTTTTTCATATTTCTATGCTTAGGAAGTATGTAGCAGATCCATCTCATGTTTTGCAACCTCAGACCATACAATTTAGGGATGATATGTCATGTGAGGAGCAACCAGTAATGATTTTAGATCGACAAATTAGAAAACTCTAATCTAAGGAAGTGGCTTTGATAAAAGTCTTATGGATAATCACTCAAGTAGTGAGGCCATATGGGAGGCAGAATCTGAAATGCAAGCCAAACATTCTCACTTATTTAATTCTTCAGGTTAGGAATTTGTCTGTTTAAATTTGGGGACCGAATTTCTTTTAAGGGGAGAAGTATGTGGAAACCCAATATTTTATCTATTTAGTTATTTATTTATTTTAATTAGCTAACAATAATTTAATATATTTAATATAAAAAAAAATATTTTATTGGATGGCCTACTTATTTATTTAATTATATATATATTATTTTTGAAATTAAATATATATTTATAATATGAACAACTCAATTCAATAATAACTCTTATCCCAATTTTAAACCTAATAGAACTCTTGAAGTATATATACCATAATTATATCTTTCTGCAAAACTGTACTATCAAAGCCTGTTTACTACCTTCTTTTCTGCCACATACTCTCAAATAGTATTTTTCATCATCATATATATATATATATATATATATATATATATTTATGATGTATAATCTGATGTGCGCAGAGAATCCCTAAATTCTTACTTCTCTATTCACCACCTTGAATTCTGTTTTTGAGGTAAAAATTTCATTTCTTTGTTCAATAATAGGTGAATTTGATTTTTATTTTCTTTCCTTGAATTGTTACAACTATACTATAGAAATTCATTTTTTTCTTTTTCTTTGACCATTAGTATTGAATTGGGTTGATCATAATTACTGTTGGACAATAGCTTATTTTTACATCACAAAAAAAAGAAAATATATAAAAGGTTTCCTCCTTTACCGATACTTGTAACACACACACACATATATATAAGAGTTAGCTTCGTTGTCCCACAGACCGTCAGTACATTCCATGAGTCCATGTTCGTCCACCGAAATATATATATTAAAGTTATTTTATTTTATTATTATTTGATATTTTTCTTTTATATTTTACGTGTGTAGGAGATTCGAATATTCAATTTGTTAGTTGAAATTCTCTCTCTTTTATTGAATCTAGCTATTGTTTTAGAGGTTCCAGGTGAGTGGTAATTATAGTACATAGTACCGTTTTAGTCCCTTTTAAAATTCCTTAGCATTAAAATTGTTATTAAATGAAATTTTAAATTAGTATTTTAACAATTATTTTACATGTGAGGTTCTAGAGTTTTATTTTATTATTGAATTTTATTCTGATTTTGATTAAATAATTGATTTTGTCAATTATCTCTGCATTAGAGCCATTAGGATCCCGGGAACAGGCATTTAATAACTTTATATTGATTGATATCTGAATATAAAATTTATCGATGTGTTACACTGAATTTATTTGAGATTGATTTGATCTTGTTGATTCTCTGAAATTATTGAAATAAACTATTGGAATTGCACTATTAGTTATTATTTGCTATCTGAAATTTTTTCATGGGTTTTGATTGATTTGTACAATTTAATTTTTTGTTTTGAATTGGTACCTGTGCTCAGTATTTGTATCTGTTATCTGGTCCCGCCCTATGGACTATCATGGTATTACGTTGCATTGTTGAGTCATGTATCATTGCACTTTATGGTTTGCATTAGTATCATATGCATTGATATCTGTGAAGGAGGAGGAAGGTATCTAATATCTGGTAGCGCGCTTACCATCTGGCCTTTGGTGATGTGAGGTATCATCTCCCTGGTGTACTGTATCATAAAATTTTATCGAATGAATTTCTTTTATATATATATTTTATGAAATTATTTTATTAATGATTTTGATAGCATGAGCATGATTTTATTGAATAGAAAATTTATTGTGAAATTAATCAAGCGTCCGCCTATTCTTATTCCTGTTTCGTTATGTGCTGTAATTATCATTCACTGAGCATTAGCTCAAAACACGTTTTCTCTGTCTGTTATCTGTTTTATATTAGTAGAATTCTGCATCTGATCCAAATATTTAGTCCATTTTCTGGAGAGGGACAATCTCTAATTTGTTCTCATTGCATGTCCGAATTCATGTTTACTTGGGCTAATAATTAGTTTAGTTTATTAAATAGTTTAAGTTTTTATTTAAAATCTGTAGAGACTTCGCAGTTTACTTATGAGATATTTACGATGTTTATTCAGTATTTTGTTTATTTGAATTTTTTTTTTTGAATTAGTAAGTGACAATATATTTATTCAATATATTCTAGTAAGGCTTGCATGATTTAAGAATACTTAAATTATGCGCCGGTCACGACACAAAATTTTGGATCGTGACAAAAGTCGACTGAAAATATCTCTGTGCCTGCTGATTTCTACTTTTTTCTTGACAGACAAATGAATCTATTATTCCAGCAATTGTCAAAATACCTAGAAGGATGAACAAATTTGATTACTGAAATCAGAAGAAAACAATACAAAAAATGAGAAAGCAATCATAGAATCCACTGGCAAAAGGGTTATTACCGCACTAATAGCTACAATTAAGTGATGGTAGATTACTTGTTAACTACTGCACAAAGAAATACAAATCACCTGAAGGTCTCAATTGTCAAAATTTCTGCAACTCAGTTCAAACAAAGGAATGCAAACAAACATATGGGGAAAGAAAGCAAGTGCAGCAATTTCACAGCAACAGATGGAACTTAGGAAGTAGGAATCTCTAAACTCTTGCCATTAGTTTAGTTTCTTCTAAGTTTCTAACTCAACAACAGCATAGAAATTAACTGATTTGGGTTCAGTGTACTACTAGGGTTGGCACAATTTGGTCTTAGTTGTAGGTTGTAGGTGTCAAATGGGTAGTCATCAAAATTTACAGACACCAAAACTGAAAAGGAGACCTAGTTTGCTTGCCTATAGCACTTCCAAGTACTAAAATCTTTTATATATCAGCCTGTCAGGAGGGACCTGAATTAAGCACAGGCTTTGAAACCCGAGTTGTTCCTCTTCGCTGTATAAAACCTTAAAGAAATAAATTAAAAATAAATAAATAAAAGAAGCATACATCATGCAAATAGAAAATATAGCTTGAGTTCTTTCAAATTAATTACCTGTGTACTATTCAAATTCCACATATGGAATGCGGGCTACTTCTAGCGACTCTTGCCCTTTACCCTTCTCGCATCGTTGTTGAAGTACAGGGCAGTTGCGGATACACAATTGCAAAAGAGAGGGAGGAAGACCATTCTTTGGAAAGGAGGCAAGCTTAGGGCAACTATCCAGTATAAGAAATTCAATTGACGAGAGGCTTTCGAAACCTCTGTTAGAAAGGTATTTCAGGTCTTCGAATCCTTTAATGTGGAGAGCGGTAAGAGAGGCAGGCAACTCATCCTGTGGAAAGGACACAACACCAGGACATCCACGTTTAATACTGAGCTTCTCGAGAGAGGTGAGCCTGTGCAAACCCCAATTAAACAGAGGGGTACAGATCTCGAACTTATTAATATAAAGTGATGTCAGGTTGGTGGGGAAACCTTCTTCTGGAAAGGATACTGAAAAGAGAATGCAATGATAAGAAATTGCATAAAATGTTCCGATATTTTATTCAGGGATTGAGTAAGCTTATATACAATTGATAGCTCCAATAATTAAGAATATAAATTCCTATAATCAAGCATTGACTATAACAAGAAAGGCAGCAAACTAATTTACAGATTAAAATCAGATATACACCCAAATCTTAGAAGAAAACATAGTAGAAATCATAGCACAGAAATTACTGCAGAACTAAAAATATAATCTAAAATAGATACATACCTGGGCAATTCTTTAAAGTCAATTCCAGAAGAGATGTGAGATTGTGAATGTTATTAGGAAGGGCCTCCAGTTTCTCACAGTCTTCAACTGTAAGCTTTTTCAAATGGCTGGTGGGCAACCCTCCGTGAGGGAAAGAAACAACACTCGAACAATTCTTTATAGTCAATTCTTGAAGAGATGTGAGATTGTGAATGTTATCAGGAAGGGTCTGGAGTTTCTCACAATATTCAACTGTAAGTGCTTTGAAATGGGTGGTGGGTAACCCTCCCTGAGGGAAAGAAACAACACTTGGACATTTCCTTATAGTCAAATATTCAAGAGATGTGAGATTCTGCATGTTATTAGGAAGGGCCTCGAATTTCTTACAGTCTGTAACCATAAGGTTTCTCAAATGAACGATAGGCAACCCTCCACGCGGAAAAGAAACAAAACTTGGACAGTGATGTATCCGAACATGGTGGAGATTGGTGAGCATTTGCAGGTTCTTGGGCAAGGATTTAAGATAAGGAAGATATCCGATTTCAATAGATTCAAGAGATGTGTTGTTGTCGAACCATTCAGCTATTGACTCTAACTTTGCACTTACTCGGTTACCATATGAGCTAGAGTCGATAACCAGATCTTTAAGGGAAGCAGGTAACTCCCCTAAGAATGTAAGAGACTCACAGTTATCAATTTTCAAATACTGAAGATTAAATGAGGTAGAATCACAGCTGATACTCTCCTCATCCGTAACCCTAGAAGAGGAACAAGCCCCTCCTACATTCAGCAGCTTCTGCAATTTGAAGCAGTAAATTATCTCCAGCCTTTTTAGAGTTGGAGGTAGCTGGTGTCTTCCGATGGAAATCAGAGAATCACAATTCTGAATTGTCAACTCCTCAAGACACGAACTGCTGTAAATCACTGCATCTGGCAAACACACAAGTCTTGAGCAGTGATAAATAAATAGCTTTCTCAGAGACTTAAAGCTGTGAAGCCATGGTAGTAGTTTCTCAAGTCTTACACAATGATAAAATTTCACAATTTTAAATTCATTATCAGCGATACCCTTCTGTAAGAACTTTTCGGCGTTATCCTCAGAGAACTCCCAATTCTTTCCAACTTTAGAAAAGCTAGAGAGTCCAGAGGAACAACCGACAGTCAACTCTTCGGGTGAAAATAATAATGATTCTGTTGCCGAGCTGAAGCCACCACCCAATTCAACCTTTCTGCATTTTTTGATGTCCAAGTGAGATATCACCGGAAGACTTTGAAATGAAACCACCAATTCCAAACATTCTTCAATCTCAAGCTTTTGCAATGAAGGCAGATGGCTGGGTAAGTTTCCCAACAGTTTGGGACACTTAACAATGAAAAGCTCGCGCAGATGAGGGAATTTATGCCCGCAAATATTCCAATTTACCCATTCATGCATGCACCTGAATTGCAGTCTCTCGAGAGCTGGAAATGGCTTTGAATTGCTTGTACTCTCCCCGTAGAACTCTCGATCAACCGCTTTTACATTGGAAAACCTTATGATAGCCAAGTCCTTGAGAGAGGAAAGCAGCCCAAGTTGCGGCAAGGTTGTGCATTTGCTGCAATATGCCAACTCTAGGCGCACCAGATTACTAAATAAAGGATCCCCTACCCACGATGGAAATTGAATACCATCATAATTCTTTATGGTGAGATTTTTAAGATTTCCATGAGGTTTCATCTTCTCAAGTTCACCTCTGTCACCTTGTTCCATCACCAGATCGTCTATTTTCTCCTTGTGCAATAGAATTGCTCCTCTTACATTTGAAGCATTAGCCACATTCTGCAACCTTGAAATACGGAGTGCCCTTTGAAGGAATTTCAAATTCATCAATGCTGTTGTACCCACTTCATTACCTTTCCCCACAACAAAATCAGACAATGTCCGAAGACTTTTCAGTTCTTCGATTCCCTGTGGCATCCCTTCAACTCGATATGTATTTTGCATATCAAGATGACGCAGGTTGATCAGATTTTGCATTTCTGAAGGCAATTTCTTGAGATCCCGACAACCTTTTAGCAGAATAGTCTGTAAGTTACATAGAGAGGTTGTAGTCTCAGGTAAAGTTATAATCTCAGTGAATGAAAGGTCCAGAAACCTTAGATGCTTCAAGTCACCTATTGAATCTGGTAGATCAGTGATATTATAATGTTTGAAGGACAACACCCTTAAGTATGGTAACTTTGATGACAAATAAGAAGGAACGCATTTAGCTAAGTAGAATTTTGAACTTTGTAGTGATAGAGGCAAGAAGGTCCGCATATACTTGATCTTTTCAAACAACTCAAACTTTTCAGAGCGATCAAAAAAGCCACTAATGTAAGAAGAGTGACGAGCTTTTTCGTGCTTTCTTGCAGTCAATTTATCCTCCAATCTGAAACATGTATCTCCAGCAACCACTTGTGCTAGATCGTTCACAAGGTCATGCATCACGAATCCATCATTGCTTGAAGATAGAAAAAGTGATCTGGAAAATAGATCTTCAAAATACTCTTCACCCATATCCTCCAAGTCATCTCCTTGCTCAATTAAACCTTCTGCCATCCATAGAAGGACCAGTTGCTTCTTTTGAAATACATAATCCTTAGGAAGTATTGCACAATAAGCGAAACATCTCTTTAAATGCGAAGGGAGATGATAGTAACTTAAGCTTAACACAGAAATAATGTTGTTTGTGTCACCTTGTAAATTCCAGATTTTGCCGTTCATTACTTTTTCCCAATCCTTTCTTTGCTTTGAACGTAGAAGACCACCCAAAGTCCTTGCCGCCAAAGGCAAGCCATGACAGTTGTTTATGACCTTTTCACGGATGACTTCCAATTTTGTATCTGCATCTGCAACACTTCTGCTAGCAAAAGCATGGTCAAGAAACAATGACCAGCAATCTTCGTTTGAAATACAATTCAAATTGTGAGATTGAATTGTTTTCATCATCCGTGCTATGGCTTCATTGCGTGTTGTCACGATCACTCTGCTTCCTGGTGCTCCATACATAAATGGTGAACATAGGGTGTTCCACTCATCATAATTCTTGTTCCAGACATCATCTAAAACAATAAAAAAACTTCTTTCCTTTTAATTGTTCATGCAATTTCTGTTGAACTTGATTAAGCTCCTTTAGATCACATGATTTAGAAGTGATCGACTCAAAAATGCTCTTTGATATTCTCAAAATGTCAAAATCATCAGACACACAAACCCATCCTTTTGGATGAAATTGTTGTTGTTGTAATGACTCATCGTCGTAGAGAAGCCTGACGAGTGTTGTTTTACCCACCCCACCTATCCCAACAATGGGTATTACTCCAACTTTCACATCACTTGTTTCATTGCTCGAAATCAAATCAAGTATCCTAGGACGTCCCTCCAACATTTTTCTGTAACAAACCCAAGCAGTTTTGCTGGTGTGCAATCTCCTCTAGTCTTTTAGTGATAATCTTCATCAATATGACTGCTCCTGGATTGAAGGTAGTTGGCTCAGAATAGGATAGTTGCCGAAACTTACTTGAACCGGCTTCAGTTTCTCCCTTCAACTGGCGTTGCAAAGATTCAGTTTGAAGGTCGTCCAAGATATCGTCCAAATGGTAAGCCAAATCTTTGAGGTTTTCTAGCCACTTCTTCACCGACTGGTTAGACATCTGCTTCTCCTCTGCATCTTCAAGGACAGCTTGGATCTCCATTAACGTATTCTCCCACCTCCTAATGTCAACAAGTACTTGCCCCTCACGAGCAAACTTTATAATTTCAGGGCACTCAATCTTCTCTAAATGGATTGAAAGAACGATGACAGAGCAGACTCTCCAATGAAAGACATGATTCTTTGTGAGAACAAGGAAACTATGAAAGAGGTGGAGAGAGATGATAGGGTTTGAGGAGGGTGGATTCGAAAGGGGCTAGTGGTGTTTGCTTTGGTGGTAAGTGAGAGAAAGGGAATGGGACTGGAGACTGGAGAGAAAGCAATATCACAGAGGGAAAACGATTTCATAGAGAGGACTTCCAATGGAGGCGCTTGACAGGGAAGGAAACGAGGTTTACCTAAAGTCAACGATTCCTTCATTAAAAATTTTAAATAATAATTCAATTTTAAAATTTTAATCATGTTTATTTTTATAAAGTAAAAAAATAAAATAAGCATAAAAAAATTTAATTGCTATAATCAGCATAATTATATTTTAATTTTAAAAATAACTTTTATTTATAAAAAATTAAAAGTTTACTGAAATGGTTAATAAAGATATTAATAATTCATTTCAATTTTGAAGAATTTATATCAATTAGATAAAATTAATGCTAATTTTACGATACTGAATAAAACTGAAAGCTTCCCGAGTACTCTATTTTTTTATATAAAATATTAAATAAAAAGGTAAAATAGATATAAAATTACCTAAATTAAAAAACATTATATGAAAATAAAATAATATAAAAATATTTTATATCAAGAATATCAAGAACATCAAAACACAACCTTACAACGCTGCAGTAGCACCAATTAATAATTTTTTTTTAATTTATTTTTTTATAATATGTAATATTAATCTAATTAGTTGATTGGGATGATTTTAATTTTGAGTTAAATTTGTTAATAGAAATTTTATTTTTAATTATTTTATTTTAAATATTTTAATTGAGTTGAATAAATTTATTTTAATTTAATTTAATTTGATGTTATTATATATAAAATTTAATTTTTAATTTTTAATCCGATTTGATTTTAAATCGAACCAATGGAATGCTGAACCCTACAACTCCAGCCCCAACGCCAACACCTTATTAATTTCAAAGTCAACACTTTACATATACATGTGACAAGAATTTTTTTTTTTCTTTTCATTTTGACTAATTATAAAATAATCAAATTTACTAATAATATTTTAAAATAATATTTATTAAATTAAATATTAAAAAATTAATACTATTGTTTTAATTGAATAAATAATCCTAAACTTAATTTTAAAATAATCAGAATATTTTTAATCATTTATAATATTAAAAAATTATTTCTTTCAGAAAGTAATTAATTAACAACTTAAACAAAAATGCACAATACCAAAGTTAAAATAAATGGAAGAAAAAATTAATTATATGTTAATTTAATTAGATAATTAATTTTTAATTAAGTGAACTTTTATTTAATATAAAAATATTTTATATTTAAATGATGAGAAAATTATAAATTGACACTATAAAAACATAGAGAGGTTTATTAATTAATTAATTTACATTTTAATTCTTAATAAATAAAAAACTTATAAATAAATCTATGTAATCACAATTATAATATATCAAATAAATAAAATAAAAGTAAAGTACGAAATAAGAATGGCTTCCATCTATTCTTCCTTTCCAGATTTGCTGGAACTCTTTAATTAAATAAATCTCCATTTATTAAAAAAAATTACTTATTAAAAAAATTTTAATAAAATTGATGTATATATAATAATTTTTTTTAATTATTAATTATAATAATATACCTTCATTAATTTTTTTATACTAAAAGTTTTATATTTTACAAGTTTTACACATTAACAAGTTTTCTTTTTTCAATTAACTACTTTTAAACATTATTTTTCTTAAGAATTAGACATTATGTTTAAAAGTTCAGGTTATCCTCTCTATAAAAGTATTTTCATTTTGCAGAATGGCCCACCAAGACCTTTAATTTATTTTAGGCAAAATATTGAATTTAGCCCCTGTATTTATTAAGAATGTTCATTTTAATCTATTTTAACTTTTTATCTAATATAATTTAAAAGTTCCAATTTAAATTCAATTTAAACCAAAAATTAAAACTTATTGATTAAATTTCTAGAATTTTTGATTTTAAATAAAAAATTAAAAAGTTTAATTTCTTATTTTAGGACTAAATTTCTTGATTTCTTGATTTAAGCTCAAAAATTAATAAGCTCAATTTCTTAATTTTATTCTTTCTTGAGCTAAATTAAGCTTCAATTAAAACTTATGAGTTAAATGGAAAAAAAAGTTAAAATTCTCATAAGTTGGACAAAATGTTAAAATGAGCTAAATTGAATTTCTCCAATAAATACAGAACTGTAATTAAACATTAAGCCATATACTTCATGCCCATGGATATCTTTCA